>NC_045797.1:84864112-85164112 GCF_009873245.2 Balaenoptera musculus
AAGCAGTGTTGAACTCTGCAAAGAGGCAAGGATGAAAAATGGCCCTCTGGCTCCTGACGGGAGAGTGGAGATCACTCACTAAATAGTGCACTGAAAGTGGGGACCCAACCCTTCATCAGAAGGGAAATTGTCAAAGTGAGTGTTTCTCTCTAGGTAGCCAGTTCTTAAATTTTGAACATTGTAAACGTAGACCGAGTATCTGAGGAGGGCTAATGGAGAGCATAAGTCATTCATTAATTTGTTTGTTCTTTGAAAGATTTGTCTGTTATCGAGTTGATAAAACCAGAGGTCAGATATTCACACATCTTTAACTGCAACTCCACTGCGTGGAACAGTCAGTCCTTAAGAGAACAGAGGCCTGTGGGATCAGGCAGCATCTGAATTGACTCATCGGCCTTGGCTGAGTTATTTAGCATCTCTAAGCCATCAGTTTCCCTGCCCTCAAGTTGTTTTTACTCAATGGAGATACAGAGAACAGCCAAACAAGGACCCAAATAAAACATGTAAATTCACAATTGGGTAGGTGCTTAGGAGGCTGCAGCAGGACTCTCTAAGAGGTTAGGGAGATGGAGAAAGCGTCTGGAGGACGTGAGGTTGAGCCGAGCTGAAGGATGGGTGAGAGCTGACTGACGGCGGGGAGGGGAGGAAAGGGGGCTCTCGGCCGAGGAAGTGTGTGGGCAAAGGCCCTGTGGTCGGAGGGGGTGAGGCAAGTGTGGGGGCTGGCCAGTGTGCTGGGAGGGAGGGCAGAGACCAGGACATATAGGGTCTCGAAGACCAAGGTCAGAAGTTGCATTTCTTAAGAGTGCTGGAAAGCCAGGCGCGCATTCCTGTACACGCGCGAGTGTGCAGGCAGGTTGGGGGGGAGTGGTAATCAGGACTTGTGCATTTGGAAGGGTCCCCGTGGCTCCAGCTGAGAGAGCCGAGTGGACGCAGGAAGTCTAGAGGAGGGCGCACCACTGGGGTCCAGGTTAGAGCTGCCGGCAACTTGTGCAAGGGTGCGGTACCGAGATTGGAGAGAATTGGATGGGTTTGACAGTATTTTGGAAGTCACCGCACATTTTGGTGATGGTTTAGTTATGGCCCTCGGGAAGAGTGAAGGGGAAAGAATGACCTTCACTCCAGCCCCACAACTGGGTAAATGGAAGCCATCCCCAAGCCAGCCAGGGAGCGCTGGGAGGGGACAGGGATGAGGAAGGGAGACCAGGAGTTTGGGTTATGCCTCAGGCATTTGTTTTAAGCTGCCTTAGAGATGTCCTAGGGAGAGGACAGCCAGGAAGGCGGTTGATGCACGTGGAATGCAGAGCTTTGGGCTGGAATCGTACATTCTGAGTTGTCCATGCTGGGAGGGGCTGAGGCTGAGGTGTGGCCGAGCTTTCCCAGGCAAAGAGCCCACCGGGAGAGAAGGGGAGGGTCTGGCCTTGAGCCTTGAGCCTTGAGGGGCTCCAGTGGCAACTGGCCTGGGGAAGGCCTTCGAAGTGGCAGAGAAGGTGAGGCTGCACAGGTGGCAGTCAGACGGAGAAGTTTTCCGAGCTGGGAACGTGGTGGGCTGGGCTGAATGCTGCCCAGAGGTCAAATGAGATGTAGGAGGGACATTTTCGGTTGGATTTAGGGATAGTGAGGTCATTGACAATTTTTGGTCACACTTGGATTTTGTAGAACACAAACTTTCAGGTCACGTTAGACAAGATTGTTTCAGATAGAAGCAGGATTAAATGAGATCATCTCAGCAAAGCACTGGTGCATTCAAAGCACTCAAGTCCAGGGAACTCTCTCTCTCATTTTCTATAAGAAGGAGAGTTCCTGTTGATATATCAGATGTCATTGCCCTTGGGACTGTTGACATGCTGGGTGGGATGAATGTTGGTTATGTGGCTGTCCTCTGCATTGTAGGATGTCTAGAATCATCCCTGGCCTCTACCAGGTGCTGGTATATCCCCCCCTCAGCAGGAGTGACAACACAAAGTGACATTATCAAATGTCTCCTGGGGGCAGAGGGCAAAATTGCACCTCGTTTAAATAAAATAAATTTTAGAAATGAGTTCGATAGGCTCATATTTTTTCTTATTTTTAGAACCAAACAGCTGTAAGGGTTTGGCATCCTTGAAGTAGCTATGATGTCACAAATATAAGTCACAGGGAGGGAACAAAAATCATTGATTTAGTATTTGAACGTCTTAGTTGCCACCAAATATGCAGCTACTGTGAGAGATAAAATTAAAAATATGGATGGGCTGACTCTAAATGTTTTCTAATTGTTTAGGAATCATGAAAGCAGACAGTTTATGTCCTAGGCGAGAAACAAGCCAGCTCTCCCTGGGAAAGGCACAGTCCGTACCTGGGGGTACAATCTGCCAGTTGACCATCCCCCACATTTCGGGGCTTATGCTTTGTAACAAATTTTGTTAATATTTATGAAGAGATTTAATGCCCTTTGGTGTTAAAAAAAAAATCTAAATGAACATCGCTCATAGGACAGCGCCCTATCTCCCAAAACATATAATCTCCTTTCTGGGGGTTGGCAAAGTTTGCAAAATACATCTCCTCCATGCCACACACTGACTGCAGGATTTATCTCTGACACCCTGTGCTATTGAAGTTCTTAATGCCTTCCAGCTGACTTCAGCAAACAAATATAACAACCTAGTTAAAACCAAATAGTTTTATAGAGATGCTGTAACTTCTTTTTTAAGTTCTAGCAGGGCAGATTTAGACAGGCAGACAATAAAAGTCCTGTAGTTGCTCATATACTATATATCACTGCAGAACACGGGCGCATAACTCCGACGCCAAGGCAGCTCGGGATGGCTGGCTTCTGGAATCCAGGACTCCTTTTGCTGGTCACTCTTTGGTGCCAGAACAAAAGGCATTTCAGCTTCCTGCTATATTGCAGCGTTGCGGGACACGTGTTTAATGATTTTTTACCCTAAATGAACCATAACAGGAATGTACTAATAGGCTCTGATGATTCTGTGACAAAGGGAGAAGCTTCCCAACAGGGTGGCATGGATTTTATTTTCCTGCAGAAGCCGTTCCCCCCGGAACAGGCGCTTTAGGCTGTTCAGGTCGGGCAGTTCACAGAACAAGGCTCCTGAGCCTGTGGGCCAGGAATCCCAGGCTTTGCCTTGTCTTTCTTCTCTGAATTAGTTTCAAGAATATTGATTGATGATTGATTGATTGATTATAAGGAATTGGCTTGTGCAATTATGGAGTCCCATGGTCTGCTGTCTGCAGGCTGGACGCCCAGGGAAGCTGGTGGAGAAATTCAGTCTGAGTCTGAAGGCCTGAGAACAGGAGCACCAAGGACAGGAGGGGGTCAAGG
The DNA here is from genome assembly GCF_009873245.2 of Balaenoptera musculus. Lineage (NCBI taxonomy): Eukaryota > Metazoa > Chordata > Mammalia > Artiodactyla > Balaenopteridae > Balaenoptera > Balaenoptera musculus. The sequence continues at coordinate 84,867,432 of NC_045797.1, forward strand.
TCCCAGCTCTGTAGTCAGGCAGAAAGGGCCCAAGTCTCCCCTTCTCCAGACCCTCAATGGATTGAATGAAATCCCCTCTACCCCACACTGGGGAGGGCAAAGTACTTTACAGAGTCCACCAATTCAAATGCTGATTTCATCTGGAAACACCTCGCAGATACACCCAGAAAGAATCTTCAGCCAAATATCTGGGCACCCTGTGATCTAGTCAAGTTGACAGATAAAATGAACCATCATAATGGGTCTTTGGGGAAAGCTGTTCTCATTCTAGGAATGCTGGGATTTCTATCATGGAATGAGGGTATTGTTGCTGAAGGGAACCCGTAGAGCTTCAGATGCAACTAGCTCATGGGACAGAAGGGAAACCAAGGCTCAGAGTGAGGTTCAGAGCGACGACGTGAGTTGCCCTGAGTCTCACACTAAGTGCGGCAGAGCGGGGCCAGGACCTCAGTCTTCGGAACCCCAAGCAGTCTACTCATCCCACTAGCATCTTGGGTTGATCCCTGGGCCTGGCCCCCCAAAAAGGCGAAATGCAAAATGGCGCAGGAGCTCTGGGCTGCTGGGCAGGCCTAGGTGGTTGGGCCTGGGTGGTCAGCCGGTTTCATTGTGGCCAGCGGTGGGCAGTCCCCTGTGACCGAACTGTGATGTGATAATGTTGCCTTCTTTGTGCACCACTGAGCTATCCCACCCTTCCTCTCCTTTTTCCATCGTCTTTGTCTTCTTGTTATCTGCCATTCATATCTTAGGAGTTAGGTTAGTTACCTCTCCCAGGGGACGTTTGCCTGGGAAACCTTTTTCCTCGTTGGTTTCCAGCATTGATTTGAGCAGAAGCCCCCAGAGGCTCCCGCAAAGCCCTGTTGTGTGGGGTGAGGTTCTCTGTGTCAAGATCCCCTGCAGAGCGGGGGTCAAGGGGGCCTCGGACTCGGTGGACCTCGCCAAATTCCCCTCAACCTAACCCACCGCCTAGAAACCTGGGAAAGCCTGTGGTCAGAGCTCCTGACCACAGAGGGGAGGGAGCTTTCCTGTTTCCGGTTCTGGAAGATGGTGCCCATTGGGAGCGTCTGCAAATGACCCTGAAACGGCTCCCTGTGCCCCAGGCTGGGGCGTGTCCTCCAGGAACAGGAAGCTACCTGACATAGCACAGGGAGATCAGCTCGGTGCTTTGTGACCACCTAGAGGGGTGGGATGGGAAGGGTGGGAGGGAGGGAGATGCAAGAGGGAAGAGATATGGGAACATATTGTATGTGTATAACTGATTCACTTTGTTATAAAGCAGAAGCTAACACACCATTTGTAAGGCAATTATACTTCAATAAAGATGTTTAAAAAAAAAAAAAAAGAAGCTACCTGTGCTGCTTTTGCCTGAGCTTAGCAGCTGGAGCAAAAGCACAGAGGATGCTGGCAACCTCTGCAGGCACCCCTCCTTTTACGGCGCTTCACAGATACTGCATTTCTTACAAATTGAAGGTTGGTGGCAACCCTGCCTTGAGCAAGTCTTCTGGCGCCATTTCTCCAACACCATTTGCTCACTTTGTGTCTCTGTGTCATGTTTTGTTAATTCTCACAATGTTTCAAATGTTTTTTTTTTTATCATTGGTATATTTGTCAGGGTGATCTGAGATCAGCGATGTCACTACTATAACTTGCTGAAGGCTGGGATGATGGTCAGAAGTTTTAGCAAGAAAGGATTTTTTAAATTAAGATACGTACGTTGTGTTTTAGACATAATGCTATTGCATACTTTATAGACCACAGTAGAGTGTAAACATGACTATTTGTGTAAGTAACGTGTTTTATTTTTCAATAACTACGTTCACAACATATATAGCTCTCTTTAACCGTCAAGTATGTTAACGTTTCAGAGCAACTTTCTCTCACTAGGTAAGGTTCTGAGAAGGAACATAATACTTATATGCATTGGGAATCGGAAAAATTCACGTGATTCACTTTATTGCAATATTTGCTTTATTGCAGTGGGCTGGAACTAAACCAGTTTTATCTCCGAGGTCTGTCTGTATAATGATTTTTCAAAGAGAACATTAATTTTGTGTCTCTATGTTTAGAACCTTTAATGTATTTAAAGAAATATCCTCTTTACTTTGCAAGTGTGAAATTCTTGCAGAGAAGTTTCCAATTTGTTGGTTTCATTTATTCTGAGGCTCTTTGGTATTTTCAAGTAAGTTTTTAAAAACCAGCAAATATTTACTGAGTGTGGAATACAGGCTACCTATCGTGGAGATTCAATGGAAGGTGTGATACAGTCCTGCCTTCATGGGGCTTCTAATCTAGGAGGAAAGAGAAGCTGAAGCCAGGAGATGTCAGCTGCTGATAAAGTAGCCACAATTTAAATAATGATGATTTCCCAGAGCAGTTTAGGAGCCCGAGGTCTAAAGCGCTGTGGTTTTGAGGGGAGCGGCGTTTGTCTGGAACCCCGGGTCTGAGTCGGCTGCTTAGTGGGAGACGCACAGAAAGGTCATCTGCGTTTGCACCTACAGTGGCAGGAACATGCTTTTCCTTATTTTTTAAAATTTGCTCAATATTGGTTTCATCTTAGAATTTCAAACGATTTTATCCACAAAAGTCTTGTGCTGGAGCTTTCTCGGAGAAGACTGGGGATTCCCTTCCTTCTCAGGAGGTTACAGGAACCTAGAATCCGCGGGGTGGGGACTTGGACAAAGCCGACGGCTGAGGTCGCCGCATGCGGGACAACAGCTGCTGGGGTGCCACCTGCCACGTGGCAAGGCCAAGTGGAGCTGGCGGTCATGGTTGTCACTGCCTTCGCCAGCCTCTACCACTGTGTCGCGTACAAGGAAGACGGGGCCCAAGACTGCCCGTCCTGTCACGTGTATCATGTGGCTGCCCCTGGCCAGTGTCTGTCTTGGAGGCTGCGAGTGCTGATGACATAGTCATGCTGATTTTCAGGTTATAAAAAGCCCCATTTTAGGACTGACTGCAAAGCCAGCGTGAAAAGATAAAGAAGCTGCAGGGGCTTTCAAGGCTGCACTCAATTTTATCGAGAACGTTTCTTTCTTCTTTTATTTTTTTTCCCTTCAGATCAAGATAGTGTGTTTTCCTGTAAATGCTAAAAAAAAAAAAAAAAAAAAAGAAAAAGAAGAAAATCAACCTTTTTTTCTTCCCCCTATATACCTCATAACCTATTTTGATGTCCTTGCTCCAGAAGCGTTCTGAAGCGGTTACCCCCGGGGGATGAGAGTGAAATTACAAGGACAGCGTGATCATTCGGAAAGGAACTGGTTCCCTCAGAAGTGAGACACAGCTTACTGTATATAGCACAAGGAACTCTACTCAATACTCTGTAATGACCTGTATGGGAATAGAATCTAAAAAAGCGTGGATATATGTATACGTATAACTCATTCACTTTGCTGTACAGCAGAAGGTCATGCAACATTGTAAATCAACTGTACTCCAATGAAAATTAATTAAAAAAAAAGCTGAGCATCAATCAGTCAACAGACTTACTGTGATGGAGACATTGTGTAAGATGAAATGGTGGATAAAACAATTTGAGCAGTAAATAAACCAACGTTTGAAAAGACCAAAAAAAAAAGAAAGTGAGCAGCAGTTGCTTCTCATCTAACCTGTTTCTGGCGCCATTGTGCTAACATTTACTTCTTTGCATAAATGTCTCCTCCAGCCTAGGCCTCCGCCCATGCTTCTCGAGAGCACCCCCGTGTCCCCGGGACCCAGGCTGGAGACCAGGACTCCGCGTGACTCCTCCTTCTCCCCGGTCTCTGTCCACACCAAGCAGCTGCTGAATCCGCACCCCTCCAGCCTCTCATGCCTTCTCTCCCCAGAACCATCACCCAGGGCGCCTTCCCTGGCCCTTTAGTGGGCTGGCCAAGGAGAGGGGGCAGACAGGAGGGCTCAGAGGTCCCCTCGCGGGCGCCCCAGGCCTGAGCCCTCCCCAAAGCAGGATGAAAGTGGATGAGGATGGGGCCAACCAAGGGACCCCCCAGGATGCAGCAAAGGCCAGTGGAGAGCGGAGTGGGAGTTTTGGGGCCTCAGGAGAGCCAGGCAGGTCTGTCTCAGAGCGTGGCTGGCCAGCGGGCCCCTGGGTTACCCACGCACTGGGATCTCAGGGCCTCCAGGACAGGTATTGCCCCCCCAGACCTGGCAATGGAGCTCGAGGTCTTGTTGGGCCTGAAAGAATTAGGTTGAATCTAAGTGAGTTCTGGGGACCCGCATTTCCACTAGCAGGGAACACACTCGGGTCTAGAAGTCCAGGTTTGCACAGACCACTCCCCGCTTGTCCAATACCCACACGAGTACTTGCCCGGACTCTGAGAATTTGCTCAGGGAGGGGCCGCACATAGGCCCTCCTTGAGCCCCAGGGAGATATTGGAGGCTCGCTAATCCCTCTGGAGATGCGTTGAGTATTCCGATAGAGCAAGCCTTGTTTTGCCCAGTAGACGTTATTTGAAGAATCCTTTCCCCAGGCCCATTTCCAGAGCCCTCTGCTGGATAGGATTTTTCGGGACTGCTTGATTCCTCTGAGCTTGGTTTGAGATGGAGACTACAGAAGACAAACGTTAAGTGCTCTCATCTCTAAAATCCCGTGATTTATATCTGCAGCTCCCCAACCCCTTCTAAAAAGGGGTTTCCTTATAAGGAGTTTGCCTTAGGTAAGTGAATTCTGACTGTCCAGGGCATTAAAATACCCCAAAGTAGTTTCCTGTGCAGCTGGTGACTGCGCAGAGCCCCCAGGTTGGCTCTCCTTAGGGTGGAGGCTGGTTCTCAAGTTCCTTAGATGCCTCTCTCCCCACATAGGGCCCCCATGGCTTCTGGGTTCCATCTTCTCCCAGGAGCTGGCCTCCCGGTGTTACCACGGGAATACTGGCGCTGCTTCCAAGAAGGACCTCGAGGCCTGTCCCATGAGTGGAAGCCGCAGGTCTAAGGAGCGTGGGCTGATGTTTAAGGAGGTATAATGCGATCTGGAGTCGTGTTTGGCCTGGACACTCGTCCCTCCTAAAAGTGGCAGAGGACCCCAGAAGGGTGGCCCAGGAGGACCCTCTCCCTGGACACTCTGGCTGGTGCATAGACAGTTTTGGCCAGATGTGACACTTTTTAACATCTGAAGGCCCACAGCGGGTTGACCATGTCTTGATCCTTTGGGATGGGACTGAGGGCTCCTTGTTGAGAGGCTGACCTCTCAACCAAGAGCAGCTGCTGTGTTTAGGTCCAGGATGCCTCTTTCTAGCTCCTTCCGACTCCCAGGTCCCACGGACTTCACCGATGGCCGGTGTCAGGGGACCTGTGAGCAGGGCCCCTGTGCCACCTCCGCCTTGGGTTCTGTAAGGAAACTGGAGTCTTGTCCTGCTGTTTGCAAGCCTCGCAGACAAAACCAAACCCGTGCTGCATTCTCTGGAAAGAAAATCCAACATTTTCCAGTACTTCACCTCTTCCAGGCACCTGGAGGAAAGACGTAAGTACAGGTGCGTGCAAGATCTGGAGCGTCAGGGGCCCCTCACCTGGTCCTCACGGCCTGTGTCCTGACGTCTCTGTGGCTCCTGTCTCCGGAGCCACCTGTGCGTTCAGCTCATCCCACCCCCTTCCCCTGAGTTCCCTTTGGTTGAACTCCCCCAGCCCCAGCCCCTCCGCGTTCATTAAACATCTTCTGTGCAGGACTGGTTCCACTGTCCGCACCCACCGCTGACTAGCTGTGTGTCCCTGGGCTGCTATTTCACCTCTCACAGCCTCAGTTTTCCCACCTGTACAAGGGGAATTTACAAGTGATCTCCCTTTTGTGGGTGAGGAAGTACCAGGTGCCCAGTAAATTATAGTAAATGCTCTTTTGCTTGTTCCCGTGTCCACAAACAAGGCAGAGCCTGACCTCTCCACCAAGTGTGAATCCAGTCCAGTGATCAAGGTCTCGGCGATGTACCTGAGTCTTTTCTCATACCCTCAGCCAGATTCAGTTTTATGTTCTACCTGGGCCTCAGGAGAGATAATTGAAAAAAAATTGAATTAGAAAAAAGAGGAGTTAAATACTACTTATAGCTTCTCAGCTGCTTCAACTGTTTCTGCCCTTTTTGAAGGAGCTGGGGGTGGAGAATGTGTATCCGCCGGCTCTGTGGCTGTTATCACTATCCACACTGTCACACAACTATTTGTATGACATGTCTCTCTCCTCCTAGGGCGTCCGCTACTCACAGCAGAATAAAGGAAGGAAGGAGGGAATAAATGAATAATTCTGTGCTTGTGATACATGACCCAAGATTTGGAAAGTGATTAATATGCCCTGCTGTCTTCTCCTTTTCTGGTTAGGGTTGATAATTCTCTACCGTGCAACAATTTATTTCTTTTAATTTAAACAATCCTACAGCTGAAGCTGTCTCAGAAATATTTAGAAGAATATGTTTCATATCACTTTTTTTTTCTATGAATGTTGGGAGGAAGGTGTGGGATATGGACCCTGGTTGGAATTTGAGAGTGTAAAGGGATCAAGTTAGGTATTTTCTGACTGCTCAGTTTCTATTTATAGTGCTGCAATGACTTTCCTTCACTACCAGCCAGGGTGGAATTTAAATGATTGACCAAGGAGGAAGTAATTCATTTCTCTCTGCCATCCTATCCCTTGCCCTCTCTTCTGCTGTTCAGCTCCTATTGTGATCTTTCTTTGTCAAGGACGTTTCTCAAAATTAGGTGCTTGTATCTGCAGCTCCCCATCATATCTGTTTAGATATATTTAGGACAGATACAAATGCTAAAAGCAGCCTGGATTCCCTCTGCTCTAGACGGAAATGCAAGGAAGATTGTTAACTAATGGCATTTGACTTGTTTCAATTATTACAAAGTTATAAAGCTTTGAGTTCTGTATTCCTCTAAAAGTCTAGATCTTTTTGGTATTGAAGAAAACACGAGAAGCTTGAGTGAACTACCCAGTTCCACCTAATCCTTTTTATTTGGCCCCTGGGAAGACCCATACGAAACAAAGGGGGCTTTGATCCCAACCTGGACCCTGACTCTGTATGAAACGGGTGATGGTGTTAATAAAAAGTTGTTGCTTTAAGCCAATTTCCTTCTGGTGAAGTCTGTACTTGAAGTTCCTCTGCTAACGTATGTTTGCAGGTGGGCAGAGCTGATGGAGAGCCTTGACCGACAACCCTCCCACCTTGGGGCTCTTTCAGTAACCACCAGGTCTATGGGGAAGTGCAACTCGAGGGCTCGTGGAAGTGAAAACTGCAGTGGGAGCCCCCAACCCCAGTGTCTATTTCAAGGCTTCTGACTTGGGACACTCACCTATCTGAAGGGCTGGCTTCTAGTGGACTGACTTAGGACCTTTCTTTATAGAACTCAAAAGCTTTGGTTTGTGGCCTCATCTTATTTGTCCTCGTAAGGTCTCTTGTCATCAGAAGCAAAGACATCTTCAACTACAGTTTTCCATAACTTACATTTTTGTCCTAAGTTCTGTGGTCATTGGTGGAACTGATGCTGGTCTTGTTGCCAGATTGTAGCCTGGGTCTGAAGAGCTGGGACCAGGAATGTCTGACATGGTGGGGTTGGACCCCTGGCTCACAACTTACTTGTGTCACCAAAAAGGTACATTGATACACAGAAAGTCATTACTGCCGTTCTCATTCCGTCATCCTTGAGAAGGGGCAGAAGCTGAATTTAAAGGAGCTAAAAAGCTGTAAAGGGTATTTGACTTCTGTTTTTTCCCATTCTGGTTTTTTGATGATTCATCCTGAAGTCCACTTAGAACATGGAGTGGAATTTGATAAGAGAAAAGCCAGTACAACTTGTATAACCTCCTTCAACCACTTCAGATAAAAGATATCACTTTTATATTTCCAATTAATTTATTACAAGTCCATATGCCCCTGTATACCTGCATCTTGAGGGTATCCTCCAAAATGTATGTAAACTTGGGGAGGAGGGATTACTCAGTCCAAAGAGGTCCAGTCAATTCTGCTTCTAAATGTCAGCCCTGGAGGGAGTGGGAAGTTGCTCATCTCCACTGTTGCAGTTGTCCCTTCCTACCACATGGTGTCACTGTTGTAGACCAGCCCTGCGCAGCCCTGTGAATGCTTGCCTACTACGTGTCCTCCATCCCTGCATAGGCTGGTGTGCAGGTCCCTAAGTGGCCTCCCACACAGACAGGCTTAGCCAGGCTTTCCCAGGAGCAGGGCACAGTGCCCGGGTACCATGCTCTGAGGAGTTACCAGCACAAGCTGTGCCAGACCAGCACCCCCTGCACCCACCGCAAGACTTCAGGGCATGCATTGAGCCCAAGCAAACAGTGAGACTCCCGATGACTCTCTGCTGAATTGCTCTTTGGGACCTTTGATACCTTTTCTTACAGACCTTGGGTCAAGGCCACCACAGTTCTTCCTGACAGGTCCTGAATTTTGAATGTCTGGCTCTGTATTTTATTTTCTCGACAGGCTTTGGGCTTCTTTTACAGGTATCTCAACCCCGTCTTCAGTGGCCAGTTCATCATACCAAGGCGGAGGAGATGTTTTCTTTTGTTGGAATGCAAAATGTTCATTAGACCCTAAAGGAAACCCTCCAGAGACTCATCGCTGAGCAAATAAGAGGTGTTCTGGAGTGGACTGATATTTTCACTTGGACAAAGAAGGATGTGTGTGTCCCTGGAGAAGGGTTGTGGGTAGCGTGGATAGCAAATAGTCTTTGACATTCAGTTACAAAAGAGTCAAAACCACATAGATGATGGTTTGAATATAGCACTTATGATCTGTGGGCTACAGAAGCCTTAATCTCTCTACAAACTCTGTTCACTATCAGAAAGTCTCACTGGTTACTTGCTGGCAAATTGACCCATATTTCTGAAGTTTCAAAATTGGTTTCTAAAATTTAAGTAATTTCTTTTCACAAGAACAAAGCCTTTAAAATTGGGGGGAATATTTCTTTAAAAATAACTTTTGGAATTTTTAATATTAGAAAGTAGACCTATGTTAAAGGATAATTTTTTAAAAGGGTTAAAATCCTGACCCTTAGACAAACACAAATGAATGCCTATCAGAGGTTTTATTTAGCTCATTAATTATTGAAGGAACAAATAAGACGTTATAAACAGTTCAAAAGAGAATTCAAAATGCACACATAGAGTTAATCAGGAACACTGAAGTGAATTTACAAATAGATGCAAAATTGATCAAAATCCAGAGAGCAATAATCAATTGCATCAACACTAAACACAATTTGAATTTCTATGGAAAAGAATCATTTGAAGTTCTACCAGTTTCCTACAGTTTTTTCTATTTCTACAACTATTGTAAAATAGCTCAAAGACAATAAAAGGGGGCTTCCCTGGCGGCGCAGTCGTTGAGAATCTGCCTGCCAATGCAGGGGACACGGGTTCGAGCCCTGGTCTGGGAGGATCCCACATGCCGCGGAGGAATTGGGCCCGTGAGCCACAACTGCTGAGCCTGCGCGTCTGGAGCCTGTGCTCCGCAGCAAGAGAGGCCACGATGGTGAGAGGCCTGAGCACTGCGATGAAGAGTGGCCCCCACTTGCCACAACTAGGGAAGGCCCTCGCACAGGAGCGAAGACACAACACAGCCAAAATAAATAAATAAATAAATAAATAAATTAATTAAAAAAACAAAAAAAAGATTACTTACATTAAAAAAAAAAAAAAAAAGACAATAAAAGGTGGAGAGAACCTGAAAGGAAAACTAGACAAGGCACACAGTAATCTTTTTTGGGTCCATTTCAAAGTCTTACAAAATTTTTATAGACACTAGACTGGTTCTAAGGTCAGAAGAGGAATGATGGATAGCTGGAAGGATATGTTAACGATGGTGGTAATTGGCTTTGGTACCTGAACTTTAAATCAATACCTGTGTAATCAAAAGAGTAAATTTCTGATACGCTAATTTCGGATGGTTCTTAGGCACTCTCTTCTTGGACTCTGTGTGCTCCTCAGTCTCTGTATGGCGTGGTGGAAAGGATACTAGATTTGGAGGAGGTGACTCTATTCTCAGAGATTTACCTGTTGCTGCAGCTTTAGTAGCGCTAACTCAATCTCTCTGAGGCTCAGTGTTCCCCCTGGAAAATGGGGATAATAGTTACTCTGTGTACCTCACCATTAGCGGATTAAATGAGATGATGTGTGGTGATGAAGTACAAAAGGGTACCTCTTTTCAGATCAGATGCCAAGGAGTTTCAGATTCACGTATCCGATGATCTATGCTATAGCTCCACTTTGATGTCTTATCGTCATCTCAAAGTTAACGAGGCCAAAAACTCAACTCCTGGTTGCCACTGCCCCTCCTCAAGCCTGTCCTCTCGTCTTACTTGTTTCAATTAATGGCACCACCATCCACCCAGTTGCTTGATCCCAAAACTCAAAGTATTGTCTGATTCCTTTACCCCTGATTCCATACGTGGAATTTAACAATGTCTTGTTAGCTTTACTTCCAAAGTATCTTTCCAGTCTAACCAACCCCCATAATTTTCAATGTTGCCCCCCTGGACCAAGGCAACATCAGCTCTTTTCTAGGTTACGGTTCTTGAGTCTTAATCTCAAGTTGGTCTTTCTATACCCAGTCTTTCCCAGCTAAATTCCTTTCCCCCAAGGCAGCCAGATGACTTTTAAAAACTGTATAGCAGAGCATATTGCCCCTCTGCTTAAAATCTTCTGATGGATTTTTCTTGCAATTATAATGAAAATCTAAAGTCATCCTCCCCCACCTCCCCACATCTCAGAAGGTCTACGTGATCTGCCTGCCGTCTGACTCGCTGACTTTTTATCTTTATGTTCCAGCCCCACTGGTTTTCCTGCCCCTGGCCAGGCTCATTCCTGCTGTGAGGACCTCTGGTTGGCTGTGACTTCCGCTGAGAACATTCCTTCTCAAGATTCAGTCTCAGGGCAAACGTCACTTTCTCAAAGAGGTCTTCCTTCCCCATCCTTGTAGGATTTGTTATCGTTTTTGTCTGTCCTCTGATTTTGTGTTTTCTCCCTCTTTTCCTGACTCCTTCCCTCCTCCTCTCCTTCTCCCATTGCTTTTTCAACTGTTTCCCCTCTTTTCTTCCCTTTTCATCTATAACAGACCAGACATAGCACACACTGGGCTTGCCTATTGACGGTGCCTTTTACTGAAATCATTTTATGTGCCCCATTCTTAATTTTAAAGGCAATGAGTCACATTATTCATATTTTTGGTCTCTAAAACACTCTTTGCACTCCCAACCAAAACATAAGGATTTTAACATGTTTATAGTTCTTAGTGCATATTTCTGTAAATCAATGGCTCTTAAGGAAAAAACAAAAACAAAAACAAAACCAAACCAGGAGAACAGCAAAGGTCTTCACTGCTCTTCTAGACACAGGTCTTAGTTCCTGTCCTTCAAGGAGGAAATTCTAGAGCAGTCAATTTCTGTTACTGGTGAAAAAATGCAATGACAAGTGTTCTATGAAAACAGGCTGCAACTTAGGTTCATGCATTCTTGAACTTGACTTATTTTCCTTTCTAATTGTTGCACTGACAGGCTGTGTTTTACACAATTATTATTATTTTTCTCTCCCTGGAAGATAAAAAGTCTTTTCATGATGCACATTAATTATAGAATCCTTAAAGTAATTCAAAAAGGCGGGTGAGATAAATTTAGAAGTCATTAATAAATTTGTAGAATGGTTTGACTTTAGAAGACCTTTATAATTAAAACCTTTCTTTTTAGCCTTAAAAATATTGCCTGAATCAAAGCAAACAACTAAACAGAAAAATGGACTGTAAAGAAAGGTGAACACATTGCTCCTGGGTGAACACATCCTTGAGCGAAGTTGATAAGATATACTCTTGCTTGAGGTCCCCACAGGCTGCTACTCATGGAACAGAGTGATGTGTAAGTCCTTCCCATAGGGAGCACCCAGCATCATCTTATAAAGTGTGAACATGGCTTTAATTTAGTTGAAGTTTATAAACCGTCTTGCTGTATACATTAGCCTGGTTTGCTTTGACTGGCCACTAAACTATGCAGAGTTTGTACTCTATCTGGAAGGCAGCCTTGGCACCAAGCATTTTATCTGTCAATTTAGTCTTGGATTTGGGGAATTTTCTCCATACACACTTCACAATAACAGCCTTTGTGTCACTACCAAGTGTTGAGTGCATTTTGAAAAACACTTGAACCTTACAAATCACGTGTGTGTGGATGGCACACACTCAAGTGTCTAAGAAGGATGAAGCAAGGCAGGTGTTTTATAGTTTGACTTAACCTGCACTTCTGGGGATCACTTTACAGATATTTTTTTCATGGATTTTACTGCAAGGATTGTTGTCATTATTACTGTTTGGATTTTATTTGGGGTTTTGTTTTTGTCTCCACCTGCCTGTCGTTCTTCTGTTAGGACCTGCTCACTCAGCTGCGATGGTTTGCATGTAGGTTTGGCCTCCCCACCAGCCTGTGGAGGACACGGCATCTGGCTTGTTCACAGGTGAGGAATTTGGGGCCTTGCTCAGGATCAGGAATGGATACAACTCCTGGTGAATGTCTAGTAAGTTATTGATAGTGCATCTTAGTGATGGATGGCTTAGCGGCCAAAGGGGAATTTTGTATTTCAATACCAAATCTAGCTCAGTCTGTAACCTGAGAGACATACAATATTTGTTCTCTTTCCCCGTGTTTTGTTTATAACATATTAACGTTGCTATTTATGTTTGGAAAATGTCCAAGATCACCAATATGGTGAAGGCACTGCCATCTGAGAATAGACCGAAGGGAGGACGGAAGGATGTGTTCCGACAGCGATGTTAAGAATAGAACTGGTAGAGTGAAACCATTTGGGAGTGTTCAGACCCAGCCCTGCAGTTACCCCTAAATCTGGACTAGATCTCAGGTGTGCCACCTGCATCCAGCCGTCTTTGCCCTCGGTCAAGCTCACTCCCTCCATCCCTAAGGGCTAGAATGTGGAACTTGAAGGAATGAAGTACGGAGACACCAGTGATGTCGTGAAAACACCACTTGGGTTTGCAGTCAGAGGGTTCCAGAATCAAGGTTTCGTACTCCTAGTCACGCAAAAAGGAACCCTTGCAAAACAAAATGGGGAGAATACCACTGAATTCATAGGGTGGTTTTCACATGGCTTAAATATTTATAAAATAATGTATGTGAAAGCATGTCTGGTACACATGAGTTGGGTCCCACCATGACCTGACCTGCTGTGGGGTGGCCAGCCCTCCAGTGTTCCACCGTTCCCGTTTATATTTTTTCATCCACAAGTCCGACTGCACCGACCAAGGCTGTGCTGTGAACGAGGGCTGCTCTAGGTGCTGGGGATTTAAAGATGAAAGTGTCATCCTTTGCTTGCCTTTTGGTGTGGGGCAGAGATGGTTTGATTTCATACCATCTTCATTGTCCCTCATGCAGGGAAGCCCCGAGGACACAGTGAGATGACAGTGCAAGTGAGCAGGACCCCTTAATGCTGGTTCTGAGAGCCTCCTCCAGAGAAGGCACGCACGTGATTTAGGAGATTCTCCAAAATCTTACTTACAATGAGAGAATCCTGCAGTCTGGAAGCCAAATGGCGTAATACTTGTTGGCCAACCTGTAAATTAGGTGAAAGAATTCTATTCCATCCAAAGCAGACCTGCTCTCTCTTTCAAGATCTCCCTTTGTACGTAGAACAGAACAATATACCCATAAGACCCAGACCTGGGCGGTGCGCTATAGAAAAGGGTGCCGGGGTCCAACAATTTGGGGACACTCTTCTTGCTTTATCCATCCTAGAGAGTCATGACCTATAAAGGTTGGAGAGGATGCACAGACCTAGCAAACCCTAGTGTCGTTACCTGGGGCGGGAGATAGAGCAGAGAAGGTGAGATTATCAGTATTGATTTTATAAACCTCCATATTGTGTGTTTACCAGGACCATGCCATTGTCTTGTAAGTAAAAAAATCCTATAAAATAAATAAAAATAATCATAGGAGGAGACCTGAAAAAGTTCCTGAGAAGTCCTGTCATAAGGAAACCTAGCACTTCCCAAATGTTTCTGGTCATGCCACCCTTAGCTGGTTCTCTGGAACATTCTCTGGGAAGTACTGCTCTAAAACACATCCATCTTCCTCAACTGCATAAATCTTAGAATAATGCAACTTTAGCGTTAGAAGAGAGTTAAAACATAACCCGAATGCCTCATAAAAGGAGGCCTAAGGAGGTTAGTTACAGCTCTTGCCTAAGGTGACATGGCTCAGTGGTGGTAGCAGAGGGGTGGTCCCATGTCCTTCACCAGGAAGGAGAAGGGTCCGTAGCTCACTCCCATGGGGCACGACACCCCTCCCACCATAGCGTCAGCAACAGGGCGGCGCAAGCAGGGGTGTGCACTGGGAATGCAGACCTCCAGCTCGCTGTGTGCTTTGCGCCAGGGCGTGTACCATCTCAGGCCTTCCTCAGAGATAAATACGCTTTCAGATCTGGGCGCAGGGACCTGCCGTCACTACCCTGGGCGATGAGAATATATTGTGTCTTTTTTCTCTCCCGACACAGCGTCCTCTCCCAGGAGGGTCTGCCCTGCACCTGAGCCGCTCTCCCAGGCATTACAGCTGTGATCTTGGGTCCTTACTTCCTTGACATGCTTCCGCCTGGCTTCCCGGAGACCCTGCAGGGGCTGGACGGAAACAGAAGGCACAGGAAATGACTGACTGGGCGTTTCTCACCCAAGTCCCGACAGGACATTACGTGGGAAATTTTGTGGGTATCAACCAGCTCCCTCTACCAAATGGGAAAGCCGCCTGGCTTCAGCACTCCAGCTCCCGCAAAGGCCAGACTCCTGCCCCCATCCACGTCCCAGGTAAGAGAAGAGACTCCCAGGTAAAGGAGCTGTCACTGGAAGCAGGGAACACCCGGCACGGCTGTATTTCTGTAGCTGGCAAAGCACAGGGGGCAGAGCCACAGATTTTAATTTCGACGTTCCTTAATTTAAGAAATAAAAACAAAACAGGCTTGCAAAAACTGGGTCTGAAGTCCCCGTGGGAATCACGAGCAAAGGCAGAGTGAAGGCGGGGAGGGGAGGCTGGGAGAGCGTGGGGCAAACCTCACGATCAGAGGTCCCCCCCAGTCATTTATAAAAGGCAAGTGCCGCCTTCCCCGGGGGCCCCCGAGCACCACACTGCAGGTGTGATTTATGAGGAAGAGACTGGCTATAAATCAAACCCCCTTGTTTTAAGCAGTAGTTTCAGTGTAGCCGATCAATTCACATGAAAAAGAGAGTGAGGAAAAACTGCACCATATTATAATCTACAAATATCATAGATTCCAATTTCAAACTTGAACAAAGTTTCCACTCTCGGACCAAGGGCCCTCCGTGGAGTTATTTGCAGGGCAGAGACCAGAGAGCGACCGCTGGGGGCCTCCAGGTCACAGGGGGGGTGGCTTGATGGGCCCCACGTGCGGGGCTTCAGAGCTGGGACCTGAGGGGTTCGCTCCTTGTGGGGCTGACCTGACGCGCGGGGCTCTCAGAGGATCCTCATCAGGGACAGACCTTGGCCATCATCATCTTCATCACTAGTTTTGCCCCTTGCTGTGTGGCCGCTCCGGTGTTTGCTGCATCAGGAAGGGCTGATTCTCATCAACCCCATGTATCTGGGGATGAGAAAGCAGGTCTGGTTCAAGAACACCCAACCGGCTCTTGGAGTTTCTATGGGACGTTTGTTCTACTGATTGGGACTTGGATACTGTTTACTGTCTTAATGGTTCATAATGATTTCACTTCTTGTTTCCTTTGAGAGATGAACTTCCCAGAGCAGGGCTCAGACTTCGGTCCTCTTGCATTTCTCAGAATGCCTAGCGCTTTGTTTGGGAAATAAGAGATTCTGCTCCATCCTTGTTGGCTTGAATATCCAAATATCTATGGAAACAGGGGAGAGCCATTGCATGAATCATCAAAACCCCGGGGAGATTCAAAGCCTTCATTTCAGCTCTGAAATTTTGTTCTATTTCCCCTCCAACCTTTTATCATAAATACCACTAGAAAAAAAAAAAGGGAGATTATGATATCACCTCTTTTTGCTTCTCCTGGCCTCCTGCTGGTATTGAAATGATCAAGAGAGTAGAAAAGTGGCCAGAAACAGGTAGAAGGGAAGAGATGCAAAGGACTTAGAGAACCACAGAGAAGAGGCTGGTGTCACCCTGACTGGCACCTTCCAAACACCTGCCTATTTCTTTCGAAACTGTCATGTCTCAGAGGCCATAAATAACAGAGGCTTCTGTGTGGTGCGGTGATGGCTTTCCCAGTGGGGCAAACTTAATTTTACACATTTGCATATGTTTTCACATTAGGGTTTCAGGTTGACTTTGAAGTTCATTCTTTCAAGGACGGAAGGGAATTCCTAAGGGTTCACTGACAGTAAAGTTTATGATAAAGCACTTCATCTGCATACCAGGGCTGTAGATTTGGATGTTCTTGGAAACTGTTATCCTTTTCACTCTAAAAAAAAAAATCTGTTTATTGAATACAAATGCTCTGTTTTTAATAAAATTTTGTAGCGTCATCGGCATCTGTTAGAGGTGATCTGCCGGTTATCAGTATTTTCTAGATTGTCATAACTGCTGGCAGGGAGAACCAGGCCATGTTACCAGAGAGTAGCCTCAATGGATTCCAGCTAAGACAGACCATGAGGGTCAAATCCCAGAGGGGAATTGAGGTTGGATTTGGTAAAGGGAAAGCCAGAAACTTTCTGGAACTGCTTGCTGGTTCCTTCAGCAACCATTTACGGAGTGCCCTGCGCTCGCTGAGAACAGTGATGAGGGCTCGGGCCTCTCAGGGGAGAGGGGCTGTGGTCATGGACGTGTCCAGGGCCTCGGAAAGGAGAGGAGGGGCTGGAGGAAGGGCGCTGCCGGGCAGGACAACTGACCTACTTTTGAGAGACGCACTCTTTAGGCAAAGAAGTGGGGAAGGGTGTTTCAGCTGTGTAGACACATGCCAGGATTTGTAAAGAAAATATCCGGGTAAGGCATTTTCCAAAACACAACTATGATACAAAATCAAACCCTTTAATCTTAAAACACTGGTTACTGGCACGTTAGAGGAGGTACTGGACCGTGAATTGCTCAAAAGCATACCCTCCGGCATCTTTTCTGTATCCTCAACAATTAGCATAACCTCCTGGCACAGAATAGGGGCTCAGTTTGTGTTTATGGAAGAATCAGTTTACCTCTTTTTTTTTTCTAGCCGTGCGGCTTGTGGGATCTTAGTTCCCCGACCAGGGATCAAACCCATGCCCCCTGCAATGGAAGCACGGAGTCCTAAGCACTGCACTGCCAGGGAATTCCCTCAGTTTACCTCTTATATGTGTATTTCCTTCATATTCTTTTAACACTGAGCAATTAGTAGTAGAATAAAATGTCACCATAGCTGGTAATTCAATGGCTATCTTGGAGATAAGGATGAGTTTTTTAATCGCTAAGAAAGTTTACTCTGTTTGTAATAACCACATTTTCTCCATCTAAATCAGGATGGTTCTTCTAGGGTGATGAATGATTTTGCTAAGTGATCTACTAAGCCTCCAGGACCCAATGGAAGAAGGCAGTGGTTTTATTTTTGAGGGTGAGAATTTTAAAATAAGAGAAGTTTGTAAGCTGTGGGTTCCCTTTGTGCCAAACTCAGAAGGAGAGCACAGGTTTCTGGCTTTTCAGTCTCCTTACCTTCCCGAAGAAACCACAAACAAGGAATCAGGACCAAAAGAGTCCGGCATCACACACACAGCCGGGCTAACCCTTTCTCTGCTGGCAGCCTAAGAAGGCACTTGCTTCTCAAAAGAGTTGAACTGAGGGACTTCCCTGGGGGTCCAGTGGTTAAGATTTCATCTTCCATTGCAGCGGGTGTGGGTTTGATCCCTGTTCAGGGAACTAAGATCCCACATGCCTTGCAGCCAAAACAAAACAAAACAAAACAAAAAAACCAAAAAACCCATAAAACAGAAGTAATAATGTAACAAATTCAATAGACAAAGAAAAAAAATGGTTCACGTTAAAGGAAATCACAGCTGAACACGTTTAAAAAAAAAAAAGAACTGAACTGAGACCCCAAATCTGAAAAATAATCATTTGTCACTTCTGGACCACGTGCCATGGGCTAGTCACTCTTAGGTGTTCTACAAGAATGAACTCATGTAATCCTCACAACAGATTTAGGACAAGGACACTGTGATCATATTCATTTTACAGATGGGGAATCTGAGGCATGAGGAGGTTACAAATTGCTCAGGGTCACAGACTGGTAAATGCCAGGGCTGGGCTCTGAGTCCTGGCAGACTGGCTGCTGGGTGATGTGCAGACTTCCCGTCTCCGTTCTGAACAAGGCAAAATACTCGAAAATGGAGGAGACCATCACACGGTAATGATGCTAAAGTGTTTTGTGGTCAAAAACAACATGGAAATCGATGGCACTCTGTGTTCTGGTTTAAAACAACTTTAAATGTTGTTATAAGAGCATAACAGAACGGTTATTGCTTTTTTTTCAACAGTTACTGAGATGTGAGTTTTGAGACCCAGAATTTTTATGAGCATTTTAAGGCTCCAAAGAATCCTTAAGAACTAATCATGAAATGAGAAACACAGCCAGTAAGAATATAGTCCTTTCCTATTGATTAGAATAGATTTTATTTATATTGTGGATAGTTCTTATACGCATGTGATACAACATTCAAAGCTACGAATAGAATACCGTGAAAAGTGAGTCTCTCTTCCATTTCTGATTCCCATTCACCAAATTCCCTTCCTCAGAGGCAACCACAAATAGGTCTTGTGTATCCTTCTACTGATAGTCTATGTGTATATAAGCCTATGTGTCTGTATAGTTTATTTTTGGGAGGGAGTGAGGCACAAATCGTAACTTACTATTTATAAATAGTTCAGGACTTTGCTATTTTTACTTAAGACTGTAGACTTTGCTATTTTTACTTAAGGCCTTACGCTGGAATTCAATATGAACTTGGTCCAAAGTAGTACACTGAATCTCATCAAACTAGTCATTATTTATAAAAGCAATGATTTTTCTACATAAAATTTGAATCTTACAAAGTTATCTTATTCATGATAGTTTCTCAATGATTCCTTTTTATTTTCCAAATTAGAGGTCAGAAAATCTGAATTCCTCTTTCTAATTTTTATACTTCATTTGTATTTCTTTTATCAAATTGGATGAGCTACTACTTCTAGAACAATGTCAACAGCTGTGGTAACGGACATTCTTTTCTTTTTCTTGACTGAATTGGAAGCTACTAGCTTTTCTCTGTTAAACATATTGCTAACTTTTGGGTTGATACACACACAAACTAAATATACATACACACATACTTAATTGACATTCTTTCAATAGATGTTATATCTTTATATCATATTGAGGAATCATCCATCTTTTCCTATGTTTAAGAATATTTATTAAAAATAGATGTTAATGTATATAAAATGCTTCTTTATCTTATGTGGAGATGATTATTTGTTCTTTTCTTTTGATATACTCATATGATGGTTTGTGAAAATTAACAATAAATTTTAACCATTCTTGCATTTTGAGATCAATGTTACTTGGTTGTTGTATATTTTTCTTTTAATATTTGGTTTAGGATTTTGAATTGCTATTTAGAAATGCGATTTTTTCATGTCCTCTATGTTTTTATTGTTGTTGTTGTTCTTAATCAATGTTATGCTAGCTTGAAGGAAAATAAATGGATTGCCAGCCTCCTTTATTCTTCCATGATCTAGAATAGTCTGAAGGAACACCAGAGTGAATCTGTTTCTTAAGGGTTTGGTAGATGTCTATTATCAAAACATTAAAGCTCGCTGCTTTTGGGGGATGTTAGCACTTAAACAATTCTTTCTACTTCCTCTACAGTAATTGATCTACTTTGAATTCTTCATTTTTCTTGATGTGAATTTTAGTGATTTATATTTTCCAGAAAATATTTCAACTCAGATTCTTAATTAGAGCCACATAGAAAACTGGTCTTGTATGATTCCTAAAATGTCTGCCCTTATCATTTCTTATAGTGTTTGTTTGTGGTTTCTTATTTGTTAAAATTAAGCTAATTAATAGCTGACTTATTTACTTATTTAAGCTCCTGTATTTATCATGACTATTGGGCTTCCCTGGTGGCGCAGTGGTTTAGAGTCTGCCTGTTAATTCAGGGGACACGGGTTCGAGCCTTGGTCTGGGAGGATCCCACATGCCGCAGAGCGGCTGGGCCCATGAACCACAATTACTGAGCCTGCGCATCTGGAGCCTGTGCTCCGCAACAAGAGAGGCCGCGACAGTGAGAGGCCCGCGCACCGCGATGAAGAGTGGCCCCCACTCACCGCAACTAGAGAAAGTCCTCGCACAGAAACGAAGACCCAACACAGCCACAAAAAAAAAAAAAAAATAATAATAATATCATGACTATCATTTTTCAGTTTTCTAATTAATCAGTTTCACATTTTATGTCTATCAATTCCTTCCCTCTCATTCTTGGCTTTATCTATGTTCTTTCACCTTTCATTGGATGATCTATTCATGTATTTTTGTCTTTTCCTGTTTATTAACGTGTATAAGCAATTCTATGCCTTTTTTTTCCTGAGCCCTGCTGTAAATGTAAACCATAGGTTCTGCTCTATAGCTTTTAAAATAATTGCTGTTTTCTAGTTATAATAAAATTCCAGCTTTGATTTCTTCTTTGACTATGAATTGAAAGTGTTTAAGTTTCCAAGTGGGAAGGACTTGTTTGTTTGTGTGTCTTTGTTTCATTGTTAATTTCTAGTTTGCTCATTGTGGTCAGGGCATTTGGTTTCATCATTTCTACTTTTGGGAATTACTTGATGGGTTTTTGGGGGCCTAATTATCTTGGTATGTGTATGCATATTTCTTCCAATAGTTTCCAAGGTTTGCATTTTTGTGCTCATATTCTTTATATTATTTTAGAATATACTTAATCCTCTGTTTCTTCAGTGTATCTATTGACCCTGACAATTTTTCCTTGGACATATCTTTTGAGTCTGCCTACTAAAGCCTTTTATTTCTGGAAAGTTTTCTTAACATATCATTTAAATATATGTATTTAGCCCTGTTCCATTCTGGGGACACCAATTAGGCATATGTTGGATCTCTTGATCTGTCTTATTTATCTTTCATTTTCTTCCTAGCCCTTCCTAATTCTTTGTTTATTTTAATTTTATTTTGATTGTGCTTCTCTGTCTCTTGATTGCTGTGTCTTTTGCTAGGTTTTCAGTAGTTTCTTTACTCTTCAGAGCTACTGTCAATGTGGCCTTCATTTCTGTGATGGCTTCATTTTTCTCTCCCACATCTTTTCTGAGCTCTATTAACTTGTTTTATCTCCTGTTCTTAGAAAACCATGGATTCCCTGAGCTCCTGTACCTGCTTTGACATCATGTTTTGTCAAGGTGGTTGCTTTTTAGTTTTTTAAAATACAAGTTGATATGCTGTAGGTCAAAATTTCAAGCTTCCCCTTAGTAACATTTATCTGGTCCGTGTTTGTCTTTTCTTTGTTTTACTGGATCTTTACTTCCTTTACATGCAGTATTTTAAAAAAATGATCTCGGTGTTGGTTCCTTTTTGGTCATTAGTTATATTTGAAAGAGGCAAATTCTTTCTGGTCCAGCTAATTTCAAAGTGACACAATGGAGAGCAGGACCATGTATCATTCAGCAGGAGTGACTACCTAACATGGACACTTAGCAGAGTTCTTCAGAGGACACAGGGCCTTGTGTTTAAGAGCATTCTTTCCAACCTTTACTTTCAAAATCACCTGACATGCTCAGAGGCAACTCTGCCCTGAATAATGCTGGGTTTCTCTTCTGCTTCCTTCTTCACTGATGGACAGCTTCCTGCAGATATGGTGGGCCTGACTGATTTCCCATCCAGCCCACCACATCCTGCTTTCCTTTTGAGTTTTGTATGAAACTCAGTCCATGGAAGCTTCTCACTTCCCACCTCTGCCTGCTGTCCTCAAGAAAGGAGGTGAGCTTGACCCTTAGGCTTGCCACTTTCTTTGGGACGTTTACCCTCTCAGCCTTGTCTACAGTCTGCAGCCATGGAATCCCCTCTCCTGTTTGACCATCACTAAATTTCACTTCCATTCCTTATACAGCATGGTTTGGGGTTTCCTATGCCTCTGAGTTTTGTTAAAACTTGCAAGTTGATTTTGCAAGAAGGTTGAAATATCTTCTTTACTCTTCTGTATTAAAACTGGAGGTCTCCATCATGTTTGAAAAATATTTGTGTTTTAAATACAGAGAAATTCAAATTTTGGAAAGCATTTTGTACTGCAACATGTGTAATATTTTCGGATTCTCTCTTGGCAGATATTTCCTAGCAATTCAAGAATTTTGTTAAATACATAGTTTTATATGGCTTATAAATTTAACTTAGATCATCAGATAAAATGTTTTGATGTGAAGAAGTAATGATGTGATTTATGAATTCTTATACTCAAATAGTTATAGTTTATATTCTATATAAATACCATTTTGGTAGATTTTGCATGAAAATCTCTTACAAATTTTCAATTTCTAAGAAAATTGATGCCACATGCTGAAATCCTCAAAATGCTGTCTGTTGTAAAACATACACATTTATATTAAAAAAAAATCATAATTTCCCTTTGCATGATTCAAACATTAAGACCTGTTCTCATCTCTCTTTTGTACCATCAGGTGGTGCTAAATATGTCATCTTCTGATGATTACATTTTCAGGAACATTCTCTATGCATAGTTAATGAAGTTAGAATCTTTGAGTAGATTGACATGATTATTACATCAAAATTAAAAATAGCATGATTAGAAAGTACAACAGCTTAATATAATTACATAAACTATAGAGGATGTTAAGTACCAACAGCATTTTTAGTGTTTCAACATGAATATCATCATATGTGAAAGTGAATCCATGGCCTTTTGTAAGGAATGGCTCAGGCGTATCTTATCCATGTCTAACAGAGAAGTTATGTAACCTTTCTTCAATGTCATTTCACCCCTTTGTTCTTTGGTAAGTGAAAGTTTGCTTAGTTTATTTGTCTAACATCAGCATATCTGATTTCTCCATGTCATATTTGATTGGGGTTTATTGCATTAATTTCGACCCTGGGATGAAAAATCGTTTCTATAATTTGCTTAACTGCAGAACCTGGAGGAGGAACTCCACATACCCGTGACCTCAACACATTCTTTTTCTTACATTTACTCTTCTGCTCATTATGGAGGTAGAAACGTAATAGACTTTCCAGAGGGGAGCGGGTGACTTTTAGTGACTCTTGATTGAATTTCAGAGGCCAGACATTATACTGAATAGTTTGCATTTAGCAGCAACATAATTACTAAATTTCTTTAGCAAGGGAAAAAAGAGAGAGAGGTCATATGTTACTGATTTCCAAATCCCTGGGGAGCTCTTGCAGTTATTCAACGTTGTATGTTTTTTAAAACAGATTTTCTGCTTAAAGACAAATGTTCACTTCCTATATTTCAAAACTACAGTATCCCCATGAATGCAAATATTTGGTGATTCTCCATTATCTCATATTCAGTAAGTGTTTTTTAAATCATTAAAAGCTTTCATAGCTTCTCTGTTTAACCATCATCAGGCTAGGCAGTGGAGAGCTGGATGTGGAAAGCACAGATGCAGGGAAGTGGTTACCTGAGCCAGGTAAAAGCCAGTTTAGGGGCCAGAGGTCAGAAGAACAGGGAGGTCGGTCTTTCCTGTTATGCAAAGGCAGCTCACACACAGAAAGGATGGGATGAGCCTCAAAACTAGGATTTCATATCCTCTCCCTGGCACTCCCCGGGCCATCCTTAATTATCGTGATGATCACAATCATGACAAAGACCCAGAAGAACAGCCTACTATGATTAGTTAACTGCCTGACACACCTCCATGATACATTTTTCCCCTAGAGTTTTTGGCTGTGTATTCCTTGCTTACCTCTTCATAGGACAAAAATTTTATAAAATTATTTTCTGTTTAGTGAGTAGAAAGAGAATGTAGTCTTTCTCCTGGTCTAAATGATGGATACTTGTTTCAGATTATTGGCGGTTTAGGGGGGGCTCTTTCAGCTGTGGGACTCCATGCTGGTGGTGACACTTTCTGCAGAGCTGCTTCCCGGGATGGCCTGGGAGAAGGGCAGCCTCACACTTCTAGGTGTGGGCTGGTGCACGACTACCTTAGCAGCTCCGCCAGGTCCTTGGCACCCCCGGTCCCCAAGCTCAAGAATTGTTGGTGGTCAGCTGGCCCTTCAGACTGGGCTGTGAGAGCCCCAAGCACAGAGCAAGACCAGCAGGACAGATAGCTGCTGCTCGGATCCTTCCTGATGGTCAGACCCGGGGCCTGGATGCACAGTTCGGGCCAGTTTGTTGGCAGTGGGCTGGCCAGTGTGGCCACAGGGCTGCCACCTGAAGCTTCGGTCCATCCCCACGACCATCCCCAGGGCAGAGAGGGAGGCCTGCAGGCTGGGGCTGAGCTGCGTTCTTCCAGGGAGGGGCTGGAGGGGCTGCTTCCTCCCACGTCTGGGAGGAGAGCACGTGGGGGCTTGGAAGGGCACTTGTAAGTGATGGGCCCTGAAGCTTAGGCTGCATAAGCAGATGGCATCTGCTTGGAGAGCATCCTTGGCTGTCATGACCCTCCCTGAAAGTGAAGATGGATGTGGGATTTTTTTCTTTCCTAAGCTCATAATATGGAACAGCTACGAGATGTGTAAATGTGTAGCTGAGCTTCTGTCTCATGGTAACTGCTCAATGACTGGCAGCTATTATGGTTATTAGTAAATTACCATCTGCTTTAATCCTTATCCTGTGAGTTTTATCTGAGCTTAGCTCCCCGGAGTCTGCTCATGCTGGGAGAACTCAACAGGCTGAGGACCAACTGTGACCAGAGCTCTCCCGGCCCTGTCATTGACACCCTTTGCTGGAACACCTTGAGTAGAAGTGTGGATCCTGCCTGGTGAACAGCGTGTGAATTACCCTTCAATGTCATGACCTGGGCTGTCCATCCTCTCGGTAAGCACTGACTGAGCGGGTCCTCTGGGGAGCACCGTACTGGGTCCAGTGGAGGATACAGGAGAAGATACAGGGCTCTTGCCCTAATCGATTACCCCAGAATCAGGTGAATTCAATACATCGTTAATGTAGATGCTTTGATTGCAAGACAGAAATTCTCTTCTGCAGCTTAAGCCAAAGAAGGGAGTTTATTGATTCATACAATTGAAAAGTTTAGGGTTGGGCCACTTGGCTTACATGAGTAGAACTGGAGAAATGGGTTAAGAAACCATCAGGACCTGTGTCTCCCAGCCTGTGGCTTCGTGCTCAGCTGCATGTTCTCCACACAGTGGATTCAGGCAACTTCAGCTTTACGTCCCCAGATCCGATAAACCAGAGAAAAGAAAACTTCAGTGTCCTAGTTTCCTCCCGTATTCTGGAGGCTGATGTTCTGGTTCTAACTGGCCTGTATTGGGTCACACTGTCCCTCGACCCAGTTGCTGTGCCAGAGTGGCAGAATGGTCCAATGGCCCAGGCCTGAGCACTCCGTCCACCCTGGGAGTCGGGCTGCTTACCAGTCCAACCCTCGCCATCTGGCCTGACAGTGGATGGGGGGGACCCCTAAGAGTAAGCCTGGTCCTTCCCCAAAGTGGAGGCTTCAATAGGCAAATATCAAGTGGGCGTTAAATAGGCAAATACTGTAAACACACAATAAAACAATGTAAGATTTAACTGTATTAGAACTCTACTGCTGCCACTGCAGCATTCTACATAAATGATAAATTCGGTCACAGTTCTTAGCAAGTGATCAAAAAATGCTTCCTGATTTGATCAGCCACCAGATGAAGAGTTCTGGCCACAAACGCCGGTGTATCCTTGTCACCGAGCAGACTACTTAGCATGTACAGGTGTTTCTTAAGTATGTGTTGAGTGACTTTGCTATAGGATTTCCAGAAAGGAAGAGAGCATATCAAGACTGATTGCTTTAACTTGGTTAACTGGGAGGCTGAGATGATAAACTTTTGGGGTCACAGCTATATTTTTCTGAAAATGCAATGTTACCATTTTCTCCTGCATTTAGAAGTTTTCCAATGAAAATGTGAGTGGAGCCATAAGTTTGTGGCCTCTGATAACAAGCTGTCAATTTTACAAACATTTGTCAAACCTATTTATTTATGCTGTGATGGGAGTGCTTACCTTTTCTTGTATTTTTAGGCTTTTTTTCACCTTGCAGTGTTTCTTTGGAGGCCATGGAAGCAGATGGGTTTCAATATTTGTTCCCTGATACAAACAATCCTGGCGTGTTCCTGTCTATAAACACATCTTCACCCTCGAGTGCTGCGTGGGAAGCCCAGAGGCAGATAGTTTAAAGTTGCAGAGTTGGGGCTTCCCCTTTGGGGCTCCCACCCTCGTGCTCTGCCCTGATCTTTCTCACACTGCCGGGCATGTGTATGTTATCTGGACTGTTCGCCTCTCCAGCTAGGCAGGAGCCCTGTCACGCAGATACCTGGGTCGCCGGCACACGGCACCAGCACATAGTAAGTGCTCAAGAAAATACGTAGCGACTGAAAGAATGAGTGGGGCTATTTTGAGGAATATTGCCTTTCAAAGGCAGGGGTGGATAGTAGTTGTTTGGGGAAAAGTTCTATTGAAAACAAAGGCAGCTCATCTAAGGTTATGCTAGACGGTACCCACAGAAGGTTCTACTTATTGAGCATTTATTACTGGGTACTCAGGCCACAGGAGTCACAGGAGAATGTAGAATCAGACACTCTGGTTGAGGCGCTCGGGATATATTCAAGAAGGCGGTAGAGAAAACTGCAAAGCAGCACGTCCTCTATCCCACAGAAATGATGCACGTGGGTTCTCTCTATGCTTTCAAGGGGCAAGAGCTTCTGTGGAGATGGGGACAGTGAACGAACTGTCAGTGGTCTGTCGGTCAGGATTCTTCCAGGGCGATGACAGGACACCTAATCAAAGCAGACTTGGAATAAAAGAAAGGATGGGGGAGGGCTTTATTAGCTCCATTAACGGAAATGACCTGGGAGTTCAGGCCTGGAGAGCCTGGGGCTGGCACGGCGTCATCGGGGGACCCCTTTGCTCTGTGTTCTGGCTCTGGTTTCCTCTGGGCCTTTGCTTCAGGCCATCACCACATAGTCCCGCACTTACATCCACATGGGTCTAGCTTAAGGTGGGGCTCTCTTTTCTGACGGCTCCGGCAAATGTCCAGGCTTAATTCTGGTCCTCTCTGCTCGTCTCTGCACCAAGCAAGGCTCTGTGTCTGAGCCTGCACCACACGCTCACTCCCGGACCAGTGGTGGGTCAGAAATTCCACCTGTCAGGGCAGTGCATTAGGTAAATAATGACACATAAATAAACCGTGAATGAGGGAACCCATGCCAGGATCAATTATGGATTTGGGGAGACCCAAGGACATAGCATAGAGAGGAAAGTGCCTCTGGCTTCTGTGGGTGTGAAACCGTCTCTCTTGCAGCCCCAAAGGAAGCCCAAGCACGGGCTCAGAGATGCGTTGCCCATGTGGTCCCCATGTGCACAGTCTGGTCCGCTTACGATAGAGCCATACCCACTTTTTTTTTTACTGAGCAGGTGCAGTGTCCGCTTAAGGCTGAAGCTACTGGACCTTTCTTGCCCCTGGATGCCTGAGGCCAGGAGTGGGCTCTGGGCATGGGAGGGGACACGTGAGGTTGCTTAAGCCCTGAGGGGAGGCAAAGCCTTGTCCTGTCCCTGCCTCCATGGTTCGGACAGGCTTGCCCTTCCAAGTGGTAGAATCCAGGCTCTGAGGTTGGGAAGATGTGGTTCAATGGAGACTTCAAAATTCACGTTGCTTCGAATGGCTCGTAGGCCCTTCACTGATGGGTTCTCTGGTCCCTGGTGTACAGCGTGTCACCTGTAACGCCCGACCCTTACCATTAAGATCTGACTCAACATCTGGGGGTCAGAATATAAGCAGAGCTCTGCAGGCAGCGTGGCCCTGCCCCATCGGGTCCTGCAGGCTTCTTCCTGCTGAGGCGGCGGGGATCCAGCTCTTGGCCGGCAGCTGGTCTTGCCCCTAGTGAACTTGCACAACTGCCCCATGTGGAATGCTGATCACATAGACATCCCTTCTTCTCCATCTCCCACCTTCGCTTTCCTTTCTTCTGGAAGTATCTTAAATGAAAATACTATGTGACATACAGAAATTAGCAGAGTGTTGTATCAAAGTGCGGATACCCCATACGTCATGCTATCACCAGTGGCGTTGGAGTCTCCTTTAATTATCTGTCAGCTTTCAGATTGAGCTGAAACACATTTTTTTATTAGCCAGCTTCCCAAGTCAATACCTGGGAGTTGCCCTGAAGTCTGTCTTCCCCTCGTGCTCCGGCCAGTCAGCCACCAAGTCTAATCAGTTTCACACCCTTCAGATCTCTTGAATTGCTTCTTGCGCGGCTTTCTTGTTCAAACCACCTAATTGTCTCTCTGCCTTCAATTCTGCTTACCTCCCATGCGTTTTCCACACTTGTGCCTGCGTGATGCCACTGAAACCCCATCCGTCTACCACCTTCGTTGGCCTCCCCTATCTTAGGGGACACCTGCAGACCCCCGGGAGCTGGTCTCCACCTCCCTCTGCAGTCCTAGCTCTCACCTGCTCCTGGCTCTGGATCCTCTGAGAAGAAAGGGGATGGTTTTTTGGCCAAAGGTCACCAGGAAGACCCTGATCTTTGGATCTGCTGGATTTCTTCCTTTGCTAGCTCCCAGGTTCAGGGCCAGCTCGGAATCAAAGGCTGTCTGACGTCTACTGCTTTCTGGATGGACGGGCAGGAGAAACTTTGCTGCTGACAGCCTACATTTGCA
The DNA here is from genome assembly GCF_009873245.2 of Balaenoptera musculus. NCBI lineage: Eukaryota > Metazoa > Chordata > Mammalia > Artiodactyla > Balaenopteridae > Balaenoptera > Balaenoptera musculus. The sequence goes on from NC_045797.1 coordinate 84,896,229, forward strand.
GTGAACCGATCTTCCGGACTTTTCCCCAGGAGCCACCATGAGGCCATGTGTCTCTCTCCTCACCCTGATTTCTTTCACCCACCTGCAGAGTTCTGCATTTGCTCTTACACTGGCACCCTCAGTTTTATCCCATTGACTTAAACAGGGCAACACAGGTGGCACAGTCCCCGGGAGAGCTGGAGTCAACGTCAAGACCAGTTTCTGTTCAGCCCAACTTCCCGATCTGTTATACATTCTCCTGCCCATCTTTATGTCCTCCATAAACATAAGCGGTGACCGTATTTATGCCCATCTGAGTTATTGACCAAGATCTGGATACTGGTTGTGCTGGGGATAGACCTCTTGTGCCCCAGAGAAGACTTCGCTCTGGCTTAACAGAAATCCTTTAATCGGCACTCATGGGTTCCGTTTTGCAGCCAGCTATTCCTATATTTCTTTTCTTTTCAAGGAAACCACAAGAGATTATGTCAAATTAAATGCTGCACTCCAGAAATAGCCTGCGTAAGGTACAGGCTGGTATCTGATGGAGTGGGCTTTGAGTCACAGCTTCCCAACACGGACCCGTGTGAGGCTGAGCAAGCAGGTAGTGTTCCTCAGCATTTCTGCCTGCCCTGTGGGAGCAATGACCTGGGGGCAGGTCCTGCCTCCACCACCGTTTTCTTGTATGACGCTTGCTGAGTAGGAGTGCCGTTTTGAAAGCTGGGGTAGGAAAAGTGACAAAAACCCATGCCAATGGCTCTGGAAATGTAGCCCGTAGGAAACACTCAGAAGCACAAGTGTCAGCTCTTGTTTTGGCTATAGTTACCATCATTGAACTTCTCCACACCTCAGACCCCCATGCACAAAACGGAAGTATGCTACTAAAAACCCTTGTTGGGCTGTTCAAGCAACATGGGAAATGTCCAAGCCAGCCTCCAGCCCGCATAAGTCCTCCGTCAGTGGAGCTGGTTAAATCCACGGCACTCGTTTCCTCTGTCCCTGCAGTGATATTAGAAGAGAAATGATATGGCAGTGGCTTGGGAGGAAAGGGACGGTGTGAGTGTGTGTGTGTGTGTTCATGCTCTATTGTAACAGATTTCCTCCTGTGTTTTGAAAAGTGTGATGGCTCCTTGATTTCACAGGTTCGATCCTCTCAGTGTGCCCCGAAAACAGGTTGGTAATTACCTCCTTGGCAATTGGTATTCCCTAGAGATTAATGTTTGATGCCAGCTTTAACATTAGAGCCATAATTAGAATATTAATTATGCTGATAGTGTTACACCATTCATCATATGTATCTTTATGTACGAGAAGATAAGATAATTCTGTGTAACTTACTCGGGGAGCAGGTAGGCTCCTGGATCGTGTGAAACATTCTTTTCCTAATCAGCTAAGACAGGAAGGAGGAGGAAGTAAACATTAGCCCAGGACCCGAGATGTATCAAGACCTGTGTTAAGTGCTGTGAATACATGAGTTTGCAGAATACTCACAATCCTGTTCTAAAATACGCATTACTGTTTTCTCCATTTTCAGAGGTTTGGGGCAGGAAGGGACTGACTTCACGTCACAGTAGTTAATTGGTGCTTAAGCCAGGGGTTGAGCCCAAGGCGTCTGTGAATCAAGATGCCAGGTCTCTGTCCAGCTAAGAGGACCTAGAAACAGATCGCTCCATTTTCACCTTCCTCGTGAAGGGCGTGGCCGGACTCAGCTATGATTTTTGAAAAGCAGTTGGGGAGATTTTAGCAAGAGAGGGACTGAGGCAAACATGAAGCACCGTTGAAATAATGCAGGATCTCATGACTTAAGTCCTTTATTAAAGGCACAGAAATGGGTTAATTCGTACAAACCAGAAGCAGCACTCAGAGAATGGCTGGATTCTCAGTTTGGGGCATTTTTAAGAGATTTCCAGGAGCGACCTAGTTTTTCTGTCGCTGTGACTCTAGGTCAAGAGTGGTCAGGAGAGGGGCTGGAGGGGCTGGGAGGGGACGTGTGAAAGATGCCGGTCACTCATCTTCCTGGGGGTCCACTCTGAGCACAGGCCCTTGGTCGCCTCTCAGCCCATGCAGGGAAGCTGGTGCAGCAGGAAGGCCCTGGCCCGGCCTTGGGAGTCCTGAGGTCTCCTTGCTGTGACCTCGGGAAGTTACTTTGCCCACCTGGTCCTCTTTCTCCTGCCTTGTAAGATAAGACTGTGCTAGTTGGGGTTCTTTGATCTGTAGGTGACAGAAACTCAAGTAATAATTGCTGAAACATCTCTCTTCTTTTTTGGCCTGCAGATGAGTTTCCTTGAGAAAGGCAGTGGCTGCAGGCTTTCCCTGCCCCCCAGATGAGGACCTGATCCAGACCTAAAATTCCAAGGAAGGATCTGGGTGGTCTGTCCTGGGTCTCAGCTTTACTCACGTGCCTGTGACCAAGAGAATGGGATTGTGAGGCTGATTTTTATCAGAAGAAGGTAAGGAGCAGAGATGCTGGGCAGGCAATAGCAACTGCTGTCCGCCAAAGAGAAAGAATAATCACCGTGAATTCCAAACTAAGCAAAATATGTTTGCCCATTTTATCAATTAAATATTTACTGATTTCTCCCAACAATCACTTTCTGCTTTCCTATTTTTTTCCTTCTTTAGTGTGACCGAAATTGTTTATAGAGTCGGTTGGAGTTTTATCTTCCTGTTCAGCATTTCTTCTGCTAAGAATTTGTTTGATCACTGACCGGCCTCTCTTCCCTTCAGTGGGTGCAGAAGACCCTCCCCACCGCCACCCCCCATAAGTCCTGGGCATCTGTAGTCATGATAGACAGACTCCCAGTGTGTAAAGGGGCCCCTTTCACTGCAATTATCAAAACAGTGAATTTACTCTTCTCTCCATCTTGTTAAAACATACCCAGGTGAAAAGAGATCAACTTTCAAACATTAAATTTTATTATATAACTCCATTTGCAAAAGAATCTGCAGCAACTTACCCCTAAACACTCACACATACACACACAGACAAACAAACGGCAAATCAACCAACCAACAAACCAACCAGCCAAAACAACTACAGCACCAACACAGTAAGTTCATCAAAAATTGGGTAGAAATAGACATTTGAGGGAATAAAGGAGAGGGCAGCTGGGTCACCACTGAACAAAAGGGTGATAACAGTCCTTGGATTTAACATCACATCAGTCCCAGGTTCTTGGTGTCCAGGACAAAGACAGAGACATCCTGTGACCTTAGAGAACATCCCAGTTTATAGGGAGCTATAAAGATCCCCCCTCCCCTTGAGACAGGCATTATTATCCTCATCTTTTCTAGCTCTATATCCTTAAAGAGATTTCACGTCTGAATTTCTGCTTAAACGTCCATGAATGGCACAAGGGCCTATTTCCTCAACTGCAGGAACAGACTGCATGTGACAGGTTCCTGTGACGCCTATTGACAAGAAGTGCTGGTCATGACATTAAGGACTTCCGGCCGGCTCCACATGGAGCTCACGTGGGGGCATTTGGGGGGCACTTGCTGCAGAAACTAAGCTGTGGTTACACACGTCTGTCACTGTCAAGTTCCAGGCCCGTGGACGCATGGCCTGAGTGATTTCACATCTCCCGCTGTGGCCATGGGCCACGCCTCCTTCCTGAAATGCCCTGATGTCCTAGATGTCCTTCAAGTGCCCCTTCTGGGGAGGTTTCTGATCTCTCCCGAGGCTGGCAGCTGCTCCTTCCCCATGGTTGTCTCCCCCGCACTCAGCCCTCCCAGAGCCCAGCTGTCTGCACATGCCTCCAGTGGGTCCTGGAAGCTCCTCAGCGAGTATTTGCCTACTGAATGGACAGAGGCTAAAGGCCCATGATCTTCAGAAAATAGAAAGAGACACGACTTAGACAAATTTCAGGTGAGCCACCGTACGACCTTGAATTAGATACCATTTTTAATGCCCATGGGATGAGAAGGATGAAAATGTATCTGCCAAGGGAATCAGAGGTAGGAACTTTCCAAAAGTCTGAATATACTGAGTTTTTTAAATCTGTTTTATTTTATTTTTTATTTTTTGGCCCTGCCACACGGTATGGGGGATCTTAGTTCCCTGACCAGGGATCGAACCCGTGCCCCCTGCAGTGGAAGCACAGAGTCTTAACCACTGGACCGCCAGGGAAGCCCCTCAATATACTTTTATTTAAGCTGCTCATCTACAGAAAACTGAAATACTGGTTATGTTGGAAGAACCCGCCAGTCAGCTGATGGTATTTATTGAGTGTCTACCACGGGCTGGTGTGATCGGCGGCTGGATGGCCGTGCAGGGCTGGGGTCCCCGCTCACAGGACCCACGGCTCCTAAGTTCCTGCCTAAGCAGCTGGTGGTGATGGGGCTGCTTCCTGAGAGAGAAGACGCAAGAGGAAACCGGATTTTGGTGATGGGCTTGTAGGGAAGGGGGTGGGTGGCAGGGCCAGTTAATAGGGTTTTTTTGGGAACACATTACATTTGAGATGTCTATTGGATGTCCTAGTCGGTTATAACCAATAGGAAGCTGCTTAATGCCAAGTGCATTTTTCCGAAAATCTTGGAATACACTGTATTCCGCTTCTGTTACAGAGGTCTTAATTTTTGTTTGACTTTTCACCAACTGAATGCTGCTTCATGCACCACCTCATTCCTCCTCCTGTTCCTTCCATCCTTCTCTTTCTATTCACTTTGTTTCCTTTCTGTTGATTTGGAGGAAAGAAAATAAGCCCTGTCCTTTTCTACTCTCCTCAGGTATGGGATTTCTATATAACGGATGCCTGCCATGCATTCGTTCATTCAACAGACCTTTACCGACCTCCTTGCTCTGCACTAGGCTAGCATGAGAAGTTGAAAGGGGTAAATACAAAGGAGAATAAAGCAGAATACGGAGTGATGTGAGGCTACAGAATGGTCACCAAGTAACTGGGACACTCAGTTGCAAACAAACCTGAAGAGCAGAGAGAACCGCGGAGGGGGTGACTCTAGGTGTGCTGGAAAAGCTGCACGGCGGAAGTGTCTTTGAGGTGCTCTTTGAAGAATGCGAGTCCGTGAAGCAGAGTGGAGAGGGGAGCAGCTGGGCCTGGGCTGGAAGAGCCCTGGGCGCCGGGCTAAGGGATTTGCACTTTGAGAGTCTGGAGATGGTCAAAGTTTAAACTAATAACCTAATGACACCATCAGGTCGGACAATGTCTTACCTGCTGATTCCACAGTAACCCTGTGTCTGGGGAGAGGTTTACTGCTCTCCTCCTGTGTTACAATGAGACCAAACATTCCAGAACCTTCTGCACTGGCAGACTCCTCCATCCTGGGGACATAGGGGCCCAGCCATTACTCCCTCACCATGGGAATAGAGCTCACTCTCTAGACTCCTGTTACGCTGACCCTCACTTCCAATTCTAGAAGGAATTAAATGTAAAAACTACGGTTGGTGGTAAGATTGCTCACTGCTTTCTGTGGCCAACAAAGTGGGGTCCCATCTGCCAGCATTTCGAAATAAGTATTCCATTTTTCACATCTGGTCAGACCCCCAACCCCAGGTGGTGATACACCAGTGTGTGTGCTAGGGATATTTTACATTGGTGTCGTGGTCATGTGTGAGTGTGTGTGAGTGTGTGTGAGTGTGAGTATTTGTGGGTGTATGTGTGTCTCAAGGTGGCAGCCACAGCTGACCTGTCCCGAAAGAGCGCATGTCAAAGTCAAGGTAAAATGCTCGTCAAGCTGATTCACAGGCAAAGAAAAGGACTGCTTTTGTTGTGAGAGTATTTTCAGACCGTTTAGAACCAAAGGCTTCCAGACATAGTTGAAAGCTATGCTGGGCAGGAAACATAAACCTTCCTTGCAAACCTCCTATGAAGGGCATGCCAACCATAAATATTTAGCATTATTAAATGCAAGTATTTATTAAAAACATGGGGCTTTATTTTAAAGGATTTCCGGGCTTATTGTACTTCGTGTCAACAAACGTTAGCATGTATGGCTTTACCTCTCAGAGAAAAGTTTCAGTAGCGGGCATTTAGTGAGATCTGTACACCTACACGTTGCAGATGGTCTCGTTCTATAAGAGATGAAACCGCATTTGGTGGAGCTGATTAAATATAAAAACACCACCATCTGCCATTTATTCTAATAGAAAATGGTTTGGGCAGATGCTGACATCTTTGGAGACGATTGATTCATCCCTGACAAGAGAAGATGCCCAGAGCCGTCCAGCTGCCCACGGCTCAGACGATCCCGGTTCACAGCACAAGGGCCAAGCCCGGCGCTCTGATTTGGATGTAGCAGGTGAACAGACAGCACTTTAATAACGAAAAGCTAGGAATTTCTAAGTACATCGACGGTCTTCTCCCCACTCCCTGCCTCTCTTGACTTCTGGCCCATATTTAGCTGGAAGAATATTCTAGCCACACGCTGTATTGCATTAAGTGCCTGTTACTCCAGCACCGGGATACCTGGAGGAGAGTCTATTCTCATTTTAGTGTTAAAAACTTTCAAATGCTCTCTTCATGTGTTACTGCTGGGTAGAGAATTATTTTCCCTAAGTCGACTGTAGGGTTTCATTAAAAAATATATTGTTTACAAAGCAACCATGACACACGTTCCAAACTGACTTGGAAACAGCTGTATCCATACTGTGAAATATCTATGGTGATCAAATGCCCTTTACAAGGAGATAACAAATTGTGTCTTTCTGTAGGAATATTTTTGTAACAATTTTTTTACAGCGTACATATTTTCGGGAAGAAAATTTAGACATTAAGACATTTATTTGGTGCTATGTTTATAAAATATCTTTCTATTTATGTAGTGATTGTTAGATGTGAACTAATTTTTTTTTCCTCTGATGGAATTAAATTCAGAGGTGAAGCTGGGTTTTCCCATCTTGTTCATCACATTTTAAAATATTTGAATTCATTTTTTTTTTTGAAGGAGTTCTCTAATATCTTTCTTTCTTTCTTTATTTTATTTATGGCTGTGTTGGGTCTTCGTTTCTGTGCGAGGGCTTTCTCTAGTTGCGGCAAGTGGGGGCTACTCTTCATCGCGGTGCGCGGGCCTCTCACTATCGCGGCCTCTCTTGTTGCGGAGCACAAGCTCCAGACGCGCAGGCTAAGCAATTGTGGCTCACGGGCCTAGTTGCTCCATGGCATGTGGGATCTTCCCAGACCAGGGCTCGAACCCGTGTCCCCTGCATTGGCAGGCAGATTCTCAACCACTGCGCCACCAGGGAAGCCCTGAATTCTTTATGTTGTGTTAGGCAAAGTGATTTAAGACTATTTCTTGATATTATTTTCAATTAAATGCAGCCAACCTATATCCCAATGCATTTGTGCTGCAATTACATACATTTGTGTGCATAAAATTACGCCTGTTTGTACAGATATGTTTCCATTTTGTGTTCATAGAAAATTCTGTTATTTTGAATTAGGTGCTCGTCCAGTTAGTACCTCTCTATTTCTCTATTTCCTGTTGTCTATTTCTTCTTCTAACCGCTGTCTACTCTGGTAATCAAAGCAGCAGAATTGAAGTTCATCTATTTCTCTGCCAGCATTTTACGTGAGACGCGCAGTAAGTGTTACTGGAAACTCGATCTCTCAGTCACGTTCCCAGCATCTCTCCTCTACCTCCTCTCTTCTCTTCCTCACAGCCCAGCCTTTGAACCACTTTTCATAGCCTGCCGACATCTTTCCTCCCCCTGCCCCCGACATTGACCACTGGTCTTCTCTACGTTGTTTATGATCTTCTTCCTTTCTTATTACTCCAGGTGACGGGCATCCTAGGAGTCACCTTTCCAGAGCAGTGGGAAGCTCTGACGGGGTACTTTTCTCACTCTTTCACTGGAGTTATCCCCACAGCCTTTGGCCACCTGCCCACACCCTTCTTGTTGAACTATCTCCTTCTCTCTCTACACGCAGATGCATCCTTTTCTTCCCTTTTCCTTCCTCACCTGACTCTCCCTTTCTGGCTTTGCTGGCTCCTCCTCCCTGCCAAGAGGACCTACTCGCTGAGAGCTGGAAGCACCAAGAAGAATAAGATGCCGTTATGGGTAGAATTGTCCCCCATCCCATCCATGTGCTGAAGTTCTATCCCCCAGTACCTCCAAATGTGACCATCTAGGAGAGAGGGTCTTTAATGAGGGAATCAAGTTAATGCGAGCTCACTAGGGCCGCCCTGATCCAATTGGACTGGTGTCCTTATAAGAGAGTCACCTGGAGGGAAGGTGACCCCACGAAGACACAGGGAGAAGACGGCCATCTACAAGCCAAGGAGAGAGGCAGGGAGGACAGAGCCTTCCCTCTCAGCCCTCAGAAGGAACCAATCCTGCTGACACCTTGACCTTGGACTTCCAGCCTCCAGAACTGAGAGACAATACAGGTCTGTTGGTCTTCCCCCAGCCTGTGGTGCTTTGTTACAGCAGCCCTAGGAAACTACTACAGAGACCATCCCTGCCCTCGAGGGTCCTGCTGGAAGAGAGATAAAGATGCAAAAGGCAATCATGAGATGGTGACAGTTGCTCTAAAGAAGCTCGGTGGAAAGACAGAGAAAGTCAGAATTTGGAGGAAAGGTCATCTGAACGGGCTGGGAAGGCTTCTTGGAGGACGGGGCACAAATGTTGCAACTTAAATGATGAGTAAGGAGTTTTCCAGCAGATGTTTAGAAGCAAGTATTCTTTGCAAACGGGAAAACTTATGCAAACGTAAGAGGGCGCAGGAGAACTGTGGTCACAGGTGAGTTTTGTCTGGTCACTCGGGTAATGATGGTGGTCCATGTGGTACTTTTTCCCTGCATCCCTCTTCCTTCAGGACACGAACCCCCTTCCTGCCTCTGCACCCTCCATCATTCTGACAGACGTTCTTTGGAATCCAAACCTTGGATTTGAAATATGAGAGGAGCATGGGTCCTGCTACCTCTTGCTGCATAACTTAGTGGTTTAAAGTAATAACAAGTTGCTGTAAATCACAGCTCTGTGGCTTGGCTGATTTCAGCTGGACAGTTCTCTCGGGGTCTCTCAAGTGCTGCCGTCAGAGGGTGACGGGAACTGGAATTCATCTGAAGCATTGACCGGGCGGGGGTTCCAGACAGCTTCTTCACTCACGCCTGGCGCCCGGCTCGAATGGACGGCTGGAACAGCTGCGGTTGCCTGCATCTTTGCATGCCGCTTCTCCACATGCCAGCGAGGGTTCCCTCACAGCATGGTGGTACCAGGTGTCCAGACTTCTTGCTCAGGGCCTGGCTTTCTCCAGAACCAGCTTTTCAAGAGGCAAAGGCAGAAACTTGCCCCCAAGCCTTGAAAGTCATACAGCAATGCTTCTGTCACATTTTATCAGCTACTCCAGCTGGGCCAAGATTCAAGGTGAGAGGGGCTGCAGGGGGGCATACATACTGGAGGTGTGGCTAATTAGAGCGCAGTTACCACAAGCAGTTTCCAGGTCCTGTTACTGGTTTGTGTTGAGTTCCACCTTTCTTGTGGTTAGTGAGGTGAATCTGTGAGATCCTTGTCAGGAACTTGAACTAGCAACCAGCACCACGAAATAGATTTTATTTACTTGAGAAAACTGGACCAAAGGAGTGTCAGATTTAATAACTAAGTCCTCTTCGTTGGAGCCAGGATGACTACATGTGGATGTCGCAGTCTGGAGCTCTGCTGGGCAGTTCAGCTAGAGCCAAAGTTGGCCAGTGATGGCGATCAGAAACTCTTCCAGCTGGTTTGATACCTGCAGGGTAACTAGAGGAATAAAGGGCGTCTTTTGTAAAGCCGTGAAGCCTTCCTTTAATGAAAGAGGGCCCATTAGCGTGATCCTTCTGCCTCCTGTAGGAAGCGCCTGGGTTCTCTCTGATGCTGTGACCCACGAGTCATGATGGGGAGCCTTCCAAGGACATCCTCTTTGAAGCCAAAGCAACTAAAATATAAGTCAAGGTAAAAATTAAACTGGCTGCTAATTCCCTTTCTGTGAAGCATCTTTCAATCCTAGTTAACAGGATTTAATCTTCAAAGCAAGGAGCCTTGTTTGCTAAATGCTTGTAAGAGGCACAGTCGTCAGCAGGGACAGGACAGCTGGATTTTCAGGTGCAGGCGGAAGCCACGAGTGGTCTGAACTCACACACAGCATGTTCCCCTGGGGTGGCCCACCGTGCGGGTGGCTCCCAGCTCTTCATCCTCAGGTTGGCATTGCTGTGTCCACAGACGCTCGGACCGCTCTGTGTAATTTGTACCATTTCCCCGTGATATTAGTTTTCATTTTTTTTTTTTTTCCTGCCAGCAGATTTTTCCTGCCATATGCTCATTTAATTCTAAGTGTGGTGCATGAACATCTTGTGCAGTAAGTGGCCATGTCCCTGGAGGCTCTGTGAAGCTGAGCTCCATGTGACCGGTGACACCCTGTCAACGTGAGACTCTCATTGGGCAGGTCCCGATAACGTGGATCTCCCATCCCCATGCACGGGTCCAGAATTTTTTTGTCCTCTTAGTAGGAAGCCTGTATTGTTTGATTGCTCCCAAATTGCTTACACATTGGTTAGGGAAAAAAATCCCTATGTGATGTGTTTTTAGAAACAGTTTTCCTGAGTCCTGGGCCCTACAGTTTGAACCTGGCCAGTGAAGGCTGAAAGAAGAAGTGTTCATTTTTAAATTCCCCAGGACCAGCAGTAGAAGTTTCTTGGCCCCAGCAAGTTGACAAGACATAACGGTCCTCACCAGTAGGTCTTCTTGGGAATGTCCAAGGCAGGCTTTTTCCCAAATGTTCACCTTCTCAATGGAAAGCTTGGCTTCTGTCTGCTCAGTGTCACTCGGCCTGGCCTTGCAGGTAAAGGGACAGGAAGGAAGGGGCTGGGCAGTGACATCCTGCCCTGTGATGTTGAGTTCTCACCTCAGAGATGAACAGGGCAACGATTTCTGTAGAACTGTAGCATCTCTTCCTGCGAAACTGATTGATGCCTCCTTGTTTCTGGTTTGGCCAATGGTCAATTAACCTTCTCCTCTCACTGCCCACTTTTCTCTCAGTGCCCACCCTTTTTAGGAATGAGTCCCACTTATTTCTACACAGTTTCTCCCAGCTAGATTTGAGTCACCCTCCCACTGGCTGTGTGCATATGTGCGTGTCTCCCACCAGCATGTGGAAGAGATCAACCATGGTAGTTTTTTTTTTTTAACGTTCTCCCTTTCTATTTATACTTTAATGCCTTTGCAGGTCTCAATCAGCTCACTTCTCAGTCTTCATATTTCCAAATTTCATATTTCTATATTTCGTTCACATCGAAGCTCTTCTAATCCTTTGGATGATTTTTGTTGCCTTTCTTCTGCTTCTCTCATCTCTTTCTGTAGAGATATTCACCAGAACAGCACCAGGTATGTCAGGGGGAAATTAATTCATTCACCATTTCACTAAGATTTAATCTGGTCCTGTGTTTTCCCAAGAGCTATGTCAGCTGTGTCAAGGTTGACAGATGTTTTTTGTTTACTTTATGATCACGTTTCAGAGTTTGGTTTGCTCTTTAGGAGGCTAGAAGCACCTTGAATTTTCAAGAAATAGCCTAGACCAACTCCTTGAAGTCTCCTTTGGTTGTGAAGCACAGCCTTCCTTCAAATCAGCTACAGTGGGAACATTTACACCATGGAAATTGGCAGACACTGAAAATCAAGGTTTTTTTTTTTTTTTTTTTTTAATGAAGAGTCAGTTTACCTTTGCATCACTAGTTATGATGGATAGATTTGGTATCCATGGGCTCATATGTACAATTCAGATCAGTTTATGGTTCATGAAACATTGATGCTCTATGAGATTATAATAGGTGTTCATTCAGCAAAGGGGTTTTGAACAATTATGGGGTAAAGACAATTAAAGATGTTTTTTTAAATCAAAGGGCTTCTTCTGGTCTTTAAAAATGGTAATGTACATTGTGAATATTCAAGAGAGAGAGAGAAATTGAATGAGTTGTTTCCCTAATTATTTAACCTAAGAACCCTCTCCCTTAGAATGCCAACCTGTTATGATGTCACTGGCCCCTGAGCGATCATGTTTTAGATTCTTTCTCCTGAAAGTATACCATGAGACGCATCTCAGTGGGTTTGTGAAAGCTTGTTGTAGGTGGGGCTCCACCCAAAGTCAGGGAGCTCACAGACTTCATGGTCCCTTATTCAGCCTGCATTCTTCCATCTCTGTCTTTGCCAGTTCTTGCTCAGTGTTCCATTCCTAACAAAAACATTCTTGTCCGTAACACCCAGTCTTTGGGACTTGATGAAATATCTTTTTTGAAAGTCTAAATAAATGTGTTGTGTTTCTTTTTCCTCAAGGAAAACCCTAATTAGTTAGATATTGCTGTAAGAAGAAAGCACCCCCTTCTCCCCCAAGTAATTGTGCTTATGTGTTGGGTGACCTCACCCTTGATTACAGGTTATGCCTACGTGTGATGAGCAAAGCGGTCCTCAGCTAAATACAACACAGCTACGTGCTTCTCATCTCGTAACCGTGATCCAGTGCCTGTGTTTGGACAAGGCCATGACTGTTAATTCTGCTTAAATTTGATTAAATATTGACGGTCATATTGATGTTTTTTGTAAAGCGATTTTTTTGTATGCTAGTAGATTTTATTTTGATGGTCCATTGATATGAATTGTGAGGAACAATTCAAATAGAGTATTAACAGATAGCAAGAAAAGATTTTAATATGGAAGTAAGAATTGGAAGGGAATTGTTAACTCTCTGAATAAATACACATACATTTTTCTCAAGATCTTAGTTTTATGTTTCCTGAGGTCTGTGCCCTGACAATGTGCAAGTCTGTTTTACTGAGATTTTACTAAGGGGGTGGGGGAGACCCCTTATGGGTCTCGGAGACCCCCGAGACCCCTTATGGATGGTCTAAACAAATGAACTTCCAAGTGATAGATGCCCCTGAGGTCCAGAGCTGTTGAGAGACTGGACCTCTCACATAAATATTCATGAGCTGCTACATGGAGTTCAGTTTGGCAACAGATAACTAAAAATGGGCTTAGATCTGATGATTTCACTCTTAGAAACTTAAGTTAAGGAAATAACATACAAGGATATTTATTGCAGCACCATTTATAAATTCAAGAAAATGGGAAAACTTTAATGTCTACGAATGGAGGATTTCTAAAGCCCATTATGGTAGATGTATAAAATAAATATTATACCAATCATTTAAAATGGTGATATTGATCAATATTTTTTGACATAGGGAATATGCATGATATATTGTTAGGTTTAAAAAAGCTGCTCGTGAAAGAGTCTGGTAGTATACCCATTTTACTAGCCCATGGGGTTGGTTACTTCATTTTGGGGGGTAAAACTTACATATGTATATATGTAAACCCAGAAATATATGTGCGTATATATGCATAGGAAAAATATAGAAGTTTATACATCAGGCTGTTAATGATCAATTTCTTTTAGGGAAAGAAATACGGGTTACTTTCTGCTTAGTGTTTTCTGTTATCTGCTTTCTATTTCACTTTTTAAAAATAATTTTTATTAGAGTATAGTTGATTTACAATTGTGTTAGTTTCAGGTGTACAGCAAAGTGAATCAGTTAATGACCTATATGGGAGATGAATCTAAAAAAGAGTGGAGATATATATGGAACTCAGCCTCCAGGGCCTGCCTACCTGGATTCTGCCTTGCTCCTGAGCCCGGTACTGGTCTTTGGTTTTTTTCTGATTCTCCATCCTTGAGTCCTCGAAGTGTAATCTGTAACATCCTGGCTCTTCCGGTGCCATCTTGCCTTGTTTGGGGCCTCCCCTGGCACTGGCATGTGGCCTAACCCGCCCTGTGTTTCCTGAGGTCCTGCTACCGGCTGACAGGCCACCTGCGACCCCCCTTCTTGGGATCCATCACCCATCGAGACGGTTACCTCCGTGCACACCTTCCAGACGCCCAGGACAGTGCACCCACCCGATGGATTGCCTCTCAGTTCCCACGGGGGTCCTGTCCCCTCATCCCTGTGCCTGGCTCTGCTGGTGGGTCTCCTTCCTGCTCGGGCCTGTGTCCATTCTCAGGTATGAATCCCAGGAGATTCCACCCTTTAGGCCCCATGGCCGCGGACAAAACCAACTCAGACCGGATGCTGGATACACGTGTATAGAACAACCTGGATAAACTCAGCCAGTTAGCGGGGATTCTGTCAGAACCAGTGACATGCTGGGGCAGGAAAGCTCATGTGAGAATCCTTCAAAGGGTTGTTTGTGGATTATGGGTCCTTTGGGGGCTTTGGTGGAGGCATTCCTGTGCGTCACTTTCCAACCCCCTCCTTCTCCCCATCCCTGTGAGGCCTGCCCTCTGATAAGAAACCAAAGAAGCCTTGCCAATGAGCCATTATGACGCAGGAGCAAAGGTTTGTCTTCGAACAGGGTTTTTCTGGGACTGCGTCCCAGCCCCAAGATTAGGCAAGGGTGATGCTGGCAGGCGTAGTTCTGTTATTCTGTGTGGAAGTCACAGACTTCACTCTTTCCTTAAAGCTAAGAGCCAGCTGCATCCGTGAGCTTGACCTCTGCTCTCTTCTCTTCCATCCTGACTTCATCTCTGCTGCCTTTGCCCTATTGCTCCTTCAGCGCCCCCCCCCTGCCATTAATGATGATTCTTTTGTGGGACACAGTTCACCCCGAACAGCCCCTCCTCTGGCCCCTAAATTAATATCCTTCTTACATGCAAAGTACATTTCTACCCATTCTATTGGCCCAAATAGTCAAATATCCCTAGCTAAGCATACAGGGGCTCCGGAAGGGAGCTGATCTGGGAGACAGGCTTTTTTAGGGGTGTGCAGCACACGCAATGCTTTTGCATCAGGAATTTATTTGATACTTACAACTTGCAGGAGACAAACCAAGCCTGACACAGATGGAGCAGACATTAAAAAAATAAGTCAGTTTTTTAATATGGAAACAAGGCCCAGGGGGCTTCACTGGGGGGGTTGAAGGTCACATGGCTGGTGGGGAGGGAGGGGGGCCAGGTCAAGGCCCTTTCAGGCACTCTGTAACATTCATTTGTCTGTGTCTTGTCTGCAGGAATTGATTTATTGATGGGTGACCTCAGAATCAATGTGTTTTTTTCAGGTAGGCTCTGTAATATGCATGGTGTGGTGCAGAACAGGTGACATCAAGTCACTGGAAAGGCCAAAAAAACAGCCTGCAAATCACCATGTCTGGGTTCTAGAAACCGGGGGTATGTTCTCTTTAGTCAAACTGTTTGGAATTCGATTTCAGGGATTCCACTGTGTTGAACTATAGCTTGGAAAGCACACAGCGATGCTTTTGGAGGGCGGAGGAGAATCTGGGGGCCGTTCTCTTTTGCACCTCGCTTTGTCACTCCGTTCTCGTTACAGCCCTGCCGGGACAGCCTCTAACTCTTTGGGTGAGGCAGCTGCTTTTTCTTTGGCTTTGTCCAGTGTCCTGAACAGTCTGCAGCTGTTCAAATGGTGCTTTTTCTAAGCAACACCTCCGTGTTCACTTCCGCTGTTACAGGCTTTACTTCAGTAGGTAAATAAGATACAACGGAACTTGGTGTTCGGTAGAATTGAATAAGCAGGCAGTGAAAAAACAAGCGTGAGATGGGATTGCCCTGGAGGCAGGACAGGGAGCTCTCTTCTCCCTCTGGCCAAGATGCTCTTCTGGCTTCACTGCGTGCAAGTCACTTAAAATCTCTTTTTCCCCCTCTCTCTTCCTGCCTCTCCCCCTTCTAAAATTCATTTTGTAGATCAATACTATGTCTCTAGGGTCAAATAATTGATGCAAACGCCTCTTCTCATTTAGAGGCCATTTGCAAAAAGGAAAATCATTCCTCTAACGAAAATTAGGCCTTAAATTTTTTGCCAGGGTATTAGCTATAGGAATGGCGTGGTTAGGAAACGTCCACTGTAAAGCATGCAAGTACAGCATTTAAAGCTTATTAAAGCCACGCTTTACTACTCAAAGCAATTTTTGGCTATTGCAAATGCAGCTTATTTGTTTTGTAGCACTAGGTGGCCACTGCCATGGTGTGGAGTTCCCTAAAGGAATCTTATCCTTAGATCCACAGAGTGAAATTGAACCGCGTGTGAACACCTGAGAAATTCGTGTGGCAAGTACAATATAATGGCCTTTGTTTTCTACTCGTCAGCAAAAAAGATAAGGAATCAATCATAGAAATGTGGAATAGAAGTTAAAACAGCCATAGCAGGCCTCCATCTCTATTTTTTCCACTGTCTCCACTCTTTACCCTGCCACTGTCTCCTATCCGGCTCTGTGCCTCAGTTTCCTCATCTGCATCTGCATCGTGTGACTATTGAAAGGTTAAGTGAAATAACACACACCGTGTTTAGAAGAGTGCCTGGCATGCAGTAAGCGCACAAAGATGTGTGTTATTACGATCATTATTATAATACCATCAGCAGCCCAGACTCAGAGTGGGTTCTATTCCTCCAAGGTGATGGTCGGCAGAATGATATTTTTGTCAAACTGGTCCTTCCATAAGCACCATCTGTCTCTAGACCAGGAGGGTGCCGTGCTTGGGAACACGTCTAACGAACTGTGGGATGATTTACAAACTGGACATTGATGTTTCTTGGAATCTGCAGGTCATAAAATCTGCTTCAAGCAAAGCCCACTCAGAGCTGTCAGGATAACTTGAATGGGATGCTTTCCAACAATATATGGGGAGATGGGGCCCTGGCAGAAATTACATCTATTTTGATCATTTTATACAAAACCTCCCAAATTTTATGACTGGAACCTCATACGTCAATCTCACTGATATATGCGCTGTCAGCTCAGTGATCACGATAATGTATTTTGACAGCAACATCTGTCACCTGTTCCGAGACCTCTGTTTATTTGATGTAACGGACTATGTGGGATCGTGTTCTTCCTGCTCCTTCAGGTACATTTTCCCAAATTCCACGGGTGCCTGGAGTAAATGCCGCTTCGACTGGAGGAGGAAGGACCTGGGGTCTCTGCCACGCTTCTAACTACATGCCCATGGCCTGTCTGCCAAATACGGGGTTGTACCACAATCATCAAAAATATTTGTGTATCCCGCAGCCCAAGGCCCTTCGGAAGACTAAATGCACAGGATTTATAATGAGACTTGCTTATGGTTGCAGCAAAGGTGAGAATTACAATAAAACCCAAAGCCAAGTCTCATTTCTATGAGAACGTGCAGCCGCCTCTCGCAAACCACATTTTTTACCAGAGTTGTTAACAAGTCCATCTATGGACATGTGCTACTTTCATTTGTAGTAAGATGATGCATGGGGCCTTTCTCGTGCAATTAGGATCCGCAGGGAGAAAGCAAAACAGGTTAAGCGCTCCCACATTCTAACAGAGTGCTAGAAGTTGGGGTCGGACACCTCCACAGGCCCCACCAGTGTCACCCGCCCCCCCCCTCGTCCCCAGGCTGTATGAGAGGAGGAATGGGGAGAGAAGGGCAGGTCTGGAGGCTGGCCTTCTGGGAAGTGCAGAGTTGGGTGGCTGTGGTGAGAGCCTTTCCTTTCTCCCATGGTGGAGGGTGGCGTCTTCATTCTTGAAGTCAAGGGCAAGTCTCCAAGGGCATCATCAGGGTTGATAGAAGTGTCTGTGAATGAGGGGCCTGCAGCTCACCCTTTGGCAGATGCTTGCTGAGCTGATCTCCTCCCAGTATCTTATCCCTGGGCCCATCCTGGTGCTACTGTCAAAGTGGAATTGGGGGGGGGGGTTCTAAGGAGAGCGCCACACAGGTTCTCTGACACTTAAAGATGTGCTCCGTCATGGAGACTGTTACCTTTTTGGATGCAGAGATTTCTGAAGGCAGGAGGCCAGTTGGGACGAGAGTCTGATGTGCCTTGGAGAATGAAGGGTTGGACCCCCATCCATTCCAGCTTTCCAAGGCCATTAGCAGGCACAGAAGAGAGCATGCCAGGGTTCTTGTGGCTCCGCATGAGACCGTGGATGTTATTGGAGGTGCAGGACCCCGGGACCAGCGCTTCAGGACACGGAGAGGAGGCCTGGCTTCCTCTCCTCAGAGGCCAAAGTGGAGCTGAACAGCATCTGGAGAAAACCACACCACCCAACCACGGGGAGAGGGTCCTGTAGCCGGGGCTGTGGCAGCAGACTGGCGACCTCCTCTCTACTGCACCCATCCAGGAGCTGTGCCCCGGGCCCTCATCCCCCTGCTGCCCTTTGCCTGGAAGTCTCCTCCATCTGCATCTACCACCGGCCTCCTGGCTTCATTCAGGCCGCCACTGATGCATTTTCTCCGTGTAGACACGCTCCTTGGCTGCTTCATCTGTGAGAACACCTCTCGTCCCTCTGCATTCCCAGGCTCTGCTTTATCTTTCGACACCACTGCCTGACATTGTACTACACATTCATCAGTTCCCTGGTATCTCCCCTGCCCCCGACACAGGGCGTGTAAGGTCCAAGGGGACCCGGGATCTGCTTCAGCCGACACACTCTCTCCATGGCCTAGGAGAGGCGCTGCATGTGTCAGGTGCTCAGGAAACACCTCTTAGATGAATGAATGAATGAATGAGCTGGACTCATCCTTCCTCCTTCGTCAGGCGGTCAGTCGTGGTGGGCAGTCCCCAGCGTGAGTCGTTCAGTTTTCTTCCCTTCCAGAACCATCGTCTGTCCTTCTTGGGCCTGACCCGTGCCTTGGGCTTAGCCATCAGGGCTGGGTTTGACCGGGAGAGACACCTGCAGAAAACTTGGAGGAGAGAGAGTTAGGGGTCATTCTTCCCCGGTTCCGTCCCTGCTGGGCTGTGCCTGGCAGTGGCTGAGGCTACCAGTGCCCACCACGGGTGCCCCCTCCCATGGCCGGAACTCCCGCCTCGTGCCCCTGAGACCCGGGCAAGGCTTCCTGCCACGGCCACGTCCTGGTCTTCACTGCGCCGCCCACCGCCCTGCGCCGCCCACCGCTCTGTGAACAGGTTCTTTATTAAGCTCATCCACGGCCCCCTGAATGTGTCGTCTCTTTCCTGCTGAGACGTGACTGATGCACCGGCCTCCTCACTCACTCACCCTCCTTCATCCTGAGCTGGCCACGGAGCCTCGCTGCCAGGGTGAGGTCCCCGGCCAGCTGCATCAGTGGTACCCACGACTGTGCTAGAATGCAGAATCTGGCCTCCCCATGGCGTCTGAATCTGTATTTTGAGACGATCCGGATGATCTGTGTTTGAGTCTGCACAGCACCAACTGGAGAAGGGGGAGGCGCTGTGTGACTATGGGACCACGCTCTACCCCGACACTCCGTGGTTCATTTGTAAACTAGCAAGGCAGGCTCTTCAAACATCGCCTACACACTTCTTCCCTCTGCCTCTTGTGGGCAGAGTCGGGGACGCTCTCCTGCTCTGGATTCAGGCTGCCTGGATTCCAATCTTTCTTCTCCTCCTCACTAGCTGTGCAACTCAGGGAAATTTCCTAACCCTCTCTGTTCCCTTGCTTGTCCAGTGAGGATGGCAATCGTGCCGCCTAACGGGATTGGGATGATTAAGTAAGTCACATGATGCATAAGAAGTGAGGGAACCAAGTATGTGGATATATTTGGTAAGATGAACTCAAACCAGGAAGAAAAGCCAAGGAACCAGTGCCTGGAGCCGGTGCCGCCCATAACATCACTCCACGGATGCTGAGGAATCCTGGTGGAGGTGCCGGTGTGTCATTTTGGGTAGGAGTGGAGGTGGTCGGTTTTGGTAATATACAGGCTGGAAAACCCTTTTGTGTATTTCAGCTCCTAAATACAAGACAATCACCTGAAACGATAATCACTAAAGCACTTATATTTACTTGAGAGTTTGCAAGGCCCTTTCAAAGACATAATACAGATACTTAAAAGCCTAAGAAGCAAAGTCCTGAAAAGATCATTCTGGGCAGTGCTCAGTCAGATGGAAACCTTCCAGAATAAAGTTGACTGTAAATGAATCCCTGCTTCCGAATGTAATTCTGCAGATGCACTTTGATTTCACAGCCATTGATCAATAATTCATTTGGCTCGTGACTACCGATGACATGATTTAATATGTCCAGCTAAATTACGTCCCCATAGGAACACTCAGGGGGTGTTTGGAACATGCATACCAAAGGAAAAAATTACAATTACCACAGTGCCGGCCCCGAATTGAAGCAAGGCAGCATACACGCCTAGACATGCTGTTTGAAATAAAAGAGGGACTTGTGATCAGATCAACGGAAGACCTAAAGCAGACACAGCTCCATGAGCCCAGGACCTTCTGCTGATATCCACAGCACCTAGTCTGGAGCACCGACCCTTGCTCAGTATTTGTCAATACCCACCGCCAAGATCAGAACCGGAAAGGCCAAGGTGAGGCACACCCAGGGAAATTAACATCGCTTGAGTAATCCCGAGTACTTATTCGGACTTCCTGAGAAACACGTTCATCATCTTTACCGTTGGTGGGTCTCTGCCTATTTCTCTGTAATTGTCCTTTAGGCCCCCCTCGTTTAGTGTGAGGCAATTTGGGTGAAAAGGCAGAAGTAGGAAGGCACGTGTGTGAAGACACCGTGGTGTGTTACCTGAAGAAAAAATACTACAAGGCTTGCTTTCTAACAACAGCAACAAAAGGAGTCCGCCATCCAGGAGATTTTGTGTGAGACAAAGTTAAACACTAAAAAGAGTCAGATCCTACCCCTCCTTTGTTTTCGCTGTGGTTACACATTTTGGAGCCATATCTGATGCCTTTTGCTCATGTTGGGATCTCCTTCTTTCCTTGTCTGCTGCCGCTGTCTTTGAGTGTAACAGGAATCACAGCAAAAAAATTGTAACTAGGAGCATGGGGCCTGACATCAGACTGCCTGTGTTCAAATTGTAACTCCATTGCTCACTGGCTGTGTGATGTTGGCAAGTTACTTGACCTCTCTGTGCTTCAGTCTTCACGTCTATTAAATAGACATAATAATACCACCTCACCCCTTGTGAAGATTAAATGAACTCTAATGCAACTACATTATTAGTGCAGTGCTTGCTATATATTTATGATACAATAAATGTTAATAATTCATATTCTCTATTATTATTATTATTACAAGTGGTTTCCTAATTGGTCAACTTACCTCCAATCTTTCTATCCCAAATACTGTTTACACTGCTGCCAAAGTAAAAATTCTGGAAGACCTCTTCTGACTGCAAAAACCTTAGAGGCTTCCTAATTCCTGTGAAATAAAGATCAAGGTTTTTGGAATAATATAAGAACATCCATTACCTGTGTTACTTATCTTTAGATTTCTCTCTAGCCGTGCTAGCCTATTCCCAGTTTCTTAAAAGTCCTGCATTTGTCAACCTGTGTGTTCACGCTCCCCCTTCCTTCCACCCATCCCTCCACTCATCCACTCACCTGCCCACCTGCCCACCCACCCATCCAACAAATATTTATTGAATGCTTACTCTGTGCCAGGTGCATTGAGGAGACAATGATGAACAAGTAAAGGAAAAGCTAAAAAGATATTGGGGGTAATGACAGCTATTCTGAAGAAACGCGACAGGCTCACGTGGGTGGAGGTGCTCCTTTATGAAGGATGCTTGGGAAGCTCTTATGGAAAGGCCTTGGACCTGAGACGTGGGGAGGCCGCTATGGAAATACCTGGAGTGAGAATGTTCCAGGCAGGGGTGACAGCTCCGGCATAGGTTTTGCAGAAAGCCAGCTGTTGCAACAAATAACCCCCAAATCTCAGCTGCTTAACACAATTAGTGCATTTCTTTCTCACTTCAGAACCCAGTATGGGTGGAGGGCATTGCTCCACCTGGCCACACACGGATGATGTAGCTCAACAGCCTCCAGGGGGTCAACAGCTGACAGCATCTGCTGTCGGGAGCGGAGTCAGAGCAGGGAGGGTCGGAGGGGGAGGGGCTGGAGGGGCAAATACCACGCTAGGAGCTCACTGCAAGGGAGTTTTGAAATGTAGCCTCTTTTTTTTTTTCACATCTTTATTGGAGTATAATTGCTTTACAGTGATGTGTTAGTTTCTGCTGTATCACAAAGTGAATCAGCTATACATTTACATATATCCCCATATCCCCTCCCTCTTGCATCTCCCTCCCACCCTCCCTATCCCACCCCTCTAGGTGGTCACAAAGCACCCAGCTGATCTCCCTGTGCTATGCGGCTGCTTCCCACTAGCTATCTATTTTACATTTGGTAGTGTATATATGTCCATGCCACTCTCTCACTTCGTCCCAGCTTACCCTTCCCACTCCCCGTGTCCTCAAGTCCATTCTCTACGTCTGCGTCTTTATTCCTGTCCTGCCCCTAGGTTCTTCAGAACACTTTTTTCTTTTTTTAGATTCCATATATATGTGTTAGCATACAGTATTTGCTTTTCTCTTTCTGACTTACTTCACTCTGTAGCCTCTCCACGCGACTAGGGAGAAAAAAGGACGTGGAAACACATTCTAATCTCTGTCCCAGGCATGAAGGCAGGAAAAACCTGGGCTATCTGAGGAACAGGAAGAAGTCTCCAGGCTTGGTCTTCTATTTAGTGTGAGGGAGGGGAGAATGGAAAGACCCCAGGGCAGAGGGTGGGGTGGAACAGGGCTGGTGGGCTATTTTTAGGAATTTGGATTTTATTTTAATCGCAAATGGAAGCCTGTAGAGAGAGTTTGATGCTAGGAAGTGACTTCAGCAAATTTATAACCTAAAGAGACCTTGCTGATGCGGGAAAGAATTGAGGGCATGTATTGGATTCCTATTGCCGTGGTTACAAATTACCACCAATTTAGTGGCTTAAGCCAGCACACATTGTTCTGCTACAGTCTGGAGGTCAGACGCCCAGAATCTAAGTGTCAGCACGGCTGTGTTCCTCGGGGAGAGTCCATTTCTGGCCTTTCCAGCCTCAGAGGCTGCGTACATTCCTGGGCTCGAGTCTCCTCCCGCATCTTCAAAGTTCATCTCTCCAACTTCTGGCTCCATCATCACATCCCCTTCTCTCTGACTGTAATTATACTGCCTTCCTCTTGCATGAACCCTTGTGATCACATTGGCTCACCCAGGTTATCCCGGGTAACCTTCGCATCTCAGAATCCTTCACTTTATCATAGCTACAAAGTGCCTTTTGTCATGTAAGATAACATACTTCCAGGTGCCAGGGATTAGGATGTGGACATCTTGGGGGGCCATTATTCAAAGCATGATGACAAGACAACCAGTAAGAAGACTGATGTCTTGGTCCTAAACTAAGATAGCTGCAATGGGCTGCATGGGTTTGAAAGCTGTTTGGGGGCAGGATATAGAGGCGGTGACTGGTCCTGGGAGATAATGAAGAAGGAGCATAAGAGAGGTCCAGGCTTCTTGCTTGGAGGTAATTGATGAAATAATGACCAGAATTGTTCAAGGAGTCTATTCAGTAACCAACGATGAGTAAAAATTCTAAAATTGTCTGTAATTTGTAAGGTTTATGACAAGGAAAGAACTCATAATTATAACCTGGCTATCACTGGATATTACACACTGATTTTGTCTGAATCATTAATTAGCAAATGAATCAACAGCTGCTGATAGCTCATAAACAAGCTATTCTTATTTATTTTTTAAAAAGCACCATGCAGTAAAAGGGAAGACCTATAGAGGTGAAAGCTGAGAAACGTTCCTTAGAATTATTTTCATGTTCCAGGGCGTATTTTAAAAACGGTATTGGTGAGTCATCAACTTTCACTCAATAAGCTAAAGCAAAGGTCGAGCTACAATAAGTTAAACATAAACAGTTGCATAGTTTCCTATGTCTCAGAGACATTTGAGATTTTCATTGCTCTTCAGAGACTGTGGGCCTTCGACTTCCTTTTTCCACCTTCTTTCTTTCTCATTCCTGTCTGATTATCAACTGCTGCATGGCGAGCTACCCCACTATGCAGTGGCTAAAGACAGTACCCATCTTATTATCATTTATGACTGTGTGGGTCATGATTTCAGGCTGGTGGTTCTCTGCTTCCCTTGGTGTAGACTGGGATGGCTCGGTGGTATTCCTCTGGGGGCTGGTCTGGTCAGGACCATTCCAGATGGCTTCACTCACGTACTTGGAGCCTCGGCAGGATGGGCTGCAGGGCTGGACTCAACCAGACCCCTCCGTGGTCTCGCCAGCAGAGTAGTTCACCCTTGTTACAGGGCTGCTCAGGCCAACAAGGGACCAAGGCAGAAGCTCCCAGTTCTCTCAAAGTCTAGTCTTAAAATTTGTGCGGGGTTGCCAGATTTAGCGAAGAAAATGATAGGATGCCCAGTTCAATTTGAATTTCATCTGAACAATAATAATTATTAGTATAGGTGTGTCTCAAATGTTGCATGGGGCATACTCATCCAAAGACAGCTGTTATTTATCTGAAATTCGAGTTGAACTGGGGATTCTGCATTTTTTCTGTGGCCTGGAATCACTTGTACTGTCCACTATTGGTCAAAGCAGTCACAGGCCAGCCCAGATCCAGGGTGGGGGGCAGATGGAACCCATCTCCCCATGAGAAAAGTGGCAATGAGTGTGTGTCCTTCCTTTAATCACCTCCAACCCTGAAGTCCTCCTGGGACACTTTGCTCGCCCTTTGGGACCTCGGAACTGCCAGTGTGATGCTCTCTGTGCTTTTCCTAAATGCTTTCCCTATTTTTTCTATTTTCCTAAATAGTGCTTGGTGACACTATTTGCCTCAAATGCCAACTACCTTGGTCCAGCAGGCAGCAGGGTACCTGGGGGAAGGATCAGACAGACCCAGGTGAGAATTCCGTGTGACTGAGGCAGGGCCTTCATCTCTCTGAGCCTTGGTTTCCTGCACAGCCTACGTGGTTGTCACCATAATGCCACAGGTAAGGACTAAACAGGGTAAGGAATAGACCTAAAACAAAGCACCAGAAAACAGAACGTGTTCTCCATCACTGGGAGCTGCTCTTACTCTTATCATTATTTTAGCAAGTAGAAGAGACATGAAATGGAAAGATGGAACTTTAGTGGCCATGACATTTGTGAGTCAGGCCAGCTGCTTGCTGACTTACTTGGCTTTGCTCTTGAGATTTCACTTCTATGAAGTTTTGGTTCCTTTTAATGCAGAAAATGCCTAGTCTTCCAGTGGATTCAATACAAATGTGAATGCAGCTCTCAGCGCTTTTCACCAAGGCGTCCCATCCGGAGTAATGTTGTAAAGATTCTAGTATTCGAAGATCAGGCTGGGAGGACATGGATTTTCTTTAACCCTACCCAAGTTTCTTAATGTCTCCTAAATTGCTATAAATATTGACACATTTATCTTTTTAACATGTCAGGTGATTTTATCCTGTCCATCCCACAGTTGCCATCTAAGCGTAAAGAATTAAGGCCATTTCTGGGCACAGAAATGCATTTCCGGCTTTGGTCCCAATTGCAAGTTCACGTAGCCACCCTAGACTTGACTCTCCTCACTCCTGCCCTTACCTGGAGCTCAGTTTTTCACATCTCCTAGTGGAGACTTGGAGAGGACAGTCAGAGTTATTTGTAGTCTAAAGATGGATCAAATTAAAGAGAGGCAAAATAGTCGACAAAATGCATTTTGAAAAATAAAAATGAGTTTTAGGGCCTGTCACAGCCAATAAATTCACTTAGATGAAAGGCCCTGTGTGTGATAAAATGTCACATTTAAGAAATTAAACGATCTTGTCACTGGTAACAAGAATTAATAGAATTTTTAAATGGAGAGAGCTCAAATGAAGCTGGTGAGTCACAATGGCCTTTCACATTTGCAATATTCCTAAGATAATTATTAATTAACACTTCAGGAATGATTTTAATGTAACATTATGGTACAGATTTAAACACCCAAGTGGAAAATGCTTCTTATGAAGATTTCTCATCCTTTCTTAAAATTAAAATGCTAATTAAAACCAAAGGTACTTTAAAAACAGTTTGCTTCCAAACAGATTTTTAATATATGGCAAGCCAAGTATGAGCCTAGAGCTATTTCGTTGGGGACAGAATCAGAAATCTATTAACAGTGCAATTTCTGAATGATGTCCTAACCATCTCTCCTCCACCTCCAGGGAACCTGCATGGCAATAAGGCCACTTATGGCAGAGTTTCGTACCAGGTAGTGTATTTATTAAGAGGATTAGTGAAAATTTTCTAAAAGGTAAATCACACTTTATCATTACTCTGCTTAAGATATTCCTATGATCGTCCATTGCCTCTCGTGTAAATTTCAATTTCCTTGCTATGACCAAGAAATCTCTACATGATCTGGCCTCTAGCTATATTTTCTCCTCCATCTAATTTTTGTTGTTGTTGTTTGTACTTCAGCCGTTTTAGCCCTCATTTTTCTTTTTTTGAACATGTCAAGCTTGTTCTCGCCCCAAAGATTTTGTATTTTCAATTCCTTCTAGAATGTTCATTCCCCAAGTCATCTCACAGCCCATTCCTTCTTATCATTCTGGTTCCAACAGTCTTATCCGACAGGCTTCTAGTCTGGCCTATGACCCTGTGTTATCCATTTGGGGACACTTGTCACGCTCTATGGTAACTTCATGTTTGTTTCCCTCTTTAGCATCTGTCTCTTTCAACTAGAACACAAGCTCCATGAAAGACGGTCCCTTTTCCGCCTTGTTCAAATCTAGATCCTCGGCACCTGTCACAAAGCTCGATCCACCTCGGTGGACTGAAGGAGGACATTTGTGCCATCCATAAATCACAACAGGAAATGATGACCCGACAGCTGGCTAGGAAAATTGCATCAGTTTTTAAAGAAGTTGCCCTTGTCTCATTGTGGGACCTTGAAGAAATTTAGATAAAAGTGTGTGGGCAGGAAGTGGGAAACATATGTATTAATATGCTCGTCTAATCTCTGAATCAAAGAGAAAGAAAAAAGAACGATGACTTTGAAATGAAAAGGCTGATAGCAGTGAGGGGCCTGAGTATCAGTGTTAAGAGATGGAGGCTGTTGTTTTTTTTTTAATTTTATTATTATTATTTTATAATCTGAGTCTCTCTTTTTTGTTAAAGTCTCAATTTTTTTGTTCTTTCTAGATTGGGAAGCGTTCACGTAATGCTTGTCAAATGCTTATTTGGGAGTCCCAGTTTTCTCTTTCTTCCTGCTCCTCACACCTAGTGCTGATTCACGTTCATCCACAATAGTGAATAAATGGCTTACTTATGACGTGACAAGACTGTGCTCTTTTGCCCTGTCTCCTCTCTCTTCTCTGGTGCAAAGTCACTCTAGCCTTCTCCATCACCTCTGTTCCATCTCACTTTCTGACCTGGCGGCACCTGGTACCCAGGAATTTATCTGACAGTGTGTCGATGGGTCTGGTCATTCTGTGGAAACTTGCTGTTGTTCTGGAGGGACATTTTTTAGGAAAACTTCTGTCGTAGAAGTTTTGGTAGAATGATCATCTTTTTCCCCCATACTTTAGGTTTGTGTGCTTTTATCCTTCACTTTCTGAATGACTCTCCCTTATGCACCCTGAAGCCATGCATTTGTTGCTAATTTATCAGGAAGGTCTCCACCAGCCAGCCTCAGCTGTGGTCATCACCATGTTAAAAATGGGCCTGACATATTGAAAGGCTCACTATGGTATCTGCTAAGAGTGAGTATAAATAAAACAGCTAAAGGAGAAAGAAAACTTCTCGCAGCACTTATTACCTCTCATTGGTCTACAAGATTAAGAGTGATAATTCTCGTTTTCCTTTAGTATGGCTCTAATGTAATTTAGAAACAATAAATTTAAATCAAAGACAAGCTATGTATCTATCTATCTATCTATCTATATCATAAATGCAATACATGTACTAGATAGGCAATTTGACACACATGTATTGACTGTCTCTGTGAGCCAGGACACGTGAAGGAGTCGGCAGTGACTCTAGCCCCAGAGAAGGTCCACTCGGGTCAAGAATACACGTTTGTCAGGAAGTAACTCTATCACTTCATTACATTTCTGAAATTTTAAAAATATAGTTTCTGATTTCAGAACACTGAGCAAGCACTCTGTGTCCACACTTTATAAAAATTTTTGTCAAGAGTAAACCACCAGGGCTTCCCTGGTGGCACAGTGGTTAAGAATCTGCCTGCCAATGCAGGGGACACGGGTTCGAGCCCTGGTCTGGGAAGATCCCACATGCCGCGGAGCAACTAGGCCCGTGAGCCACGGCTACTGAGCCTGCGCGTCTGGAGCCTGTGTTCCGCAACAAGAGAGGCCCCGATAGTGAGAGGCCCGCGCACTGCGATGAAGAGTGGTCCCCGCTCTCCACAACTGGAGAAAGCCCTCGCACAGAAATGAAGACCCAACACAGCCAAAAATAAATAAATAAATAAATTTACAAAATGTTGAGAGTGATTATCCATAGGGAAGAGGCTTAACAGTAACTTTGTTTAAAAAAAAAAAAAAAAAAAAAGTAAACCACCAAAGTAATAAGTTAGAGTAGAATGTTGACTGTCTCTGATAAATCAGGGCAGGGAGCCACCAACCCACCAGGGAGCCTGGAGAAAGAAATTGTTGATTTTAGGAAATGAGCACAAGACGGGTGAAAGAGCCTAGCTCTTGGAATTAGGAAGGACCGTGTTGGAATCCCTTTCCAACGTCTACTAGCTTTCTAGCCTCAGTTCAGTTAATGTCACTGACTTCATTTATGGCTTCTGTAAACTGGAAGCTGCACCATCCTTGTACTCCCAAGAGAATTACCGAAGGTAACATATGTAGAATGGCCAGCAGGACGCCATGCCCTTTGCTAGAGCTGCTAACAATCACAAGGGACCACAGTTACTCTCTGAGGGGGTCTGGTCTGCTTCCAAGTGTGTGTCTAAATCTCTCACCTTCGGAGGCACGTCTGTACGTTACGCCCTGTTCCAGCCTTCACCCCTGCACCCCCCGTGGGTGCCCTTCATCTGCAGCTCGGTGATCATTGTACCTCTCGAAAGCTTGGTTTACCATTGAACCTTCTATTCTCAATTCCTAGTAACTTATTGTCGACACAGTTTTAATTTCTACTGTGGTTAAGTATTGATAACCCTCATACACAAAAGTCCTTTGGAATTCCAATTTTTAAGAGTGCAAAGTGGTCCTGAGACCAGAAAGTTTGAACTGTTGATCTATTAGATTGGGTTTAAGCTTCGCTGGCCATCTGGACTGGAGATTCTTTCCTCTCCTTTATTTATTCTGTTATTTAGCAAAGCTAACTGGAAATCTACTTTGTACAAATTATTTAACTATATTTTGGGGGCACAGCAACATCTTCGGGGGGCTGACGCGAGCTGAGGTGGACGGCCATCTGTCTGTTAGGAGATTGACGGCTTACTTTGCAGGATAATGCTTAACTCACAAAGCAGGTCCACAAGCCCCCTGTCTTTCTAGGGAGCGGGCACGGCAGTTGGGGTGGCGACAAGGGTAACACACATGACGATAACTGCTGTTCCTGCTTTTCTACTTGTGGGGCTCCTTCGTGGCGGCCCTGGGTTAGCAGAGCCTTGCACAGAACGCCCACGAGTGTGCAGCCCTGCGATGCTGACCACTGACCACACCCCCAGCAGATAACAATCTCCAGCCCCCCTCTGCTTGGAACTAAAGTGAGCTCTGAGCACATTTGGGTTCTGCGGTCTTAGCTTGGTAACTGCTTTTCTACGCTCTGCTCCTTTTTGATACAAAGTCTTCTCGTGCTGGACCTTCAAAATAATTGCCTCCCAAGACTGAGCTGTGCTCCTTTTACAAACCACTTAGGGTTCGAGAGGCCGTATGTGCTGCAGGAAAACTTCTCTTTTTACCCCTGGCTTGTTCTGTAGCCCCTTTCATTCTCATGTTGAATGCATGACCCAGTTTTCTTTCCTTTAAATTGGTAGCAAAGGGGAATAGGAACAAAGGGCATTTTCAATCATTTTATGAGGAAATTCAAGACTGATTGAAACTTCCTGTTGGTTGAGCCCATGGGAAATTTCATCTTCTGTTGGTTTACACTGGATTTTCCAAGTAACTTCCAGGGCTTTAATATTTGCTTCCTTATTCAATAAGTGACATCGTTTTACCCAAAATAGTTGTACACAGAAACAGATATGTTCTTGGAACCAGTTCTTACCTTCCTTACTATTACTGTATCCTTTCGCAGGGAGAATTCTTGTCTGATAAATATATTATTATATTATAGTAATTTACACATCCCTTCCCATTCTCAATAATAAGGATAAGAATAATTTGCATTAAGGGTTTAGCAGTTTGCACACATGTCTTCAAAACTCTGAGTTTCATTTTACTTTGAAACCAGAACCAAAATATAGCAAATCACATGATGCCTCCTGCATGCCAGCCTTGCTTAAAGCACTGTACTGATATTAATTCATTCACTCCTCACTGAAACCCTGTGAGGTAGAGTTTATTCCCCCCATTTTACAGATGAGAAAACTGAGGCATGAGAGGTTAAATGACTTGTCCAGGTCACACAGCTGGTGCAGTGATGGAGCAAGATTTCTTTCCTCCGTCTACACCCCAAGCCCACGAGCATAACCATAAAGCTTTTGGAAGGGTCACCTAGTGGATCACTGAGCACCTAGCGTCTTGTGGATCACCTAGAGGATCATGGATCACTTGGTGGATCGGCGATCACCTCATGGATCAGGGAGCACCTGCAGAGCATCCCGCAGGCAGGGTCTGGAGGCGGCAGGTTAAATGTTTACTGGGAGCCGACAGCATACAGGTCAGGATATTTACTTATTTTCAAGATCTTTTCCCTCACATGTACTGGGCTCCTCCCCTCCTCATTTATGAGCTAAAGTTGCTGAAACGATACGGGTTCCCCCACGACGAGTTGGGTGGAGACAAGAAGAGGAAAGGTCCCCAGGGAAAGAGCGCTGGGAGCAGGTCTCCCCTTCCCTGCACAGTAGCCTCTGAACAGAGAGCACACGGGCTCTGCTCATCACTGATTCTGGACGAACACCGGCCCCGGACAGCTCAGCGAGGACCCCAGGTGCCAGGTCTCGAGCTGGGTGCTGGGGACCAGCCCTAACCACGACGAAGGGCTCAGTATCAGGGGCCGGAGGTGGGATTTTCCTTTCCTTTCTCACATCCCCTAATAGTAGAATAAAGAGAGCACATGCGACATTTTTATTCTGTAAAACACTATATACTTAAATGTCGCAGTGGATGTGCTTTGCTGTGCAAACCAGAGCTGTGGCCTTTGGGCAGACCTGTACGGGGTGCACCCTCCGACGGCCCTGGTCACTGGGGCGCCTGCACAGCTGGGGCCGCCTTCTCTGGTGAAGTCCTTCTGTATGCACAGAAGTTCCTGGTCTGAGGCTCACGGTTTGTAGCTTGCGCCGCTCTTGCTGCATCGTTTCTGGACTTCCCGGACTCCAGGGCACACGAAGCCTCACCTGTCTGCCAGCCAAGAGCCTCAGCTGTCAGGGGCACTTCCAACAACTGTGAAGCCAGAACCAAGCTGGCTCTGCACTGTCACCGAGTAGATGCCTCTTCTTGCTCCCTCTCTGTTTATTTCAGTGCATCCACTCACTTCTTTTTGATCAGGGACTCACGGTCCGGTGCAGAATGGCAACACCTGGTCCCTGTGCATCCGGATGCTGGGCTGCTGGGACAAGGGTGCCATTGAGACCATGCTGCGCGTTGGATACCTGTGTTATGCGCTTTACCTAACTGTTTCATTTAATCCTCACAACAGCCCTCTGAAGAATACAGAACTATCCTTGTTTATACACATGAGGAAGTCAAGGTCAAGAGAGGCTAAGCCACTGAGATACGGTCACACAGCCAGCAGTTAAGTGGCGGAGTGGGGATTTCCAGAGGCCCACACCTGGCGGTGGCACAGGGCGCCAGCCGGGCCCTTGCGTGGGCGCTCGCAGAGCCGCCCCATGTGGCTGGTGGTCAGAGCGAGGACCAGCACCCTCTGGACCGCCCTCAGCACCCTGGGGGGCTGGTGCAGCCAAAGGAGCACAGGAAACTGGCAAACGGTGTTTCAGGATTGAAGCTGAGCTGGAATGTGGGCGGAAGTTCGCTTATCCAATTGGCAGCTCTGGGGTCGTCTCGTGACCCTGCATCGGAATCCTTGACTGCTGGTGTGGGATGGGCAGGGGCCGCCAGCAACTCGTCCCAGGCCTGTAGTAGGTGCTCAGGAAACACCTCTTCGACAAACCAGTTAACGAAGAGGGAAACCGGCGGCGGCGGCTGGCTTCCCTCCCAGGCCCAGGGGTCCTGGACGGCGTGGAGGTGGCCGGGGGGGGCCCCTGGCGGGGGCGGCAGTCAGGGACGATGCCTCCTCCAGCCACTGGACACCCTCTGCTACTTCCGGTTGCCTGTCACCTCGCTCACCTGCCTCTGTGCCCTGTGTTCAGTCCAGGCATCTAGTTTCAGAAAAAGGAGCCCTTGAGAAAATGAGGCAGAAGGCAGGCAGAGGGAGCTGGAAATGTGGGTGTGGGTATGTGTTCAGTGCTCACGTGTCCATCCCTGAAAGAGAAGATGGGTGATGTCTGGTCCGCCTTTGACAAACAGGTGTTTCATTCCCTTGGGCCCTGGAGAGGTGACCCATCGCGGTAGCTTTTAGCCTGTTTGAGAGGCTGGTGAGAGCCGTGGCAACTGTTTCTCCAGGAGAAGGACAGTCAGCACGATAATTTCAGGAGCCCTGTGGACCCCTGCACCCGTCTGGCTTTAGAAACTTTGCACTAAAGGGAAGAAGCGAGGGCTTTCCCGGAGGCCAGGTGAAGGGAGAAGCAGCGACACAGCCAAGACTGTCAGGTTGTCGTCTTTTTAAAATTTGTATCATTTAACGCAATTACGGTCTTCAGCATAAAAAAATGATCACGAGGATACCAGTACTTTCTACCAACATTTTTTTAGTCCCTTTGGCCGAGCTAAAATTTACTTGGAGAAAAATTCTACACCCCTGAACTTAAAACCCATGAAAGGTCACCCAAAGGTCTCTTTGGTGGGAGGAGGTGACCAAGTGAGGTGGGGTCATGTCCCCTCACGCACGTCCCTTTCAGGGTCACGGGAGAGCAGCACATCTTCATTGAATTTCTTCAATTTCTTCCAGAAACCTGCCTGGAACCCCTGCTGAAATGCTCATGGAAGACTGCCGTGACTGTTCCTCAGAGATCTTTCAGTGTATTATCTAGATGCTTCTCAGCTAGGATAAAGGCTGGGGCTCAGAGACGCTGACTCACCCACAGAGCCACAGAGCCGGGCCAGGGCTTGGACACGGCACTTCGCAGAGCTACCCCACGAAGCCGTGGCCATCCCTGGCCATTAGCCTTTCGGCAATAAGAAGTAATCAGGCAGCACAGCGCTGGCCCATGGATGGATCAGGAGCTGCCGGGCTGGGCTCTGGCGGGTGGGAGCAGGGCTGGGACCCTTGCAGGGACGTTTGCCAGGCCGCAGCTGTTCCCCCTACGCCGGCCTCCCCACACGGAGTCTCTCTGTGGTCAGCTGTGGCCCTGAGGTCTGGCCGGCACCCCGGCCAGTGGGAAGGGCGGTGAGGACAGTCGGGCTGTGTGAACACACACCTGTGTTTTCCTCCCAGCTCTTGGCTTCACAACAGGGCTGCTGTTAGCCATTGCGAAACATTTTCACGCCAGCCACCCACCTACTCCCCACCGCTCTGTAACATGTGTTGGCACTCACCATCGGGGTTGAACCGCTTTATTTATTTTTATTTAAAAAGGGACACCAGAATTCTTTATGTCTGGGACTGAGCCAACCTGGCCCAGCGTTGAGTGCAGAAATATTCCATCTCCCTTCTGCGCCCAGAATTATTTTTATTTTCTTTGATACCCAACCTAGATACGGCTACAGCAAGGAAATCAGTTGATTTTCGAAACCCAAACTCCTTTCCTGTTTATCAGCATAGAAAAAAAATTCCACTGTTGTCGATCACGGCTCCAGTTTATCTCTGTGGGTAGTGTTGGATTCATTTTCTCTTTCATCTGCTGTGTGCTCCTAATATTGTACCAAAGGAAGTAGCTGTCCTATCTTCAGACCAAGATTAGTGAATGAATATGGTTCTTAGGATTGATGCTAATCCCTGACCCAGGAGGGATCTGGGAGTGGAAGGCACACAGGCCTGGCATCGCCCTGCTTGGTCCCTTGGGAGGTAAGTGCCACAGGCAGGGGGTCTGGACGACCTCCCCTAGCCTCATGGGCTTCATGTGAAGGGAGCAGCGGGGACGCTAGGGCATGAGGGTGCTTGGTCACCACTCTTCCTGACACTCAGTTGACTGCCTTCTTGTGTGTCACCTGCCCCTAGAATGTAAGCCCCAGGAGCCCAGGGCCTCCTGCCCTGATCACTGCTGTATCTCCAGAGCACGGTGCTGACACAGAGCAGACACTCAACTAATACTTGTTGAAGAAATGAATGAATGTGTGAATAAGTGAATGAATACCTCGGTCTCTTGGGGAACTCAGCCTTCCTGAAGGGCGTTCTTTCCATCAGTTAAGCAAAGTGAACGCTTTAGGTCAAATGGGCAGTGGAGGAAGTGGAAATGCCCAGGTCTAGGAGGATTTGGTAACTGCCAACCCTCTGCCGTCTGCCTGCCTGTTTATCCTGCCCCCTCTGATAAATGAGGCTATGGGGGAGAGCCTGCTGCAGCAGAGGGCAGTGGAAGGTGCTGGAAAGAGGTTGAGTAAAAAGAGAACATGGCCCTGAACATTTGCAGGCGCCAAGGGCAAGAGTGCAAACGAGCGCTCACACGTGAAAGATCTTCATGTTTAAAAGGATGTGTTTAGCTTACGAATTGTTGACTGAAACAGTTTCTCTCCTCCTGCCTTGGATGGTCAGCTTCGAGTTTGGAATTCAGACTCTGTGAGGCTCAGTGCCAGCACGTGGCAGCAGAGGGAGAGCTGCCCCCCGGCGTGCCCTCTCCGCACGCGTCCCCTCCCGTAGCACCTCCCAGGACCTCCCTCCATCCCCCAGGGGCTCCCGTGAGTGTGGATGCACCAGCCCTTGCATCCCAGCTCCTCTGTCCCCACCCGCAGGGAGGCCTCAGCTTCCCGGGACTCGGGGGGGGTGGGGTGGGGTGGGGTGGGCGTGTCACAGCGGATTTCCCCGAGGCGGACCTCAGCATCATCTTCTGGAAAATGGGGATAGCGACAACATTTACACCAGAGGATTGTTGAGCAAATTAAATGAAACAAGGTCAATGCCAGGCCCATGCAAAGCACACAGTGAATGTTAACTGTCATTTTGAGCTGCTCAAAACAAGCCTGCCCTCTGTGACCCGATAGCTCTTAAAATATTTGATAATGGTTACCATATATTGAGTACCTTCCACACATCCAGACGTTGCCCACGCTCTCTCTCTTAACTCTCTGGCTTTTTACAGGAGAACCTGAGGCTCCAGGGCAACCAGAAGGCAGATGCCTTGAAACGTCGTGCCCAAGTCGGTCTAATCTCAAAGCCCATATTCTTTCCACTATGTGGGTTTGAACAACATTTTCATTCTTCCCTTTCTCCCAGAAACACCTGCCCCATCTTTTCACCATGAAATTTCTAGAGCTGACCTTTGAAGTGCAAAGAGGAAAGGACAGATGTTAACCCACCAGGAGGGAAGGTAGGTACAGGGGCTGCAGGCATCCCAGAAGCCAGCTTACGGCAGGGGTTACCGCATCTAGCAGACCTTCCCTGATGGGCCAAACAAGAAGAGGAAACTGACAAACTGAATTTAGCTTTGTTTGAAGGTGTCAAGAGAATGGCCCGGCGCTGAGAGACATTTCCACCGAGCAAAAGACCCCGGGGGTGGGCAGCTTTCCTGATGCAGGAGGACACAGACGCGTTTCCCCTCTGAGATCACCATGTCCTTTGTGTTGGATGGTCCCTGGCAGGTGTGAGAAAGGGGACCTTGAGAGAGTCCAATTGACATCTGGAGCGGGTGGGGTTGCGCCCCGCCATTCACGCCCTGCCGAGTGTCCTGTCGTGAAGCAGTGGAAGCACCAAGTGTTAATAGTTTTTCTTTTTGAGTTGTTGAGGAAAATGACTTCTTTCACCACCTCGGATACGTGGGCGTCTTGAGTGAGGTCGTGGCCTTCACTGTTGGCTCCTTTGGGGAAAGCGTGGCTTGGCTCCGTCCAGTGCTCAGAGGTGACAGCCGTCGAGGGGGACATCAGGACCCTCCAGACAGCTGTCAGGGTTATGATGCTCTTTCATCATTGTTGTCCAGGCTAAGCTTGGCCGTGGTCTTCAAACATAGCACGGCATCCAGCCCACGTCCTCGTGCAGCTTCGAGGAACCTGCTTTCACTGGTGGCTGTAATAACATCTGGTGCTTTACCTATCTTTTTTTATTTTTAAACACTTCATTGGGGTTGCTTGTCTAAATCACTCTTTAAGTAGCTTACTCAGATTTATGCCTCTTACTAAATGAGATAACCAAAGGATATTTTCTAGGCAGCTGTGGATGGTGCTTTAAAGACTGACAAAATCTTGGGTGATTTTCAGGTATTTCAAAGGGCCTTTTGAATTGCCTTTTAGAGGATGTGTGGAAGGTCTTTGTCAGCATAGGTAACACTACGGAGCAGAGTGAAATGCAGATGAAATTCCTAGTTGCAATTTTCCAATTTCACTTTGGTATTTGCGGATTTTAGAAGTGGGGTCATCTGGGTTCATCCTCAGAAAACTCCTTGTAATTGCAGATCTTCTTTTGTTAAAAACTGTGCTTTTTTTTAAATTAAAAAAAGTGTACTTTGGTGCAAAAGAGAAATATTTTGAAAACAGATCTGGATATGAATTCTGGTTTAGGTTTTTAGTGGCAGTGGGACACCAGGTAAGGGAATTTCTGAGTTTCTATTTCCTCACCCGTAAAAGGGGGGATACTAAAAGATACCTCAAAGGGTTATGAAGATCAGAGGTGATACGTGTGGAAAAGAGCAGAGACGGCAGTTTCAATTAGTTTACTTTCACTGAGGCAGAACGGCTGGCAGGCCAGCGGAGAGTGAAGACGAAGTCACAGGACGGTGAAAGTACGAGGCTGCGTTTTTACCTTAGAAGGAAGAATGAAGGGGCAAATTTGGGCAGCATCTGTCAGCGATGGATCAAATCACCCCGATGGTGAGAAACAAGATAAAAGCCCTGCGGGGCCCTGCGTTGATGCCTGGGGGCTTGGTTCAAAGAGAAGGACACCTGATGACATCTGAAGGAAACTGTACGTTAGTAGCAGGCATGCATGCTGAGCGGGCTTGATCACTTTGACTCTGGATGGTAAATGCATCTCTCCCCCCCTGCAAATTCCAACTCACAACTGGGCATCACAGATGAAAGATACCTGCTTGTTCATTTTTACTAAGCCGATTGTTTAGCTTTCTGACACCTCTCCTGAAGTGATATTGTGGGGGGACTTCCCTGGTGGTCCAGTGGTTAAGACTCCACGCTTCCACTGCAGGGGTCAGGGGTTCGATCCCTGGTGGGGGAACTAAGAGCCCGCATGCCGAGTGGCGTGGCCAAAAAAAAAAAAAGTGAGATCTTGGGTGGGGTTGGGAGTAAAAAACTGTGGATGCCATTCTTGGCTCTTCCCGAATGCATCACTTCAGCCCCTGGGTTTATGTTTCCTCACTTGTGGGTGAGGGTTTGGAAGGGATGCTGCCTTGGTTCCTTCCTGCTCCAAGGGTCTACTGTCTTCTACCCCAGGACCATCACCCCCTTCACTGACTTCACCCTGTTATGAAGTCTTGCCGTCAAAATGCATCCATTCTATTCCTTGTTACTAAGTAATTGCCAAAGTGAAGGAAATTAGCATCAATACACATGTTTTTGAAAAATATAAAGACATCAGAAGAAATTGGGAGGGAGAAATTCATTATTCTTTTCACTAATAATAAGGGATGTTTAGTTTCCATGGGCAAGGTTCAGAAGCTGGTTAATACCATACACATACAGTATTTGATGGTTATAAAGATTTCTGTTTACCTGTAGGCTGAAGATAATGATGTCGGCTTCAGACTTGGAGGTAAGACTTTTATTGTAAGAAAGCTCATGGACTTTTAAAAATTTGGTCGAGATTTTTAACTAATGACAATCCTGAAATTCAAAGTAAGATTCCCTAATGTTTGCTCTTGGCTTTCAATGCTTTCATAGCACGTTCACAAACACAATCTTAGATCTTATTCCATTCCTCCAAGCTCGTGAGGTTGGGAGACCGGGGGAGTTCTACCCGTTTTATAGAATGTGATTCCCTTGAGTTAAAAAAATCTTGTCTATTTCATTCCCCATTTTGTTTTCAGCGGTTGGCATAGTGTCTGGAACATGGAAAGAACTTTGAAAATATGTTATATGAGTATGTGAATGCCTGACGGAATAACTGAATGAATGAGAAACTGAAGCACACACACAAAATTAAGTGATGTAGCCAAGATGATTTGGTATCAGTGCCAAGATTTTCATGAAAGAGACAAACATTTTGTACTCTTCAGAAATCAAACCTCAGAATGGTTCATGATCCTATTGCAACAATGAATGGTTAAACAGAACAGTTAAATAGTTTTGCCATTGTATTATTCCATTGTTGCCCAAATAATGCCGTAACAAACAGCTTTAAAATCTCAGTGGCTTGTAGCAAACACTGATGTGCTGCAGATGCGGGTCTGTGGGTTGGCTGAGGTTCTGCTGATCTTATTAGGTTGGCCAGGCTTGGTCCCAGGCTCAGGTCAGGCTCAGGCTTGCTCCATGGGTCTTATTCTGGGGCCCACGTTAAGGGGAAGTGACTATCTGGGCCGTGTTCTCCTCATACTGCATCACAGGAGCACAAAAGGGCAAACCAACAAGGCACGCTCATTGAAAACCTTTGCTCCTATCATGTTTGCTCACATCCCATTGGCAGAACAAGCAGCTGGCCGATTCCATAGTCAGTAGGGCAGGAACGTTCGCTCTATTCCAAGAAGGAGGGGGAGTGACTATTTGCTAAACCATGATTCAATTTATCACTGCTAATCCGAAGGCAAGCAATTTAATCAAAAAAATTCTCAAGCTCTCCATCAGCTTTGTGGCTCTCCAGTTCTTGTATCAAACATTCAAGGGAGCTTAGTCTTTCACAAGTAGAAACTATCTGGTGTACCCTGATCAGAATTCAAGGCCAAGCAGGGACCGTTATTTGAGCTGTAGATTTAGCTGTTTGGTATTCACACATCCCTAATGATCTTGGAAAGTATAATGTTTTCTAACAGCTGTAAGGACAAGAGATTCTAACATGATCAACTGTATATCATATCCATGAAATTACATTGAATAATGTAATGAAGTGCTGTGCTGTCATTAACACATTATGAATACCTAATTTGAAAGGTTAATGAAATTGACAAACATGTGAATACTACTACTATCATCAGTACTACTTAATGAAAAATCTCTTGCCTTCATTTATGGAATCATCTGAAAATGGAAGACTCTGTCACTATAACTATATTTTTTTTTCCTAAATTAAAAAGAGTCTGCACAATATGTTTTGTTTTAATTTGAGTGTAGGTTTATAAAGTATTTTATACTGTAGGTCTATGTGTAAATAATATATAATGTAATAAGACCATCATTATTTGAAATGGCCATTTTGTAGTTTTCCTGAGAAGGGTTACTCTTGCTAAGGGTGGGTATTTTTTCCTTGGACGGATCAAAGAGAGCATCAGGACCAAAGACAACTGCTGTGGGGAAAAGAATCCCTAACAGCAGGTTGTGTTCCTGTAGAAGGACCCTCCCATCTGGGTTAAAGGACATAGAGCTTTTCATCTTAAAACTGGGAAGAATGATATGAGGAGACTATTTCCTTTCTCTACAGAACCCTGGGTAAGCTTTTAGTTTAAGTGATTGGTTTTAAGCAGTTGAATGTCTATCAATAAGCTAATGAATATCAAGAAAACTCAAACAGGCAGATGGGACCCGCATTATTTTCATTCTCAATATAGCAGCCCTCAAAGAATGAATATCATCTATGTTAAGATTTTCAAATAAAGAAAAATTTTAAATATATGTTGTTCCTCAGTGTGCAAGTTACCTCTACATCAATAATAGGAATACGAACACAAATACTAATACTAGTACTACAAGAGCAACGAGAGTAATGACAACATGGGTGCCTTTACACTATACGAAGCACTTTATATGCATAATCGGTTTGGTTCTTTGAGAAATCCAGTGAAATTATTGAGAAAACATTGCAACTTCACTTTGTCAATGGTGAAATGAGGTCTGGAAAGATTGTACACGATTTACCCAAAGTATAATGGTCAAGATGTGGCAGGGCTGTGACTTGATAATTATGTGCTTTTTAAAGTGTGCTTCACAGCTTTGCCATCTCCAGGGTCCAGAAGCCACGACTTTCTATTAGCCCTTTGTAGTTACATACCATTTCTGTTTAAAATGATTATTTTTTTTTCTGACTACGAAAATGACAAGTGGTCATTGTAGGAAATTTGAAAATATGGAGAGTTAAGGAAAAAATAATAACCACCTTACTCCTGGAATCCAACCATGCAGGAATAACACATATTAACTCTATTCTCTGTGGGTGTGCGTGTGTGTGTGCATGTATGTGTTTGTGTGTGTGTGTGTGTGTGTGTGAACAAACTCCATTCTCCTTTCTCCTCGGTTCTGTCACATGGTTGAATGTGACCAGTGAGGACGTTGGAGAGTACCAGGTCAGAAAACTGACCCCAAATCCTGAGCCTCATGGAATCACAGAGTCTGGAGGTAGAGGAGACAAGACGTAGGAATTGTCTCTGCAAAGTCCCAGGAAAATGGTCTTCCACCTTGAAAGCCCCAGGTCACGTGAAGCTTGCTGGGAGTGGGCGGGCTGGCCCTCTGCTGGTTCTCAGGCAGTTCCGAGGCTGCACTGTGGGTGGGGAAGGCTTCATGGAGGGTTCTGGACATTCCTTACTTATTCCTCAGACTCTCAGAGTCCCACTTCACAACAAATTTCAAGTCACGGAGCCCTTCCAAGCCTCTGCTTCTTCATCTATCGCATGGCGATATGAGCGCGATTGATTAATACGTGGTCGGGACCTTGAACAGGACCCAACTGCAGTTCATCCTCAGTAAGTGTTAGTTGTTGTGACTGTGGTTCTCACGGTCAGTATTACTGTCACCATCACTCTTTCATCCCCTGCCTGGCTCCTTTGGCATGGACCGTGTTCACTTGTTCTCCCTGGTCCCAGACACAGGACACACGTTGTACCTGCACATCTCACCCTGGTTCCTGCGGTTTCCTCCCCAGAAGAGGCTTCTGGAAGACCTCCTTCCCCAGCCCATCACCCACACGGAGGCCCCCTCTGCCCTCTCTGAGACTCTCACTCACCCGAAGGAACTCAGCTCCAACCCTTTTGTCCCAGGCACGCTGCCTCAGCTGGGAGACCAGTGACTGGGGTGCGGGGGTGAGTCCAGCCTCTTAGAACTCTGCCCTTTGGGAATATTTACTTAGCTCTGTGTGCCTCAAGGTTCTTATTCTTAAACCAGAGACAATGCTTCTGGAAAGGTTGTTCTGAACACAAAACAAGACGAGATATTGCAGCTGTGTGTTGGATAACAGGCGTGTTCAGAATGCCAGTGGGTCGTTACCTCCTTCCGACACATTTCCCCACTTGGACCTCCCTGCAGCCTGGGAGGCAGGGATCATCACAGGTGAAAACACGGAGCTCTGGGGGAGGAAGTGGCAGGCTCAAGGCCTCCCAGTTACTGGGGACTGAGCTCAACCTTGAATCTAGGACTTCAGACTTTCCATCCTATGTGTTATCTACTGTAAATTTGCAAGGGTATTGCTGCTTTATCTAGCAGGCTCTCAAACTTTCTCAAAATAAATCAAATCAGACAGCAAAATACTATTATATTCTGATTATTTATTTATCTAATTTATTTATTTGTATTGTATGTTGGGTTTTGGTTGTAAGGCTATCTGGAAAAATCATCAATACTTTTACTAGAAAGGAAAGAAATAGATGGATAGAGAAGTTGCTTTCTTGTAGCAGGGCACCAAAGGAAGCTTCCTAGGCAGCTTATTTTGGGGGGCCTTGAGACCCCAGATGTTGCAGCACATGCGTTCAAAAGCTTAAAAGACAAAGTAGCCTCTTCTGACATGTTAATGATGTTTCCTGACACCAGAATCCGTGCATGAAAGAAACCACGATACATACATGTTGAAAAGTGCTTTACTCTGTATAGGATAACTTTTGCAGCCTGGCATGTTAGTTGATGTTAGCCAGCCAGCAATACTGTGGGGTGTGTGTGTGTGCATGTGTGTGTGTGTGCAGCTTTCTGTCTCCAGCCGACCCTGGCTTTACCTTTCAGCCCAGTGGGGCTCTCTCCATCCCCAGATCTGGTGTCATAGCTCACCCTTCCACTTCCGAAATCACATCAGGTATGATTCTATCTCAAAGACTGAGGATCTGACTTGAAAAGGAGCCAGCTCTCATAGCGTCATTCCTGACAGATTTCTTAATTAATTTGCTCTGATTGTCAATAATGTAATTCACTGTTGATTTAGAAACTAGTTATATGAGCACTGCTAGTGCCGTTGTGGGAAAACATCTGAATAATTCAGCTAATAGATGGGAAACTAACCCAGATTGCTGGGGCACAGGAAGAGAACAGCAAATTTGAATGAGATGAGCTCAAGCAGCGTGATTCCAGCAAATTCCAGGGAGCGAGGAGAGGTTGTCATATTACTGGGGGTGGCAGCTGCCTGGTGTAATTATTGTCATTTTGGTTTTTGGAAAAAAGAACATGTGCCTCACACCCTTTCAGGCAGAGGCCATTAGCACGCTCTTGAAAAATTCTGTGGAATTTCAGGGTAAAGTATGTGGTCTAGTTGATTATTAACTCTGACTTACACTCATGTGTTAGAGGGTCTTATTCTTGCTATGCGATATTATTTTTGTATGATTCTGACTGAAATATGTGAGTTTAGTAATAGGCATCATCAAAGGAATATGAAAGTGACTTCTTTTTTTTTCTGGGGGATTCATAGTAATTCAGGTGTTTCCCAGAACTGGAGAGACATGTCTTGAGATTATGGTGATCACTCTTTTTACACCAAAACTTGAGGCTGTGTTGAAAATGAAGTTTATAGATTGGTGAGTCTAATTATGTGAAAAGTCTTACATGTACATTAAAAACTCAATCACTTTTAGTTCTATACTTAACATTTCGTTTTATTGAAAATAATAAAATTATATGGAGTTGAGCGGTTATACTAAATTTTTCGCTCTGGTGGTTAGAGTTTTAACAACTCTTAAGTGCCGATGAGTTAGTGCTTCACTGTAAATGTTAATAAGAATCATGGTGCTTTTGATAGGAGATGTGAATTCAGTAGCATTTATCTGCAGAGTCTCAACTTTTCTTCTGTTTCTGTCTCTCTCTTCCTCTAAAACACACACACACACACACCCTTCTCTGTCACATCTCTTCCAAATTTCTATCCTGAGCCCTTCAAAAGGAGGGAAAGACCAAAGAGTATCCAGTTCTGATACTTTGACACTGACAAGCTTCTAGCAGGTGAGACTCAACTCTGTATGGGACCTGTTGCCTTATACTGGAATAGAGTCACGTCTGATTTTACATCCTAAACTGCACTGGGAAACTTAGGGGACAGAATTACCTTCCAGGGGCATAATAAACAGAACCTCAGCAAGTAGTTCTTGAATGAATTGATAATAGAATAACAAGGGTGCTGCCTCTAGATAAACTGTGGGTTCCTGATGCCCACGCGTCTTGGGCTGTATAGAGGAGGTGTGTAGAGCGTGACACGGGTTAGGATTGGGTTTGGCTGTCTGTGACAGAACACCCTGACCCACAGTGGCTCGAAAAAGATAAGGGCTGTTTCTCTCTTCCTAAGGGAGTTGGTGCTGGCAGCCGAGGGCAGGGGCGGCCGCTCCACAGTCACGGTCACAGGGACCAGGCTCTTTCTGTCTTCCTGCTCCACCATCCCCGTACATGGTTTGCTTCAGTCTCATGGCAACCTCATGGTCAAGGTATTTGTGGGCGTTGGAGATATCACATCCATATTTCAAAGAGCAGAGAAGAGGAAGAGGACGAAAGGGCGGCCACTCCCTTCCCTTCTGCTTTTATTAAGCAGCCTTTCTGGAAGCTCTCCCTGGCCACACCTACACACATTTCATCTTGCACATCCTTGGCGGGGGCTCAGAGGACCACGCCTAGCTGCAGAGAGGCTGGCAAACGTTGTGCTTTCAGATGGGCATAAATAATACTGAAGTTGTGTTACAGGGAAGGAGGGGAACTGGATTTCTGATGATAGCCTGAAGCTAGCTTCTAAGACCCAACCAATTCCTGCAAAGAGTGGATGCTTCAGAACAAGCAGTTATGTTATCTTAGCTC
Source organism: Balaenoptera musculus (assembly GCF_009873245.2). NCBI lineage: Eukaryota > Metazoa > Chordata > Mammalia > Artiodactyla > Balaenopteridae > Balaenoptera > Balaenoptera musculus. The sequence goes on from NC_045797.1 coordinate 84,940,386, forward strand.
TCATGGAAGCACAAATAAATGCTTCCTATTTTTACCGAGTGCTCGAGTATTTTGAATTGAGAAAATAATTGGAAAAGACTATTGTTTAATGATAGCTTAAGAGGAGAGGACATGGATCATGGCTTGCTGTGACTTGCACTGTATACATTCCCAGCTCCTATCGAGGAGAGAAAGTGACGATAAATGCTCTCAGCTGTGGGTGGATGAGGTGGCAGGTCCCTGAGTTTCCTAATGACACTGGTTATTTGGAGAATGGTTGGTCTTTTACTGAGAAAAGCAATTTGTTGTTATTTATGTGTGTAACACGAGCATTCTCTGACCATATATTCCCTGGGAATCTAATTTGTAAATAATTACTTGACAGAATGGAACTTGCTGGAAAATTCTGAATATGCAGAGGCAGAGGCAGGCTCCCAACAGGGGATTTTAGCTGAAAGGCCAAGCACCTGAATGGTCAAATCACAATTTCTCATCTTTCAGCAGTTAGCAGCTAATAAGGTCCCCAGTTAAAAAAACAAAAATTCTCAGGCTGCAGACGCAGTGGACATAGGCAGTCATTAGCAGAGGTGCAGGGAGCAGCTGTCCTGCTGGGAGTGCTGATGAAATGCTTCTGCCCTTTCACCTCCCCACACCAGAGGATGGTGGCTGGGACAGCAGAGTTGTTCTTCATGTGTGTAGGGTCGGAAGTGGGGGGGTGTCTGTAGCAGTGGGGAAAGCAATGCTATAGACTGAATATTTGCATCCCCTTCAAATTCATACATCAAAGCTCTAACCCCAGTGTGACTATATTTGGAAATGGGGCCTGTAAGTAAGTAATTAAGGTTAAATGAGGTCATAAGGGTGGGGCCCTGATCCAATAGGATTAGTGTCCTTAGACGAAGAAGAAGAAGAGATACCAGAGCTCTCTGTCTGTGCATGCACCTAGGCAAGGTCACGTGAGGACACCGTGAGGGGCTGGGAAGAGAGCCCTCACCAGAAATCTACCTGCCCAGACCATGGTCTTGCACTTCCAACCTCCAAAACTGAGAGAAAATAAATGTCTGTTGTTTATGCCGACCAGTCTGTGGTTGGGTAGCAGCACAAGCAGACTAATGTGAGGTGGTGGAATGGAAGTGATGCCTCAGAAAGAAGATTCTGCCCCACGGCCCTCCCCGGAGTTCTCCTGTGACTCTCCAGCACTAATGCTCCTGTTCCCGCCAGCTGCAAGCGCATCACCTGATGTGCTCTCTGCGGGGAACGCTGGACTTTTTCTTCCCTTCTGGATTCATTCTTTGGGTTATTTATTTCAGCAGAGTCACTGAGCACCTACCATGTCCCAACATGGTGATACAACAGCAGGAAAAAAGAAACTGCCCAGTTCTCATGATGACCAGTCAAAGGGGTGAAAATAGGCAAGAGGGCCGGTGTTAGTTACTGCTTTGGGAGTGCTTGCTGTGGGCCAGGGGCTGTCATAAGCGCACAGGGGACACACGTAAAATCACTCAAGGCTCATAATAACCCTCTAAGGTAGAGGCTGGTATTTCCCTATTTTACAGGACAGAAAGAGGCCCTGAAGGTGCAATGTCTGCTCCATGGACACAAAGCTGGAAAGTGGCAGAGACAAGAGTCACAGCCAAGCAATCTGCACCAGCCCTACTACACTGAACCCTGCTGTAAAAACAGGTCCTTACCACCCAGTAGAGAAGTGCTTCCATGGCTCAAGCCCAGGACCCTGTGGGAGCACAATTGGGGGACCCTCCCAGGTCTGGAGGGGAAGGGAAAGTCTCCTTGAAGAAGTCATGTCCAAGCAGAGATCTCAACGACCATCGGAGCAAAGGCGGTGCTCCCGGCAGCAGGGTGGGGGGGAACAGGGGAGCCGGGGGTGAGCTGTGAGTACGGCATGCAGGAGGTGGGGATGGCAGGGACCCCCTGGAGAGGCAGGGAGTTCACATCATGGAGGGAGCTGGAAACCATAGAGAACCATCGGAGAGTTTTATTCAGGGGGTGACATGATCGCCCTGCATTTTAGATAGATTACTATGGCTACACAGAGGTAGGGACCCTGGTTAAGGAGACAATGTAATAGCCCCCAGAGACAGGATGGTGGCTTGAATCCACGTTGTAGAGGTACGTGAAGGGATAAACCGGGGGTGTTCTGGAGAGCTGACTGTTAAATTTTCAGGAATTTTGGCATCTGGTTATTCAACACAGCCATTATTACAAATTGAAATATAAACATTTATCATTAAATGATTTATAGTAAAAACAAAGATAATAAATACTCAAATTCATCATTTTCTAATTACTTTACCATTCCCTAGCCTCTTGAAGTTATCTGTGTCCCTTGCATCTATATGGTGGACATAACAGTGTGTCATACCTGCCATGTGTGAATTCCCAATTCTGCGTTCAGTGATGTCACTTTGGTGGCTTGAAATTTGCAGTTATTCAGTGGGACTATTTACACCAAGGACTCTGGCAAACATTATAAATCAAGTTTTTTCTTTTCAACAAACTCTGGATATGTCATTACCTTTTCGAGGTAAAGAACCTCGAAGAACCCTCAAAGAATTTATCCTTCCAGGCTCCATCTGGAACCCTCTCCAGTCATTCTCTCCTCTGGGGCCCCCTGATGTGCTCTGCATGCCTTCCTCATAGATTTCATCTCCTGTAACTGTTACTTGTGGCTGCCTTTCCTTTCGTTCTGCAAGCATCTTGATTCTTCTGTAGAACAGAACTTAGCCCAGACTTGGAGCTCGTTCTGTGCTCATGAAATAATGGACTTGTGACCAAGTGAGTAAGAGTGGCTCCCCCTCTCCTGCATTTGTGTCTGTTCTACCTTTGGGATGAGCCCTCCCTCCCTCACTAATGGGCAAAACACGGAGACAGCGAAAATCCTGCCCTGCTTTCAGCCTCAGAAGCAGACCAATGGCTGAGGTGACATTTTATAAATGTGTGTACAAGTTGATGCTGAAATGTCTACTGAGAAACTCCTTGAAAAGGGCCACTTTTGAAAGCAACTACTTCCAAAACGACTTCATAGTCAGCTGAGCTGAGGAAAGTGTACCCAGGGACCTGGGAGGACACATCAAAGGCATTCGGCAGGACGATTTGAAAGGAGAGCCAAAAGCCCGGATCACCTTGGGGAAAGTTTTCCTTGTAACTGATCTCAGTCGAGGGCAGTAGCGCACAAGGACATCAGATTTGTTTGAAGAAAACAGCATGCCGTTACTCTTGGGAAATAATTACACAAAGCCACAAAAGCGCCACTTCCTCCCCTCCCCCCATGCCCTCCTCACCAAGGAAGACATCATGCATCAAAGATCCTTCGAGCCGGACATCTGCCTCGCGTGTCACCTCAGTTCACCATTTGCTGGCAGATGTTCAGAATGTTGATGTGAGGGTTAGAAAGAGCCCCCTGCCCCTTCGCTAAGTCATGGGACCTCACTTCCACCGCACCCTCTTCTCTGGGGCTCACCCACACCCCCAGCCTTGTTTTGGTAATTTTTCTAGATTCTGAGTCCAGAGAGCTGAGCTCATGGGCTGACTCCACCAGCTCCCAGGAGAGCTGAGCAGATCATGCCAACGCATTGCCCCGTCTGCACGGTGAGGTCTTGCTGTTGGCTTGCCCACCCCGGGGGGCTTTGGGGAGACATCTAGATGCCACAGAGCTTTAAGCTGCTGACCTTGGACTCCTTGCTGCCTGTATTAGTGTCTCAGTTCCCTCTCAGAGGCGTGAAGGACCTGACCAGGGCCCGCCCGGGGTCTCACTGGTGGATCTGGGGTGGGACCTGGGCGTCTTCTGCTTAGAATGTGTGACTTTCTGCGTGGCCTTTCATATCAACTCTCACTCATCAGTCCTGTGGCGGTGAGTAATCTAATAATAGAAAACAACTGCCACCCATTTGCTATAAATTTCCATCCCGGGAATGCAGACACACCCCTATGCCCCCGCCCCTTGCTGCTTGGTTTTAGAATGCGAAAAAGTGCACCCCGGTAATGCTGCCACCATAGTGAGGTTAGTGCATGCTCTCTCACCGCCTAATAACACCATAAAATCAGGTTTCCCATGTCTTTCGTGTTATGTGCCCTTTATTACTGTATAAATAATAATAACGGCAACAACGGACATAGCACTGACTATACCCGACTCTTCCTGGCAATTTGCATATAGTAGCTCACTGAATTCTCAACTCTGTTATGTAGGTACTGTTGTTAGTCCCATTTTTCAAATGAGGAAACTGAGGCACAGAGAGGTGGTGTAATTTGCTGAAGTCTCGCAGCTGGCATGTGACAGTCAGGATTTGAACCCAAACAGTCCAGTTTCAAAATCTACGCATATTACACACGGCTTTGTGATGCTTGGTACCCAAGACCACGTGTGCTGAATGTTAAGGTGGTGTGGGGCTGTCAAGGTTCTGAGGAGCTAACTGCGGATGCAATCCCATTGCATTTTCCTTTCTTTTTTTTATTGAACTATAGTTGAGTTACAATGTTGTGTTAGTTTCAGGTGTACAGCAGAGTGATTCAGTTGTACACACACACACACACACACATTATCTATCTATCTATCTATCTATCTATCTATCTATCTATCTATCTATCATCTCTCTTCTTTTTTAGATTCTTTTCCATTACAGGTTATTACAGATAATAATATAGTGAATACAGTTCCTTGTGCTATACAGTAGGTCCTTGTTTATCTCTTTTGTATACAGTAGTGTGTATCTGTTATTCCCAAACTCTTAACTGTATTTTCCTAAGCCTGACCTCAGAACAGTAGCTAATCCCAGGAGGCTGGGAAAAGACAAAACGAATCAGGCACCCATGTCCTTGGCCCTGGTTGGGGATTTCAGTCCCGAGCTGTGGCTGGACCTCTCTCCTCCCAGGTTCCTGCAGCTATTTTCCTCTATTGCTCTGGCCATTGTTTGGCCTCTTATTCACTGTCCTGTTCCTTCTGTGCATTGTGCCCTTGGGATCACAGCTCTTTGGCCACCTTGGTGACCTGGCCCTACACTGATCTCAGCCACCCCCCATTCCAAGGCAGCCAGTCTCTTCAGCTTCTAGCCCTGTCCCTGGGGAAGAGTGTCATTTCCAGGTTAAGACCTTCCTAAGCATCTCCCAGGATCAGAGGTGACCGCATTGGCACTTGGGGGGCTCCCTTGCATGCTGAGAGGTTCAGGAAGGAGGGCAACGATTGCAGTGCACTCCAGTGAGTGCTTGGGGGTGGCGGCAAGCCTCTCAATGGGGGCCAAGCCTGGGAATGTCCCTGTCCCCTGCCACCGCACCCTGTGCGTCCCACTGTCCTTTTGGTCCAGCAACAGAGCTGGCCCTCAGTAAATGTTCATTGAATGAATGCATTCTTGAGTCATCCCTTCCTTGTCAATTTTGCTCATTCATTCAATTAGTCTTTCATTCAACCTTTATCATGTGCCATCTCTGTGTGAGGCACTGAGCTAAGTCCTAAGAGTACAGAGACCACTTAGATACACACCTGCCTCATAGAACCTCACTCCAACGAGGAAGGTGGGAATATACACAGGTAATCCTTTTGCAATGAAGTGAGAGCTACAGGGGAGAGACATGACAAGGCACTCAGGAGAGGAGAGACTGGTGGACGGGAAGGCAGGCTGTGTGAGGGGTGCAGGAGGGGTCCAGGGAAGACCCCCAGGAGGAGAGAGTCTGGGAGAGCCAGAGCCCGGGGTTGGCAGCAGATGGCTCACGAGGGTCCACGGCCAGCGATCTTTTCAGGACAGATGATGTCTCCTCTCTCTGCGCTAGTTTTCTACCAAATCTTCTTGTTCTGGCTTCTGGGTGACACTTGGACGAGGGGGAAGACCAGAGCTCTTGAGTTCAACCACCTGACCCTCTTCCCTTCTTTCTCCTCTTTCTACCTTTCTTTCCTTTGTCGGCAACTTTCAAGTGGGCTCGGGAAAGTAGGTGTGTAAATCTCTGCCTTTGTGCCTCGGAATCCACGGTCCAATTACTTTAATTTGCTCAGAGCACTGCTCCTTGCAGAAGTCGTTTCACTACCCTGTGGACTTCAATAATCGCCTGTTTTTCCGGAGGCAAAGTGCCCTTCAGAGCAGCTTTCAAGTGCAGTCCTCGGATAGAACAGTCTTCCAAGGCTTTAGAATGCAGTGGGTCTCCTGAATGGGTCTCCGTTCCACATAAATCAGAAGCCATTCAGAAACAGCAAAGTCCTCAGCTAGCATGCAGAACTATACCCTGGTATATAGGTATATAGCTATACCTATACCCTGAAAAATTACCTTTTCTTTGCATCCCCATTGATGAAAAGAAACATTTAGAATGGGTGGTCTCAGGGTGAGTTCCTTCTGAGGCTGGGTTCTTGGTAACAAGCTCACAGAGAAGCATAAAGTCAAATGGGTCTTGCACTTCACATTTGGTACAAACTCTTGATTTTATAGGTAAGGAAACTGAGGTCAGGGAAGGTCACAGAAGTTCCTGAGTTAAAGCAGCTGGTGAGTGTTCTTGCTACCACAGAGCATTCATAGGCAATAACTTAATTCAATTGATCAAACAGCTATGATCACCTCTGTGACAAGCACTGGACAGGTGTCCTGGGGAGACACCAATGAAGAATGCAGAATCTTGATCCTTAAGTATATTACAGTCTAGCAGAGGACAAACTCCTGTATGTTAACCTCACCTTCAATGCCGAATGACATCATCGCTAAATAGAGAGGAACAAGGAGCTCCAAACCCCAAAATTTTCCTTTGAAAATTAGTATTTGAACAGGACAAATAGTCCAAACTGAGAGATGGCTGAAGAAATGGCGGTAAGTTTCTGGTAAACTGTGTCTCTGGAAATATACTTGGAAACAACTCTCAAAATCACTACTTCAACTACAATTCTGACAATTAATTCTTGCATTTATTTCTAAATGAAATAGAAGTTTGGGGTTCCTTTTTCTTCTTTTCTGTTTTCTTGGAATGGGTGGTTTTGTTTTAAGCTGTGAGCATGCACACACACCCTCACATACACACTCACACACACACGTACACACACATACAACACTTTCACACACACACTCATACACACACTCACACACGTACACACACATTCTCTCACACACACACAACACTTTCACACACATTCACACACACACACACACACACACACACACACACACGGAGCTGTCCTTTCAGGAAGGAAGAGCAGCATTCAACATGGAGAATTCTCCCCTATAAACTTTTCTCCAGCTAGATTATATGTGGGACAAGCATTGACTTTCACTTTGTACCTGTGACATGAGGCACTGAGTGCTCTGATTCTTAGTTTATTTGCTCTGTCTGCAGTAAAATGGATTGAGTGTAGGGTTATCCAACCATGATGTGGTGCCTTGATGCCTCCAATATGGGGCTGATGAACTCTGAGTGCCTGGCACTATCTTACAGAAATATAAAAATTTGATTTGGTCCTTAGCCAGCTTCCCTCCAGCTTTGGAGCATGGGTGGAACATCTGGGGAAAACATGCAACTCATTAACTGCAGCCTCGGACATTTGCATAATACCTGATCTATCAGAATCTGACACACTTCCAGTTGGCCTCAGATACAGCTTTCATAGCTTATCACAATAATGAATCTTGCTTTAATATCTTGCATCTTTTAATTTTTTGATGTATTATACAGAATTGTGGCCCAGTTTTTGAAAACTCAGAATGAGATAGCTATATTTATTTCTAAACTAAAATTTCAGATTGCCATACTTCTCCAGCTGCTGTGTCTTTTGCTTCTTCTTTTTCAGAGAGATAGTCTTTAGAGAGCTCTTCCTAAAGTCGGAAGTTTTAAGCCCATTCTCCACAATTGGCTCCAGGGGTTCTCTGAATCCTCTCTCACACTCTATCCATAAACTGTGTGTTTATGAAGCTTTGTGTATATTTCTAAAGAGAAGACCCATGTTTTCATCAGATGCTTATAGTGACCCATGGCCCCAAGGGGTTAAAAAACGATTTTTAAAAGGGGTTTTAGAGCGATTTCCCATCATTTTGAAACTAGGAAGGATCTGAGATGCCATTTAATGTAAACTTTGATTTCACAGATGGGGAAACTGAGTCGCAGAAAGATATAATTATTTTTTCTCAGTCCAATGTAACAAGATAGTGACAAAATAGCGTGAGAATCCAGCAGCAGAACTTGGATTTTCTTTTAGCTTGTAAGTCTGAGCAACCGTCTATGGTTCTTCATCTCGTCTAAGACTTGGTAATCTGTGTTCCTAGGGAGTTAGGATGGTAGATGTATGTTAAATGGATCATTTTCCTCATTTACGTTTTTTGGTAGTTTACTCTGGCACCTGGTGGATATCTTATCCCACAGTCCTGTCCAGAAAATCTTGTTCACAATGTTAAACCACCCACCCATGCAAATAGCCAGTGCTGTTTTTTTCGGCCATTAAGAATTGTCAAACCTCAGGCAGTACTCCACCGTGTATGTGTGTGTGCCCTTGCACACACGTGTGTATACATGTGCTAATGCAATTGCAGAGCAAACAGCAAATGCCCATAATAGGGAATCAAGAGAAAAATCTCAAGGTTTGCTTTTGTTTAACACTTGGCTTCTGAGAGGTTTTTAAAGAAGGTATGTGTTTAGGGGATGTCTTCTTAAGTCTGGATGGGTGCCCTGACAGATGATAGTGTGGACTCGACTTTGCTTTTTGTTGTGAGCTGTAAGCCTGGTGAAGTTCAAGCACATTGGAAATTTACTCATCAGCTGCAATCACAGCAAGGGATATAAACACTCTCTAAGGGTGGCTTCCACATGGGGAGGACGCCATGAGTGGCTTGGGAAGGCTGAGGTTGGTCTCAGGGAGACTAACTTCATGCATGGCCAAGCCGCCTCCATCATAGACTGTGTTTTATGAAAGCACAGCCTCAGAAACTGTTAGATGGGAAGACAGTTCAGAGAACAAGAAGCAAGAAGCTTGCATTTTACCAGCTAAGGAAACTGAGACCCCCAGAGAAGTGACTGGCTCAGCGGCAGGTTGGAGATGAAAACCCCAGCCGGGGGTCTTGCTCTTGGGTGGTGTTGTTTAGAACCGTTTGGCTGTGTTAGGTGACATCCCAAAGTGAGCTCCCGAGGTACACGTTAATCATCTCCTCAGTATTGCAATGCTGCAAAAAACCTGTAAAACTTACACAATAATAAAAGTAACGGGCAGCATGGAGGCCAATGTGCTAAGCACTTTACAAGAACTGTCCTATTTAATGTTTACAACAATACTGTGAGGAAGAGAGCACCGTTATCATTGTCATTTTACAGGTGAGGAAACTGAGGTTCTGAGAGGTTAAGAAGCTTGTTCAAATGGCATAATTAGTGAGTGGCCAAGCTGGAACTTACAATCAAGAGTTTGTAAAGATCATGCTCTATAAGATTCCCTTGCCTACTTGTCTGTTTTGTTTTCCCCTAGAGCATACTCAAACTTCCCTGAGTTACCTATCTCATGCAGCAGGATGCCAAGGGCTTTCATTTGCACTGGGCAGAAACTTGAGTCGATCTACACTAAGCCTAGATTCCTGAGATCTGACATGCCCTGGGCAGGTGAGTCCATCCCAGGCAGGACAGGGTTTGACCTACAGGTTCTTTATCTCCTCCATGGACCACCTGCGCTTCTGGCATCCCCTTTCAGCAGGAAGTTGAGCTCTTGGACCAGAGGCCTTTTATAGCAATCTATAAATTGCTTTATAGCAATTACACCATTATTCTTTACAATAATTTGCATTTTACTTCTAAACAAAATGACAGTTTGGGATCCCTTTTACTTCTTTTCCTTTTTTGGTTCACCGTCAACTCGATTCCGATTTTGTTGTGACAAGTTCACTGACTCCTTGCTTACTTTCATTCATCCTTCTATTCATTGAACAGACAGTTCCTGAGCACCTCCTAATCCAAGGCACCCAGAGCTCATGTGAGGTTTTTCTTTCCTTTCCTTTGACTCTTAACAACACAAATGAAATTTTAATAAATATCTTGATTTAGACTCAGCCACCCAAATGTCTGTCGTTGATTGCTTCTGTTTGTCCTTCATTACTCCATGGATGCAATTCTCTGCCTTACCCATGAGGGCTTCTCTCTGGGAAGAGTCAACAGTGGCTTGGCAGAAAGGCGAGAATTCTTCATGAATTCAATGTGTGCTGTGTGCCAGGTCCTGAAGAGGTAGAGGTGAGCATGAGAGCCCTGACCTCTCGGCAGTCTCTGTCACTCACATGCATCTTGCATTTGCTTTGATTCCTGCCTCATGGGTGGGAGGGGACCTGTTGACCTGATATAAATAAGCTGCCAGTTATTTCTCCAGCAAAAATGAGTTTAGTAATGATCAGCAAAGAATTGCAATATGGGGTCTGCAGCTATGGCAAGCCGTGTGTAAGAGTACACACAACAAGGGAAGGATAATGCTTTTACAGAGAAGAAAGGAAGTTGGAAGGGCAACAGCACACAGAGTTCATGGCTTTTCATTGGCTGAGTTGTTGCCAGGAAAGAAGAGGAGTCTTTCTTCTTCCTGTTGGGCTCTGCTATCATTGCAGGTCTTGAGAGTTCCCCACTTCTGGTCTTCCAACTTTTTTTAATGGATGTTTCTGTTTATTAATATTTTTACATTTCCCCCTTTTGATCAAGATCTTTCTCTGAAAGCATCACTGATCAAGAGTAGGGTTTTCCAAATTCAGAAGCTTTTATTCCCTCAATGTCTGAAAGGACCTTTCCTGGGTGTAGTGTCCAGGAGGAAAAATGAGCAGATTGAAAGCATATTGAAATGACATTCAAATATTTTTAATAAAAGCAATTAGATCTTTGCAATATTGGAATATCTCTTCTTTTATCAGTTGTGGGTCAAAAAATGCAGGAACCAAGTGCATTGGGTGTCCTGTGACTATTTCAAAGGGTAAGAGTTTATGAGTTCCAAAAGGAGGAGGATATAAGATTTAGAAGGACAAATGGCAATCCTTTTGGCCAAGATATTTTGAGGGCCTCTACAAATTTTGCCAATTGAGTCTTAATAATGCTGTTAGTGTGTTTGACTAAACCAGAGGACTGAGCATGGTAAGCACAGTGAAAGTGTTGTAAAACTGGCCAAACAGTGCAGACTTGTTGAAGTACTTGGCCAGTAAAATGGAGTCCTTGTTCACTATAAAGTTTGAGAGGAGCTCCTGAGGTAGGGTTAGTCTTTTCTAAAGGACTTTACAGACAAAAGAGTCAGTAGCTTGCCTGCAAGCAAAGGCTTTAGTCCAGTGTGAAAACATACAGACCATGACTAAAACATATTTATATCCACAAGATGGAGAAATTGTATGAAACCCATACAATTGCCAAACCTTGAATGGTCCAGTAGGCAGTTTAAAATGTCCATCAGTGTTAGATAGTCTGAAGGATTTTGTTGATAACAGAGGGGAGAAAATATCAGGGTTAAGGTTATTATAATGTAAAGGTGTTATGTGAGTAGCAATTAACAAAAGGACTTCATAGGAGGTGAGGTGGCTGACTGAGAAATGTTGATTGTGATAAGAATTCAGGAGGGCCTCTATGACATGAGGTACAAAAATGGTTAAAGGGGACCCCACAACTATTTTCGCAGTGGCCTTAACCAAAAAGGCAGTGGCTATAATGGCTCTCAGGCAAGGGGAATGTCCCCATGCTTCAGGGTTCATTTGTTGGCTATAATGGTCAATGCTAGTCCATGTGTATTGGGGTGAGTACCCCAAGGGCATTCTCTTCCTTTTCATATAGAAAAAGGAAAAGGGGGATCTGATAATTGGGATGTCCAATGGCAGGTGGGCTCATCAGACTCCCATTTAAGACCTTAAAGGCTATGTCCTCTGGTTCTTCCTATAAAATTAAGTCAGGGCTGTTGTTTAGTAAAACATACAGAGGCTGGCTAGAAGAGAGAAATTTGGAAACCAGTTTCTGTAATAACCAAATAGCCCAAGAAAACCTTGTAGCTGGTGTTTAGTTTTGGATTTGGGGAGACTTAGGACACCAGGAAGCCTGTCTGGGTCTAGGGGTAGCTCTTGTTCTGATATCAGATGCCCTAAATATTGAACCTGAGTTTGGGAAAAGTGCAATTTTTCTTTGGTGACCTGATGTCCCTTTAAGGCTAAAAGTTTTAGGAAGTGGATGCTGTCTTCCTGTGAGGAGGCTTGAGAAGGAGAGCAAAGAAGCACATCATCCACATATTGCAACAATGTAGAGCCCCTTCATATCATCTAGATAAGCCTTCAGGATTTGTGAGAAATAAGAAGGACTCTCAGTAAAACCCTGAGGCATTACTGTCCAGGTGAACTGCTTTTCTTCCCAAGTGAAAGCAAAAAAGACATTGACTAGTTTCATCATTGAAATACTAAAGAATGCACTGCATAAATCAATTACAGTAAAGAATTTGCTTCCAGTGGGGATGGATGTTAGTAATGTATAAGGGTTAGAAACAACAGGGTGTCCAGGTTTAACACTGTTGTTTATTACCCAGAAGTTCTGGAAAAATCTCCACCCTTGGCTGTTAGGTATTACAGGGGCCAGTCCAAGGGATAATGAGGCCTTGAGCTTGGTAATCTTCTATTATGGGCTTCATGCCTTGAAGGGTTTCTTTGCTTAAAGGAGATTGATTAATTCTGGGAAGAGGTTTTGAGGATCTACTTGAATCTTGATGGGAGATCCACACTGAATTTTACCAACATCCGTCAGAGATTTGCCCATAAGGAGGGTGTTAGCTGATTCAACAGGGACAAATAATCAGTGTTTCCAGAATCAGCTTATTACCCTCAGAGATGAAACAAATAAAAGATGTCAAAGGGTTACTTAATTCACCTGCTTGGCTGCTTTGATGACTACTATAAATTTCTAGAATTATTTCCCCATTTTAGGAGAAAGAAATTCTGGCATGATACTTCTTTAAGAAGTCTTGGCCTAATAAATATATAGGGAGGAGGAACTAAGGAGAAAAGAGTGCGTTAACTCTCAAAGGGCCTAAACAAAAGGGAGTAGGCTCGGAGAAAGGAACCTCTTGAGGTTTATTAGAGATCCACAGTAACGTGAACTTTTAGTACCCCAAGGCAGGGGATTGAGCACCGAGAGTGTGGCTTTGTGTCAAATAGATTCATCCACAATCTGGAGAAATGTTTCTCCAAGCAGAGTGAGAGGGAGGATTGGGAAGAGCCCCTGTAGTTCCTCGGACCCCTGTCATTGAGAATGGGGGGGATGATGCAGAAGCTGGTTAGAAGGCTGAAAGTGACTGATGTGCTTAAATTTCTAACAATTTCACTTCTATTGTCCTGGATCTTTGCAATAATGGCTGAAAATAGAAGGCTTTTGCTTTTGTTTAGGGTCTTCACTTGCTGGAGTCAAAGACTGAGAATTTTAGTGGCTTTAGGTGACTCATCTAGAGTATGAGAGAGCTGGTCTGCCAGATTAACTAAATCTGGAGTGGACATAGTTTCCCATTCCATCCTGGTCCTTTTTACAAGAAGGGAAAGGTCCCAGTTCAGCCCGTTAGTAAACATAGAATTAAAAGCTACCCAGGTGGAACCAACATCTGAAGGAAGACCAGAATTTTCTTTAAAAATAATCTGAAGTTGATTGTAAAATTCATGAACAGATTCATCAGATTTTTGTGTGCAAGACTGAATTTTGTTTCAATCAACAGACTTTGAAAAAACCCTAGGAATTGCCTGATGAAGTTGCCTAGTGATTGCCCGAGCCTGATCATATAATAAGTGGGCTAGTCTTCCCATTGTCATTCTAGAGACCTTTCAGGATTTCCCTAATTAGTGGTTTTCATCCAATGCTGAGCCTAGCCTTCACTGACAAACATATGAACTAGCTGATATAAATCAGAGAAACCAGGTTGATAAGTTTGAATGACTATGTTAAATTCCTCAGCAAATCTGTGAGAATCTTTAGTCACTTTGGGAATATCTTTGACTATGGCTCACGGTTCAGCTTTAGTCCAGTGTATATAAGGAATTAAGGGTTTAGCTTCTGGATCCTCAGAACACTTGATTTTAAAGGCACAGTTTCTGATAAGTTCAAAGGAAAAGGGAGTGGGGAGAGTTTCAGGGAAAAAGTAAAATTTGGTAAGAGAATGAATATGGTGGAACTGAGGGTCTGGAGGAGGTGTACGCAGCATAGAAGGAAAAGAGGAAGAGGCGGAGCTTGGGACAAAAAAGCCACGGAGGAGGAGCATAAAGCTTTGGAAGCCATTTTGTCTTTCCTTAATGATCTGTTTGCCTCAGTTAATCTTAAAATTTTGCAGAGAAACAATTTTATGTTCCTGATAATGTTTGGAAGCCTCAAAATACCAATTGAAATAGGTGTTCCGGGCTTCCCTGGTGGCGCAGTTGTTGAGAGTCTGCCTGCCAATGCAGGGGACACGGGTTCGAGCCCTGGTCTGGGAAGATCCCACATGCTGCGGAGCAGCTGGGCCCGTGAGCCACAACTACTGAGCCTGCGCGTCTGGAGCCTGTGCTCCACAACAAGAGAGGCCGCGATAGTGAGAGACCTGCGCGCCGCGATGAAGAGTGGCCCCCGCTCGCCGCAACTAGAGAAAGCGCTCGCACAGAAACGAAGACCCAACACAGCCAAAAATATAAATAAATAAATAAATAAATAAAATTTTTAAAAATCTTAAAAAAAACAAACAAAAAAACAAACAAACAAAAAATAGGTGTTCCATTCAGTTTTGGAAATTTTTGAACTATGGTAGTCCAATTCGGTATTAAGAAAAGTAAGTTGGAGGATTTCAAAAGTTCCCCATACAGGCCATTGATATTCTAAGTTGCCTTTGGTTAGATTGGTCCATTTAGTTAGAAATGCACATGGGGAAGGGCTATGGCTTTTAAACAAAAAACTAGCCGGCATCTCTTTAGGGTGGGCATCCTCAATGTATTTAGATATATGGGATCTCATTTCTCAGGAGTTTTTCTCTGGAGTAAAAGAATAATTTCTGAACAACCTAAACAGCTCAAGTAGCTTACAGCTTAAACTTCTTGCAGCTCAAACAGCCTGCAAGCCTATTACCAGCCAGTTCTAAGGGGACAGCTTGGTCTCAGAGAAGCCAGGCCAAAGGCTTTTCAGCACCATTCCCATATAATAGCCTCTGTTCCAAAGGAATGGGCTGAAGGATGAAGCAGCACAGTGCCAATGAAACAGCCTGTGTTCCTGAAGGAATGTGCTGAAGGCTAGCCCATTCCATTTGAAACCATCTGATTTCAAATCAGACAAAAGTACCAAACAAGTACTCACATACAGAACAAAGCCTTAACCAGAAAGGATGAAACCTTAAAATAGATCCTGAATAAAGCCTGGAGGGCTTCAAAACACAAAGAGGGCATAAGTGTGAATCCAGGAGAAAGACATACCTTTAAAACTCAGGGTTGGTGAGAAAAGCAGTGAGCAACAGTGGCTTCAAAGTGGGTAGAGCACTTGTTTGCTCACTAGCCCCAGAATTGTTGGGGGTCTTTTCTGGATCCCTTTATGGGCCACCAAAATATTGATCTTAAGCAAATTGAATGCCAGATATTTCTACAGCAAAAATGGGTTTATTCAGATCAGTAGAGATTTGCAATTCAGGGTCTGCAACCATGGTGAGCCCTGTGCAAGTCCCCACACAACAAGGGAAGGAAAACCCTTTTATAGAGGGGAAAGGAAGTAGGGAGGGCTGTAAACAAAGAGTCCCTGGCTTTTCATTGGCTGAGCCCCTGCCAGGAAAGAAGAGGAGTCTTTCTTCTTCCTGTTGGGCTCTGCTATCTTTGCAGGGCATGAGAGCTCCCCCTTCTGGTTTTCCAACTCTATTTAATTGAGGTTTCTGTTTATTAATTTTTCAGAGACCAAACACTGGGAGGAACAGAAACCAGAGATTGGGGCTCAGCAGGACCCTCCCTGTTAACCTCGGAAGTGCTGGGCATCTTCTTGTTTCCTGTCACTCGCCATAAGGAGCAGGGTTTGAACTGGTTTCTTGATGGGTCAGATGCAGTGGCCCTTTGGGTGGGTCTGACCTCTGTTGGCTCAGCGGGGACTGTGCCCATTGTTTGGGCTGTTTTTGCACAAGCCCTAGGGGCTGTTCAGTGCAAAGGAAGGTCAGGGCTGCCTGGTAGGCCTTATCCTACTTTGGTGACAACAGTAAGGCAGAGGGGTGAGTGGTGATGGGAGGGGCCCAGCCTTGCAGGGAGGCTGGGTCTCCAGGAAGGACGCATCTCACCACGTGGGCTTCATTGTCAGGGTTGCAGGGGTATCACTGTTCTTGCCCCTCAGCCCTGGCTTGAGGCCTCTAGGTTGGGCACACAAGTGCCCAGGCTGCCCTGGAGAAGCCTCACTTTTTAGCCCAGGGCCCGGCTGGTCAGGGAGGGTGCACACAAACAGGGTAAGGGGTGGGCAGGTGATTTCAGCCCAAAGTTACTGCCATCTACAGTATTTAGAATTTTTTCCCTTAAAGCAAATTCAAATACCAGCAAAAATCAAGGCTTTTTGGTAGGTAATGATAGAGAACATGACCTTTTAGTTTAAGTATGTCACAGAAAATGACATGCTTACACATTGGAGAAAAAAAAAGAAAAAATATGTAATAATAAAAAATAGTGACCTCTTGATTAACAGCTAGCGTTTTTTGGAAGGATCTCAGAACATTAAAATGAATTCAAAGTTTCTGTTGTTCTGTAATAATAGATGATTTCTCAATGCTCTATACACATTATACAGTTTGGTCCTTATAACAGGTTCCTGAGAGAAGCAGTTGTAAGGAGTTCAGATAAAAGGTTCCCCAGCCAGAGATCAGCGGGGCCAGGAGCGAAGCGCAACTGCTGCTCTCACGGGTGTGTGATGGGTTCTCAGGTCCCCGTTCCCAGCTTTCCTCCCTTGGGGAACCCTTCCGAGCAGCAGCCCTGCAAGGGAACTCTCTGCCCCAGTGGGAGAGTGGGTGTCAGCAGCTGTCCCGTGGGTGGCAGCTGCGTGTTCAGCCGACAGCACACACACATCTCTCATTTGACCTGCCTGAGGACCCTGAGAGACAGAGCGTATCACTTTCACGAGCCTGCTTTGCAGACACGGAACTGAGCCTCAGAGGGCGGAGTAACTGCCACCAGCGAGGCCAGTTCCTGGGTCTTCACTCTGCGTCTCCACAGCAGAGCTTGCTGCTTCCCAGCCAGGGCTCTGCCCACCTGCCCGCACTGCCCAGGCTCGGGGGTAGCTGCTGACTTGCTGCACTGAGCACATGCGGCTGCGTTTTCATCTTCAGTGTTATGCCCTTGTATCATGTTTGCCATGTCTCTCCTGCTCTTGTTTTAGAAAATAGCGTGGTCTCTTTAGATCTTTACCTCAAATAGGTGTACTGCCTGGTACTGGGGCCATCTTCCTTGGACACAGAACCACAAAACAGACCATAAAACTGACCCTATGACCCACAGTAAGGAATCTGGAGGAATCTGAATGACTTACTTGATGATTTCATTTATTCATTCAATGCTTCTTGGCACTGCTGTGTGAAGCACAGAGGGTCCTGGGATGTGCAGGACCATCATAGCCCTTGAGACGCTTCAATGTGATGGGAGAGAGAGTGTGTACAAAAGAGTGAACCATTTCCTAGGAGTGCACAGAGGAGGATGGGCAATTCTTAGCAAACTGTGCGGTTGGTCCGGTGGGATAGTGTTTTGAAACGTGAATTGTGGTTTCCTCTTTCACCCCGGGTTTCTGTGTTCCCTTCGCTGTCCCTCCCAGTTGGATAGGACCTTTCTTTGCTCCTTATCTTAGGTCGGGGGTGAGAGCAGGAAGAAGAGCGCAGAAAGCAGGCCCACTTTGTCTGAAGTGGCACTGGGGTTCTCCAGGGCAGAGCACTCACCTCCGTTGCTGGGAATGATGGCCCACGGCTGAGCGGCTCACTGGACATCACCTTGGGCTTCGGAGCTGCCCATGCAGGGCTACCCATGCCCTGTGACGGGCAGGAATACAAAGGCTCGGTCCCCTGTGCACAGTCTGAGCCAACTCTGATAGGACATTTCAGCCCCAGGGCCCCCTGAGGCTTGGCTGGACGTGGCCTCCTTTGCAGCCCTATTTTGAGTCAGCTTCTCCTACTACAAAATCCTGTCTTTCTTCCTTCTTTACAGATGAATCTCCCCAAAACACTCTGCGGTAAACCTTCTGACTTCAGTTTTCCGTCTCAGACTCTGTTTCCAGGGAACCTCAAGGCAGTCGACACGGGAAGTGTTGTCAGAAGTGGCCTCTAAGTGGAAAATTGGAGCTGGAGGCCACAGGCACTGACAGTGTGGATCCTGTCAGTGGGGGTGAGTGGAACGTGGCTGGCGCTGGAGAAGCATTAGGGAAACGGTGACTAGAAGGTCCGTGGGATGGGGCGGCTGTGGCCGATTTGCTGGAAAGTGACAGGCTCGGGGTGACTCATCACCTGTTTAAGGCAAAGTACCTCCTTGGCAGCATCTAAGCAAATCCCAATGTTCTGCAGCTGGAAGACAGGTCAGCTGGAGGGCTGGTCTTAATCCTAAGAAGAACAGAGTTTTGGAGAAGGTTAAGTTCTCGGGCCTCCAAGGTCAGGGTCCTATAGGGAAGAGGTAGGACCCCAGTACTTGGGGTGGGTTACCTGCACAGTTGAGATCCTTGTTCCCCTGGATCCTCTGGGCCTACAGAAGTGGTCCCCTCCACTTTTGCAGAAGGCTGTTGATTCTTCTTTCTTAACGATCCCGCAGAGGCCTCAAACAAGGCAGGCTCTTATAAGACAATGGTTGCCCCCTTAAGCTCTAGCTCCATCTTCCTCCCTGGCAACAAGATGAATGACAAGGGCCAGATCTCAGCACAGCCTGACTGGGGCTGAGCTGGGCCAGAAAGGGAAAATAAGTCTCCGTGGCAAAGGAGCTGCAGGATCAAGCTAATATGTTCCAGAAGGACCCAGGAGAATATTCATGGGATCAGGACAAAGAGTATAGACTCTAGAGTTGAATAAGGGAGACTTTAGTGATGGGGGGCACTCTACTTTGGTTCAGGATTTCCCATTTTGGCCAGGATCCCTGGAGACAATGCTAACGCTTGAAAGCCTGGAGGAAGCAAGATCCACACTCAGCAAGACGGTGGAGGAATGGACACAGTGGCCCAGAGAAATGGACATGCTGGAGCGGATGTGCTCCCCGGACAGCCTGGAGGGCTTCCTGTGCCCAAAGCAATGCGCTAGAGGGAGTGGCCCCAGCGTCACCAAGAAGCTCAGGAATGGCTACGCTCTGTGGGTCAAGCTGATGACAGATGATAAAATTACAGAGCTGGTTCTTGGGAGCAATGGGGATGATAGGACCCTGAGATGATACAGGCCAGGTGGCATGCTGGAGCATGGAGCAGAAGCAAGGAGGAGACAATGACCTCAGTGAGAGGCAGGATCAGTGGACCCCAGGTGGTACCCTGCCCTGAAGAGAGCTAATGCTCCTAGAAGTGACCGGGATGGACAGCCAATGAGGGTGACGCTTGATTTATACAACTAAAGGAAAGCGACTATGGACAATCGAGGAGGAACAAAGCCACCTCAGACAACAGTCAGGATCTCTTGCCTTGTTTCTTGACTTGAGTTAACTCTAAGGTTCAGAACCCATGGACTGAAGGAGGAGTAGAGTTCCTCCCAGGAAGGACCCAAAAACATTACAGCAAGCATATTCAGCACTACTTTCCCCAGTTCTTCCCCAAAGGGATGCAGCTCATTCGCTAGACAAAGATGCACTGGGGAGAGAGCAGTACCTCAGCTTTTCAAGGATTACTGAACTTACATGGGACCCAAAGTGTCACCATGCCACTCCTGTTAGAATGGAGACCAGGGAGTCAGGTAGTAAATGGAATCCTCGCTCAGGTCCAGCTCACAGTGAGGCCCCTGGGTCCATGCAGGCACTTGTTGTCATTTCCCTGGAGCCCAAGTACAACTGGGAACAGAGGCACTTGGTCTTTGACAGAATCTGTCCGCTGGTTCCCTTGCCTGGAGGAAAGAAATATGGTAGCGGGGCAGACGCTTTCCCCCACAAGATGATAGACCATAAAGAGGATCGCATCTCATGTTGGGACAGGATGCAGAATCCTGAGAGACGGAGAATGCAGGGTTGTGGTCCTCGTCAGAGCCCTCATTCAATTCACCATCTGACCCCACAGAAACCAGATGAACCTCGATGGAGGACAGAGAACCTCCACCAAGTGAATCAAGTAGCAGCTCCCTTGCAGCTGCTCTGCCAGATGTGGCATTTCTGGCTAAAGAAGATCCACACAGTCTCTGGTCTGGTGAAGGAAGCCGTTGATTTGGGGAATGCGTTCTTTTCCATCTCCGAGACAATGAGGCGCAGAAGCAGTTCAGATTTACCGAAAACAAAGAAAGAGTACTTTCACAGTCCCGCTACAGGTCAGTGTTAACTCTCCCACTCTTTGCCATTTAGTCTGAAGTCGCCTGGACTCTCTGGACATTCCACAGAATGTCGCGTTCATCCACTACATCCATGTGCCACTCGACTTGGACTAAATGAGCAAAGAGTGGTAAGAAGTGTCAACTGAAAAAAACATCACCGACCTGAAAGCTGAGAATTCTGTTTTATCTGGTGGACTTTCTGAGGACTCAAGCACGGGAGGCAGCCTCTCAGATGCTCGGAGGGGCCGCTCCAAAGAGGTCAGGGAGGGGCCAGGCTAGATAGGGGTTTTTTGCAACAAAGGACAGGTAGTCAGAACATCAGAAGATTACTGTTCATTAAAGAAAACCAGACATCTCAAGTTAAGGAATTTAGTGCCTTTCTATGTATGGGAAGATGCAAGAGTCTGGGCTCACTGAAATCATCCCTTTGATGTGCACTTCAGCTGTCTGGGGCCAGTGTCCTGCTTTCCTCCGTCCTGAGACCCCTCAGCGTGCGCAGCTGGGGGCAGCTGCAGTGGCTGCTCGCTTGCGGGCTGCAACATCCTTAGTTTACTGATACGGCAGGCGACATTTTTCAACCACAGCCGGTTGAAGGCCTTAGTAAGACACAACAATATCAAAGGCTGCGAGGTAAGCCCTATGAAGACTCAGAGGCCTGCCATGTCAGTGACATTTTTAGGAATCCAGAGACTTGGGCTGGCTGGGATAGTCCCTCCAAATAAGGAATGATTGCATTTCATACCTTCCACCATTAAAAAGAAACACAACCCTTAGCAGGCATCTTTGGGTTCTAGAGGCAGCATATTCTGTCCCTGTGAATACTGCTTCAACCCATTTTCTGGGTGACATGGAAGGCTGTCAGCTTTGAGCAGGGCCCAGAGAGGAAAAGAGTCTGCAGCAGGTAATGTGGTGGTGCAAGTGGTCCTGCCGTTTGTGCCGTACGACCTGGCCAACCCTTTGGTAGACACGGCATAGCATGGTAGCTCTCTAGAGAGATGTGTGATGGGGAAGGACACCACGCAGAGCTTATGGCAAGCCTGGGAGAGTCACACGGTGACTCCTGGCATTCTGGAGAAAGGCCGTGTCATCATCAACAGAGAAGTATACGTCACTGAAGTGTGGCTCCTGGGGACCCCATATAATCCAGTCCACCACTGTTGTCCCGGTGTTCCTCCTTCCATTCACGCTGATGGTCTTCTGTGGGGCTGACAGAAGGAGTGACTGACACCACTCAGGGATGGCCTTGCAAGACAGCATTGAGGGGAAATCCCCCAGGGGACATGTATCTGGGTGGGTCATCTGGTCATCCACTTTGTAGGGAAAGGGAAGTGGCCTGAGATAAGAATAGATGCCATGTGACACTTATGGCCTGAGATAAGAATAGACGCCATGTGACACATCCAAGCTCATGGACAGGGGTGAATGTTCTGGAAAGAGAAAGATTGGCATACAGGAGACAAGGAGGTCTGGGGAAGAGGCCTGTGGATGGACGTCTGGGAGTGAACACAGAGTGTGAAGATCGATGGATCACAAGGCAATGCCCAGCAAAGTGCGTTCCCTGTGGATCGTGGTAGAGGTAGTGAAGAACGAACTAGAATGACTGGGTCTGTTGACATCAGCCAGCCTGTCATCAGCATCCACCCCCCCTCACCCCCCAGTGCAGTTACAATTGATGCCACGACCAGAGATGAAGGCTGCACATGAGCCCATTGGTAGGATTTCCACTCACCAGGGCGATCTAAGTGCTGCTGATGTCGAATCTGCTAGCAGCAGAGACCAGGAACACTGAGGAGGGCACATATTCAATTGCCGGCTGATATGTGCGCACAAAGGCCCGGTCCCCATGCCTCAGCATGCGATGGACCTGAGGGGCAGTTTCCAGCTCCAGAGCCCCCTGCAGGAGGCTGGGGTCTCAGGTGCAGCCTTGTTGAGAGTCGTCTTCCTGCGCCCAATTCTACCTTCCTCCCTTCCTTGGTGATGTGTCTTCTGAGAACGCTCCCCAGTAAACCTTCTTGGTACAGTTTTGCATCTCAGACTCTGTTTCCAGGGAATATAAACTGGCTTTTGAGTTCCAAGGCCTTTAGGATATTGGAAGACGTCATGGAATACATAAAGTTTTGGGGAAAAAAATCATGTGTAAGGGTACCAATAGCTCCCTCCCAGACAAAGACAAAACAAAACAAAACAAAAAAATTAGGGAAAAAAGTTTCCCAGTGAATTTTCTTTTATTATTATGTTGTAATCCTCTTTATCCTTAATGATATTTTTGCTTTAAAATCTGCTTTTCCCCCTGACATTAATATAACTATTCCAGTTTTGTTGGTTTTATTGGTAGCATCTGGAAAGTCCAAAAACCTTTAATGTATGAATTTTGTTTTCATTAATGTTAATTTGGGTAGAAAGCTTATTTTTCATCACAAATTCCCAAAGGCGTCCCCAGCTCCTAACCCAGTCTTCTCAGCACCGACACCGTCTCCTGGGGGCCTGAGTGTGAGGTTTGCATCCCTTACCCCTCACAGTGGGGCTGGAGTCCTGGAGTCCTCTGGACCCCAGGTCTGCATAACAGGACCTGGGTTTTTCCATAAAGGCCATGAAAATGAAAGTTCATCATATCTGCTCTCAAGGCAAAAATGATTTCATTGCTGTTCTTACTTCTGTTTTTTCCAACTTAGCTTGACAATTCCTTGTTATGTCATAAAGATATTTTTAAGAATGGAAAAAAATATTCATAATTTTTAGCTATTTTCAGTGTTCAGTTTGAACACGTAGCCTCTAGGAAACAGAACTCCTAGAGGTCAATTTTTAAAGAAGGAAATGATTGATGATGGTGAAATTTCACCATCCACTCACTCTGCACATACACAGAACTTATTTAGCTGATGGGATGTAAATATCTACTCTGAATTCGGCAGGATGGACTACAGGACTCTAAAGCTCCATCGTGTTCATTTTAATCAATTTCATGGGGGAGAGAGAGAGAGAGAGAGACTCAGAGTCTTCACTATTTATTGGATAGATGCATGCTACCAAACAATTTCAACAGTTGATTTGCATTATACTGTTGAGACAATAAAACTGAAAATAAATTAAAGCCACTTAAACAAATGTTTTGTGGAACAAATATGTAAGATTTGAATATTTATGATGGTAACTCAGATTAAGTTGCTGAACGATTTTTTTTCTAATCTGTCATCAATGATGCAAAGCTCTCAGGAGTAAGTTATCAAGTTTTTGTAGTCTGTTTTGATTAAATATAAATATAAATAAACTAATCACATTTTCATGCTTATAAAATAGTTCAGCAAATGGAGGAAGCAATGAAAACAGCCTCTCCTCCAGAAACGCGTGGTTAGCAAGGCAGACTTAGCGAGGTGGTGTCGTACTTCAACATCTCGATTAAATAACATCTCCAGAGCCTAAGAAATGATAACAGATTTTATGTAGCTGATGATAAAGCTTCATGAACCATGTTCCAATGTTTCAAAAGCGTCCCAGAAGAACTATGAATTTATTGTGGTTGTTTATTCCTTGGGACTGTCCTGTCTCCTGGTCAAAATTCTAGAAAGAGGCTTTACCTTTGGGATTCTCTTCTTTTTCACCAAAAGGTGAAAGGTAAAACATTTAGGACAATTTGTAGGTTTCTTTTTGCTAGGAAACATAAAACAAAACCCACCTTTTCTTTTATTCTCCTTGTGCCTTGGATTATAGGTGCTTCCATTTTGAAGTGGATTCTGCACTAAGGACACACTTAGTTGAAGATGGACGTGAGTGAAGTTGAGGAAGTAGAAACTCATTGAGTCCTTGATCTGACACCTGGTTGGTGGTGGGTCACATTTCTGCTCTGCCAAATGACACTTTCAACAATGTCTTTGTTCTCCCTCAGCCTCCAGATCCTCCTTCTCTTATTCTGGCCATCATGTCTTTGAATGAAGCTCTATAATATTCCTTATAAATGTTTTATAAATATTTTGTTAGATTATTTTTAGGTACCTCACATTGTGTTGTTATTGAAGAAGATGGGATAATACTTTCTTTTGAAACTTAAGAAACTTGTATTGGTTATTGCTGGTATTGATTTTTAAATTGATTTTGTATTCCTACAGCCTCATATCTAATAACTTACTTTAGATTTTCTAGGATTTTTTCTAACATCTTGTCCATTGCTTTCCACTCATTACATTTCTTTTCAAAAATATCTGTACAGTAATAATAGTCATTCAAATTTATAGAGGGTTTTTTATGTGTTAGATTCTCTTCTAGCTCTTTGTATGTACTAACTCGTCATCCTCATGGCAACTCTATGAGGTAAATATTATTATTCCTATTTTACTGGTAGTATTTGAGAAAAAAAATTATTCTGACACTTGTTAAAATGGTAAGGAAGACAATTTGGGACAATTGTAATAGGTGTCAAGACTATTGCAATAGGTGAGAGAGATTGTACTCAACTCCAAATATAGCAAGAACAAGTGGGGATTTATAGTCAAGGATCTGTGGATGGGAAATTACTAAGAGGACACATCAGGGGTCAGGGGATTCTCGCTAAACTAACTTAACAGGATTCTTGCTGAAGGCAGGTCAAGGATTTAGATATCAAAGTTGGGGGTAAAGAACTTGATCAGATTAGACAATGATCAGATATCGAGGGTGGGGGGATTCTCCCTAAACTGACTTAGCAAAGTGCTTGCTGCAACTGGACTAGGCTGGCCCAAGACAGTACCCAAGAATGAGGCTGAGATAAGAAGCAGGCTCATAGGAGCCTGACTAAAGTTTAATCAAGGAGACTCTTTGTCAGTAGGCAATTGAGACGCTTTGTCAGTAGGCAATTTCGTGTGAAGCCCTGATCATTTGGTTCCAGGGTCATTGCTTTCCGTCCCTCTGATATGATGGGCAGTAGAGCTGGCTGTGGGGAGTCTTGTCTCCTTCCTGATATTAATGGGAATGAGGCTCAGTCTGCACTATTTAGTGTGATGTTGATATTTGCTGAAAGTTTCGCTAAATACCGTTTATGTACTTAAGGAAATTCTTGTATATTGCTGAGAAGTTTTTTTTTTTCTTAATTTGAAAGGAATTTTTAATTTTATTTAATAATGTTTCTACATCCATTGAGCTATCTTATGACGTTTTTCCCTTAATTCTGTGAATGTGGTAAATGACACTGATAGATTTTCTGATACTGAACCATCCTCGTATACTTAGGATAAACCCTAATGGGTCATAGTAGAAATAAATTTATTATAAATCCTAAATATCTTAACCTAGCTTTGATTTTTGAAACATGGTTCCAAGTTTTTTGTTTTGTTTTCCTTCAAGAAAAGGAAAACAAAACTTGAGAAGCTGTTGACCAAGTATTTTTGTGACTGCAAGGCACTAATTTATCCTTATCCATTGCTTAGAAAGGTCAGAAAAAAAGTCATTGATTATTTACAATTTAATGCTAAGATAATATTTAGGGTTAATCTATGTTGATTTTGTATTTTATCACCACCAATTTGAGTAAAAAGGCAAAGAGCTTTCCTCTAATGTTTAAAGATCTGCTTGATTAGTTCCCGCGTCTGTTGATGGTAATGCGGGAACTGTAGGATGCTTTTGTCACTTTCTTTGTGGAAATTGTACAAGCACGCTAGGTTTGTAGGTCCTGACAATATATTAAGGTCTGAAGGTCTGTTGCTTTGTGTCACTTGTTGGAGAGGTCCCTGTAGCAGGGGGTCAGGAGTCCTACAGTTTGGGGTTTAGGAGACCTGGATTAGAGGCTTCTTTGCCAAAACAATGAATTATGTGTAATCTGGTGTAACCTCGAACACCCAGCATTGTTGGCTGTAAAGTGAGCACAGCAGCAATCACCGCCCAGCCCAATGCGTGGCATGTTGCTAGGAGATCGGCATGTACATAAAAGCCCTTCGAAACTCACTGTTCAAATGTGAGATGCCGCCTTTACCTTGGACATGCTCAACAGGAGGAAAAGCCAGCAGTCTGACGGCCGAGGGTCAGGTGGACAGACAGGAACCCTCCCGCCCACATTCCTACTGAGCTCTCTCTGCAGCTTGCTCCCTGCTGCAGAATCTCTGCTCCTGGGCAGTCAGGGGGTTGAGACATGTTTCATTCATTTTGCAAAAAGGGTCCTGAGATTGAAATCCTGGTCAGACTCTGTTTGCTCTTCTGGTTGGATTCAGATCCTATGAATTGAGTTGATCAGTTTCCATACCCTATGATTACCTTTTCCTTTCCCCGGTTCTCTTTCTTTTCTCCTCCTAAGGCTCATTTGATGGTGCACGTGGTCCCATTCACAGGAAGTTCCGCCTTTGAGCTGCCTTCCCTGGGGGCCCCAACCCTTCCCAGGTCCTATTCCTGTCATCTGAAAATGTCCCACTCTGATTTGGCAGCTGGGACTCTTATAAAGGGGCTCAATTGTATTAATTCCCATGCTCTGGTCTTGTTTGTTCAAAGGGAAAAAAATGAAAAGAAACTCACTTTCCAGTAGAAAAGCACGACAAGACACGGAATCCAGAAGCCCTTGGCACACAGCAGACTTTCCGTCTCCGTTTAGGTGTACGTAGAGCAGGCTTCTCTCCACTCACCGCCATGCCGGTCACTTTCCAATGGTTAGAATACTCTTCCCAGAAGCCTGCAGTGATGGAGAGTTACCTGCTACCTTGTGAGCCTTCTCCTAATGGTTTTTATGATGGCTGATGTCATCACAGTACCCATGTGTTTTAATGGGACGTCTGTCTTCTCGCTGTTTGTCTACATCACAGATCTGAAGGGGAAAATTACAGAAAGAGAAGAGCGTGTGTCTTTACAAGTGTGTTTGGAGCCAAACCAAGCGGTGCATTTCTCTTCAGATGCTTTCGGAGGGGGTGGCCTGGATAATCTAAATTAATGAATAGCCTAGAATACATTCTACTTTCCCCCCTAAATTCATCAGGATTGCTGTTCTAATTCTACTGCATGGGGTTAATATTGAAACGATCATGAAAGTTGACTTTGGGGAGAGCAGGACACTAGCACAGGGAAGAGAGGCCATGCCTGCCAGGTGTGCATTAGGTACCTTACCTTGTTAGCTTTTTGAAATGTCACAAATACCTGTGAGGAAGATACCAGTAACCATAGTATAGATGAGGAAACAGGTGCAGAGCTGAAAGACTGTTCAAGGTCATTTCCTAGAAATTAGTAGAATAAGTGGTTCTATGTTCCTCCGTCCAACCCACGTGCTGAACAGAGGGAAAGATATGTTTTAATGTAAATTGCAATGCGTTTTATCCTTACGAAAACTGTGTAAATTCTCTTCTGAGTGTATGCTGTTTTCTTTTCAAGCAAAATTCTTCTGTGGGATCATAGCATGGCTTGGAAGAAAACAGCAAAACAGAGATAAAAGTACACTATTTTGCACAACAAAGCGATCATTGAGGCTGGGGGCTGGGGTGGGGCAGAGAGGCCTATGCAGGTGAGGGTACCGCAGCTTTTATTACAGGCTCCCTAGAACTTTGGAGAACAAAGGCATCTAAGAAGTCAGTGTTTATGTTACTAGCAGGGAAGTTCTCTGATGTCACAAAGCATCCTTCACCCCAAATCTTCAGCGAAGTGTGCCAGGCACAGATACCTGGCGTCGGTGGAGACAGTGGGTTTGCCCTGAGGCCGAGGACCCTGGGAGGTCAGATGAGGCGAGGGGTGGACGAGAGCTGCGTATGAGTCAGGGTTCTCCGGAGAAACAGAGCTGAGGAACAGGGGGTCGGTATACAGGTGGAGGTTTCCTATGAAGAATCGTGACATAATCATCACGATTGATTGTAATACGTGATATATGATATAATCATCTCACGTGATTATAGAGGCTGAGAAATCTCACCATCTGCCATCTGCACGTGGGAGGCCAAGGAGAGCTGACAGTGTGGTCCAGTCTGAGCCCAAAGGCCTGAGAAATGGGCGGAGGGGCGATGGGGTGTGTCCCAGTCTGAGGGCAGGAGGAGAGGGGAGGAGACACCCTGGCGAAAGCAGGGAGGCAGGAAAACAGGAGCAAACTCCTTCCCCCACCTCCTGCCTTACTCAGGCCCCCAGCGGATTGGATGATGCCCACCCAAGCCAGGGAGGGCCGTCTATTTTAGGGAGTCCACCCATTCAAATGTTCATCTCGCCCGAAACACAGACACACCCAGAATGATGCCTAACCTGGGCGTCCGTGGCCAGTCATGTTGACACATACAGTGAACCATCCCAAGCTGCCTGTGAGAGTGTGAGCCCCAGGGAGGTAGGAGATGTTGCAAAGAACGCTCAGCTACTGTCTGGCCCGAGAAGAGGGAGGCCAGGGCTCCTTCCTGTACATCTTCCTGGGCAGCGTGAATTTGGCAGGCACGTGGCCTACACAGTATAGACAGCCTGACAAAGTGACGCGTTACCTGTAGTTACCCCCTTACTTTCAGCCAGCAGACTTAGAGCCATGTAGATACCACCCTAGTGCATCCTAAAACCTTGCTACTCCGAATGTTGTCCCTTGGCCAGAGCAGGGGCGCCATCTGGGAGCTCGTTAGAAGGGCAGGATCTCAGACCTACCGAACCTGAATCTTCACGCAAACACAGCCACGGAATATCCCCAGATAACTCACCTGCGCATGAAAGTCTGGCGGGGAACACGCAGGTGTTGGGGTGAAATGTGGCGAGGGGTGAGTGGAAGGTTGGAGTGAAGGTCACGGGTGGGGGACAGGAGTTGAATTGGGGTTTTAAACATTTGCCGGGTATCCGCTCTGGTACTTAGGCATCGCTCAGAGCTGAGGGTGGAAGGTGCAGCCCCTGAGTCCAGCCAAGCACAGCCCTGCACGTTCACCTTTCCCTTGTCCTGAGCCCCCTGCCTCTGGACTAAAGCCCTCAGTCCGGGCTGGTCCGCGTCTGGATTCCCTCTCTCCCCGCACTCCTCTCCAGCAGCCCAGCCTGCGGGGGGAAATATTTGTCCTCTTTCTTCCTTCTCTTCAGCACCTTTGCAGTCAAAGTGTATCTGTGTGGTCACGTGTACTGTTTAGCTCACGGGGTCATGTCGGGGGAAGTCAGGGGGTGAGCACCCCCCGGGGAGAGTGGGCTCGCTGACGCTGGAATAGTGGGGATGGGGCGTTGCCTCGGGACCTACTTGACTTTCCTCCATCAGGGAGGGCTGTGTCGCCATCACCGTTTCACGTTCGGTAGAGGCGCCCCTGAATGCACGGGAGAAGGTTGTGTGGTGTGTGTGTGGTGTCGTGTTTCCCACGTAGCACAACGATAGGAAGCGCTTGACTGACTTTTGGGCTGCTTCCTTATTTGGGGGGAGGTTTCACGGGGCACCGAGGAGAGGCCTGTCCTAGTTGACCCTCTTCCTCTGAGCCAGGCCAGTTCGCCCTGACCTTATCCGCGGCACACGCCCCTCTGGAGGGAGGTGAACCGCGGAACGAGAGGCCCTTTGGGATGATTGCGCCGAAGCGCACCCATCACGTGATATGACTTCTGTCTGTTCAGCAATCGGGGCAGGACGATAGTTGAGAAAATCATAGAGGACCTTTGTGTGCCAAATAGACTGGGCCCTGCATTTTCCATTCAAGACGTAGCTCTGGAACATTTACTGCAAGCTAGTTCCTGTGCTAGAACCCAGATCTGACCTTTGCTCTTCGGGAACCTACTGTCCAGTGAGGAGGATGGATATTGATGAAAAACCACTGTAAACGACAGGTGCGCTAAGTGACATGAAAGGAAGGGTGCACAGAGCTATGAAGGGTATAAAAAGGGGAGTGAGCCCGCAGGGAGACCAAGGAAGGATCCCTGAGGAGGTGGCAGCTGAACTGGGTCTGGGGGGTGAGTGGGAGTGTCCTGGCCTGGACGTGTGGGCGGGGCTGCAGCGGGGGTGGGTCTCTGTGCATCAGAAGGCAGGACCACTGTGGCCGAAGCCCAGACAGCCCAGGGCAGTCAGTGGGAAGGCAATGGGATGGCAGGTGGGGCCGTGTTAAGGACTTTTTAAAAGCAGCAGGTGGTGGCTAGTGGTGACGGGTCAGATTTGTCCTGAGCTGGGGAGGATTAGGAAGAAATCAGTAACTAAACATATAGGGTGGTTTTAAAGATCAAGGCAAAAGTGTGTGGTAACTAATACAAACACTCGGGCTTCCCTGGTGGCGCAGTGGTTGAGAATCTGCCTGCCAATGCAGGGGACACGGGTTCGAGCCCTGGTCTGGGAAGATCCCACATGCCGCAGAGCAACTAGGCCCGTGAGCCACAATTACTGAGCCTGCGCGTCTGGAGCCTGTGCTCCGCAACAAGAGAGGCCGCGATAGTGAGAGGCCCGCGCACCGCGATGAAGAGTGGCCCCCGCTCGCCGCAACTAGAGAAAGCCCTCGCACAGAAACGAAGACCCAACACAGCCAAAAAAAATTAATTAATTAATTAATTAAAAAAACAAAATCAAAAAAAAAAAAAAAACAACCACTCACCTGGGCTGTTTTTGCTAGAAACACACTTTACACAGGGGCAGAAAGATGAAACGCTGTGAACTGCTAGTACAGGCTCCTAAAAGGCAAGTGAATAGAGTTTTCAGTGAGAGATGGAGTTTTCAATGTTAGCAAAATCACAACTATATGAGGTGCATTATTCTTTTCTTTTCAAGTAAAATGGGAAGAAATTTTCTTTTGCCAGGAGATCCACAGCTTCATTTTTCTAAGCAAAAGTCAAGGTTTGATAATCGTTTCAGGATGATTATTTACGGCTTAGCAGACAAGCCTGCGGTGCCCTTGGCTCGGGCATTGCCTCTGCGCTATCTCTGGCTGTCTCTTGAAGTTATTGATTTCATTAGAAGATAAGAATCACAAGAATGGCCTCTAATACTGGGGAGAAATGTAAAACCATTAGCAGGTCCTTGTTGAAGTCGGGACATGCCCTGGTAAGGTTCTTAGGAAACCAGTGGCAGCCAATGATACAGGGATTAACCTGCCTCTGTGTGTGTGTGTCTGTGTGTGTGTACAGGCCATGCGCTAGGCCTGCCTTGAAGGACTTGTGTAGGATAAGTCGTGACACCATGGGTTATTGACATGAACAATTACTTTTTCCTTGCCTTTCCTCTTTCTTTCTTCCTAAGTTTGAGGTTCCAGATGCGTCTGTTGGACGTGAGGCTGTGTTTCGGTGGGCAGGGGAGGAGGACCTGCCAGCTTGACCTCTGCGTACCAGCTGGGGTCACAGGGTATCCTGGGAGTGACTACTGGCTGCTCCTGCCCGGTCCGCCCTGGGGCCAGTGGGTGGCACCGTGGGCTGTAATGTGGCCTCTGAGAGGTTGCCTCCAATGCTGTCCCCTCAGAGCAGCAACTGTGTCTTCATCTGGTGGAAAGAACACGAGAGCTCTCTGGAGTCTCTTTATGGGGCACTAACCCCATTGCTCGGTCTCTCCTGACCTTTCCTCATGGGACAAGACGGGGAGGCTGGCTAACAAGTGTGGCATTAGTCACTGTTAAGTCCTGGGAACTTAAGACTTTAGAACTGTTAAGAACTGTTAAGCCCTTAAAAGAGAAGTGATTTTTTTTCAGCACTGAAGGTGATTAGTGCTTGTGGGGAGGTTGGAGAACAGGAAGGGGCCTTATTCACGTATCTCTCATTCTTGTGCATTCCCCTTGGTGTCGGCAGTGTGACAGTTTGCTAGTACTTCACTTGGATGCTTCAGAAGATCACGAGGTGGAGGGGCTTTAAACGACTGTCTGGTGCAAATGTGTGGAGCTGTTATGCTCAGCGCGGGCTGGGCAGCTGCTCGCTCATGTTTCTGAGGACGGGGCAAGAAGGAACAGGCCCACAAGGACGGCAACGAAAGACCGAAAGTGGGCAAGGGGCGTCTGCCTCAGTCAGCTCGGGGCTGCGACAACGGAAACACCAAGTGGCTTACACAACATTCATTTCTCACAGTTCTGAGGCTGGAAGTCCAAGGTCAAGGCTCCCACGGATTCGGTGTCTGGTGAGAGCTTGCTTCCTGGGTCACAGAGAGCTTCTTCTTGCTGTGTCTTCCCCTGGTGGGAAGGGCAAGAGAGCTCTCTGGGCCCTCTTTATAGGGGCACTGATCCCATTCATGGGGGCTCCACTCTCATGACCTAATAAACCCCGCCTCCTAATACCATCGCTTTGGGGGTGAGGCTTCAACATGAATTTGGGGGATACAAACCTTTAGTCCAGAGCACACACATGGAATCCTGGCTGGGGGCTCCTTGGTCAGCCTCCCTCCTCACCTTCCTGAGTGAGGCCAGCTGAATGCAGGGCCAGGATGCCAGCTTTCTGAAGACCTGCCTTTCCGTAGGGTGTGATTTTATAAAAGAGGATTATTTTAATTATTCACCACTCATTCACTGGCATTTTTAAATTGCAGACTTTAGATATGAGAGATTGAAAGCTAAGAATAAACCTCCACCATGGCAGCACTGAGGACACATCAGCATAGAAGCTGAATTATGTGGCTCCCAGCCCTGACCTTTGCCATGGGACCTTCAGTAATTACCACTGTGAGTGCCGTCTTGTCTGCCTGCAAACTGAGTAATACCAAGCCCTTTTCTCCTATGTGGTGGTTGTGAGAACCAAGACATCACAGCCTCTAAAATGCACTGAAAAATCTCCAGTGCAGTGCCAGGCTGGACAGAGAGACTTATTGTTAGGCAGTTAGGAAGAGCCATTTTCTGGAGGTCTAGAAAACTCACCTGTCTTTATCTTTTGCACTGTGGACCCTCTGCTTGTTAGTCCTGTTCCATAACTGACTCTTGCAGGAAAACTGAGCACAAGAGCCAAATCTAATGTAATAATTCGAAGGCACTATCTAAGAATTTGCTCCTAATAACATAAGACGGCTATAGTCTTCAGTTTGGGATATGATGATTTACTAGAATAGGGTAGCCAGAAAAAACGCAGAGGGTCAGTTAAATCTGAATTTCAGGTAGACAACAAATAACGTTTCAGTATAAGTGTGTCCCATGCAATATTTGAGATATACTTACATTAAAAATTTTTTATTTATCTAAAATTCAAATGTAAATGGCTTCCTGGATTTGATAAGTCTGGCTACCTTATCCTGGAGATACAGCTTCCAGCAGACATACAAGGGTGAAATTCCATTCCCATATAAACTAATTTTTAGCCTTTTTGTTTTTTGTTTTTTAACATAAATAGGAATTCCTGAAGTAACAGCTGCATGTTAGGAAATTTCCTTAAGCCTCTCTTTTTTCATCTGTAAAATGGAGAGAATGGGAAGTTGTGGGCTGTATGGGGTCAGTCGGGGTGGGGAGTGGTCAGTGGGATGTAAGGTCCCCATAGCAGGAATCTCATCCATCTTACGCATCTTGCTCAGTGTTGCCTCCTCCGTGCCAGGAACTGTGCCTGGAGCATAATAGGAGCTCCATCAACGGTGCTGGTTGAAAGATTGCATGGAAAAAACAAAGGGAAAGCACAGCAGCGGCAGCGTGGCCTGGCGGGACCGGCGACGTGGTGAAGGCAGTGCCGTCCAGCCCTGCGCTGACCTCAGGTGCTGCTGGACAAATCGTGGCCCCTTCGAGGCCTGTTTCTCTTCTCCTGAATGGAGGGCATGGCCTCCTTGCGCTAAAGTCCATTGAGAATGAAATTCTTCTATTCCTGAGTGAGTCAGTGACTTTCTTATTGATACTGCACATCCTTGGTGGAAACTCCCTTGGAGAATGTTGGTGTTTCAGTGAGTTCTAGAAGCCGGGCCCCAGACTGCAGAGTCATGGCTGCCTGCCGGGGCAGCTGGAGGAATCTCAGCCCATCCTGAGTCAGGTGTCCCCGAATGGGCAGTGCATGGACCAGATTCCCAAGAGGCATTTCTGGGGTGTAGGTAAAAGCGGGGTGCTGGTGGGGAGGGGTCTGGGGACACTCTGGGCAGCCGAGGGGCTCCTGCTGGGCTCTTGTCTCAGTTGCTGGGACTCGGTGCTGTGGTTCCCTGCAAGCTGTTTCATCTGCCTGCGTCTTAGTCTCCTTAGTTGTAAAATGAGGCATTAGTGTTAACTCTACAGACGCTTTTCAGCTTTCAACTGCTATGATTACATACTGTGATCTTGGGTTTCTTTTATCTTTATGTCCGTGTACCTTTGTTTCTGGAAGACCCAGGCCCTGATGACCTTTTCCCTGCCCTGTGCCTTCAGAGAAGAGGGCGGGAAAGCTGACTCTGCTCCTCGTGTGTCCTGAGACTTTTACTCAGAAAGAAGAGAAAGCTGGATGGGTTGGGTTTTTTTTTTCTTTCTTTCTCTTCTTTAACAGATATTTTTAGCTTTTCTAAAAGCTTCTCACTCTGAGCCTTAAAAAGAAATAGGAACCTCTTCCAAAAATGCAAATGCTCTGGCCAGAAGCTAGAGGGGGTGTTTTCAATCTTCCCCGAACAATTGTTTTCTCCTCCGTGGACGTTCACGGTGTAAAGGGGTGAAGCCTGGGGGTGCAGAGGGAGAGGTGTCAGGGTGTTGTGACAACCACAGTGACCCCGGGGCCAGCAGGAGCCCTTTCCGGGGGCTGCCCAACGGTGTGTGTGCTCTGGCCGGCTTCCCTCAATCAGAGGTTTGTTCAAATCGCTCCTGAACCCTTCTGGGCTGGCCAGTGGGCTGCTGTCTATGTTTAGAATGTTGTGAGTCCTGACAGCCCTGCAATGTGGAGGGTTCTTCCTCCCCAGCCAGCCCCCAGCCCGACACAGGCTTAGGAAGTCAGCAGGAGCGGTTGGTGGTGCCCCAAAGGGGAAATGAGAGCGAAGCAGAGCTCCAGTTGGCTTTGTTTGTGTCCTCAGCTTTCAGTGTTCCTCACTTGAACCCCATGGTGTCCCTCTGGCTACCTGAGGTCTCTTGTTCCCCACTGTGCCTTTTCTTCCTTCGTCTCTCCTAGCACAGTGTTCACGCCACAGAAGAACACCAGCCGAGGAAGAAATGACGAGTTGTAGCCCATCTATTTCCCAAGGGGAGGAAAGAACAGGGACCAGCTCTAACTTGGTGAATACTCTGCTAAGCACCTTGAAGTCTGTTGCTTCCCTTTCTCTTTACGATAAGCTTCAGTTATGCCTAATTCATACTTTTGATTCCCTGGCATCTAGCTTAGAGTATATACTCACTATCTGTTCAGTTGTCTGATCTAAGACTTTTTATTTATATCTTTTGGAGCTAATTCAGTTTGCTTATATTCTGAAATAATGAACTGGCCCAAAATAGTGTTGAAAAAACACCCAGTTTGGTTCTGTTTATGTTAAATTCACAGGACATTTGTGAAGGCAGCCTCTTTAAGGGGACATTCAATACACTCCAGTTTGCAATGGGATTTTGCAGAAAGTGATTACGTTGACATAATGATCCGAAAACGAAGGGTACACCCTCCACTCCTTCCACACTCAGTCATGAGTCCCAGGATGTTAATGGTAGGGGTGGAAACCATCTGAGTAGGGAAACTAGGCGATGTGGCTACTTTTGTATACAGCAGCTTCTGGAAGCACAGCTCAGCTTGCCTGTAACTGAACCACAGGCCTAAGGTCCATGGCCAGAGAATCATGGGTGAATCAGGAAAAGCACACAAGAACTTAGACTTTTCACTAGTTTTCTTAGAGAGCCTGGAGCCCCACTATTACAGCAAGGAAACCGATGGTTCCAGAAGGAAAGTGATGACTCATATATTAATGTTGTCTTGGCTTCTTGGTGGCTGGGACCAGAGCTCCTATTTCCTCTCTTCTGTCTTCTGCTCTGCCCACCGTCATTGCCTGGCCCTGCCATTGACTTGGATAGATCGTGTTGAATTGATCCTCCCGGTATTGCCGACTTTTAATGTACTCCCCTGTATTAAAAGGTTCTGAGAAGACAGACATGAACCCAGTCAACTCTGAGTACCCAATATGAGTTGAACCAACTCTCCCTCAATAATTTGGAGGCATAATGGACAAAGATGTTATAATCATGCTGGGTGACACAGATCTTTTGTTTCTGTCAGCAGTGCCATCATTAAATTGGAAAGGAGCCATGAGAAAGAACACAGTAACATTCAAACACTGATTCCTTTTTTTTTTTAAAGTGTACTTCCATAATGCGACACCATAGTGTTCTAAATAATGATGTGTGTAGAAAATGAACGTTGACTAGTGGGAAAGAAACATTGGCTAGATGGGATGAGTATAAGTAATGGAATTGGAAATGGAGTCAAAAGGATGTATTGGGCATTGATTGAACAGTTACTGTGAACCAGACAGGCTTTTATGCATGAGCTCATTAATCGTGTCATGACTGAGGGGTGTGATGCTGTTATACCCATTGTACAGGTAAGGAAACTGAGGCTCAGAAAAGTTGAACATCTTCCTCAAGGTCCTGAACTTAGTGTCAGACTCACAACTGAAATCTAGCTCGATCTGACACCAAAGTCTGAGCTCCTTCTACACCTGAAGAGAAATACTCTGGTGTTCCCATGGGCACTCACCTTGATCAACGAGGTTAACCTTAGCTCATCACAGGGCCAAGCACTTTGGGGCTCCAGGAAGTATAAAGCATTGGCCATGGCCTCAAGGAGCACAATTGTGACCTAGCAGAAAGTGGGCTAGATCCACATGACACATTCAGTTGTAGTTTAGCCAGGTCATCATTAAATGCTAAATTTTTGGTCCCAGACAGTGGGTTCAGAGAGGTTCATGGGAATCCCAGTCAGGAGCTGTGGCCTCCATTTGTTGGTATGATTAGGGTCTGGATCAGGCCAGGTGGGTTGTGGAAGTGATCCTTCTAAATGGGCAGTGAGACCAACACAAAGAAAGGAAGTGGTGGCCGAAAATAGGGCTTTTATTCAACAAAAGGCCCCCAGATTTGTTCAACGTCTGCTAGGTGCTGGCTGCTTGGAAGGCATGGGGGGAGAAATGGAAAAATGGGGTTCTTGAAACAGTGCAGTGTGAGTCTACAGCCCTGGGCTCCTCACCTTTAGATGAGAAAAGAAAACCCTTGGCAAGAGCTATTCCTCATCTTCCCTGAGTCACAGGAAGACACTCAGAAGCTGTAAACTGCTGTGAAGGTCAGTCTTCCGATGATTGCTACCATCACAGTATCATTACTATCATTTCACAGTACTTAAAGCCACATCAC
Source organism: Balaenoptera musculus (assembly GCF_009873245.2). Lineage (NCBI taxonomy): Eukaryota > Metazoa > Chordata > Mammalia > Artiodactyla > Balaenopteridae > Balaenoptera > Balaenoptera musculus. The sequence goes on from NC_045797.1 coordinate 84,977,805, forward strand.
TTTGCCTTTTGGGACTGTATTTTACCCATGAGAAATTTAGGGGAATAAGAGATTTCATTTTCTTTCTATGATTATCCAGACTTTGATCAGTTTTAACAGTTGTATATTGTTTAAACTGTGTATCACTACTAGAAAATTATTTTTGAACAAAGGATCTTATATACGTATAATAGTTTATTTATAACTTATATGCTATATCATTGTGTTAATATATAATACTTTTAAAATATATGCCAAAATAGAAGTCTTAAACTAATGAGATACAAAGGAGTCCTAGAGCTTTCTTCCTCAACCTCAATGAGTCTCCATGTGCATCTTTGGAGAATATGGGTCTAGACCCTAGGCCCTAGGAGGACGTCTTCTGAAGTGGCAAATCTGGTGCGCTGGTGTTCTAGACCGCCATAACCAAGTGCCACAGAATGAGTGTCTTAAAGTACAGAAATATATGGTTTCACAGTTCTGGAGGTTGGAAGTCTGCGATCAGTGTGTAGGTGGGGTTGGTGCTTCTGAAGGATGTGAGGGAGAATCTGTTCCAGGCTGCTCCCCTGCCTTCTGGTGGTTTGCATGCAATTTTTGGTGATCCTTGGCTTATAGAAGCATTATCCTGATCTCTGCCTTCATTTTCCCATGGGGTTCTCCCTGTGTCTTTTCACAGTCTTTCCTCTGTGCACCTCTGTACCTGCCCAGATTTCCCCTTTTAATAAAGACATAGTCAAACTGCATTGGAGCCCACCCTAATGACCTCATTTTAACTTGATGACTTCTATAAAGACCCTATTTCCAAATAAGGTCACATTCTGAGTCCTAACTAGGGGCTAGGACTCCCACATATCTTCTGGGGGAACATAATTCAAAATCTGTAACACCTGGTAAATCTACACTTTGTTTTAAGCAGTTGAGTTGTGCCTGAAAAAGTTGTATGCAATTTATGTATTTACAATCACGTGCTAGTGTAAATTACTGACGTGTTCTTAGAGGCATTATTTATAATCTGGTCTCTGTGAAGCCACTCCAATTTTTTTTCCAGTGAGAACTGTTTCTTCCTCTACCTGTCTACAGAAATTGTCTTAAACTTTTCCCTAGCTCGTATTTATTTTACCTTTATAACGGTTGCCATGGCAGATTCTCATATAAAATTGAAAGCTTATCAGGGAAGGAATGCTTTCATTGACATTTTTGTCCATTTCCTTTTATAACAACTTCCTACCTTCCCACTTGCCAGCTCCAAACATTTTTTTTTAGAATCTTCTTAGACACGGTGGATGATCAATAAACACATCTTGAGTTACATTGACCTTTGTGTGAAGTGTGAAATCCTTGTATAAAGTTAACGGTAACTTCCTGATCAATTATCTTTGTGCAAATCATCAACTGCCTTCCAGTCAAGCAAGGTTGTGAGTGTACAGTCCCTCCCCCACATCTATCATTCTTTTCCCCACAGTTTTTAAAGGAGAACTGAAAGCATTTGCTAGTACGTGTTCAGGCTCACAGAACTTTACTTAATTAAGCAGAACTTGGCTAACATCTGGGGTGGAGACACGTCTTCCCCACAGAAAATTGCCTTGTTCCCTCCGGATGAGTCATGCCCCTAGGTCTTGGCCCAGGAGCGGGTGTTCAAGGGAGTTGTGTCCTGGCCTCCAGCGACCATGAAATGCTCTTTCTGTAAGTGGCAGAGTTTCTGGATGATGCAGAAGCACCTGCATTTCTTTACCAGCTTTAGAGGAAGTTGTATTTTCCTGAGTGTCACGGAGACTTTTCGTGTAAACCTTCAGAGTTCCTGCTTATCTGCTGACGTGGCTACAAGGCAGTGAGAGAATATGTGATGATTACCTATGCTTTTTGTAGGTATTATTATTTATTTTGGCTTTATTAAATAACTCTGGTTGCTGCTCTGGAAGAGGCTCCAATTTTCTAGCCCACTATTGATGAACTGTTTTGCTAGACATCAGCCTTCAATCAACTCTAGCAGATGTCTGTTGCTATGTATATTACCAAAGGTTAAACCAGTAAAGGTCAGTTTCTTTCAATCTGTTACTTCTATGTCACGCATCAGCTGAATTCACTACATAATCTGGTCACCCCAACGTCGTTTTGTTCTCTTTGAGGACAAGGTAAGTCAGTGAGCCCTTCTGATCAATGGACTTTAGCCATAGGAATTACCCCTGCCTTTTGATTCTGAAATAACTTGTCCTAGAGAGTTGGCCAAGGAAAGTCACTCTCCATTTTTGCTCAACCAAGACTTTCCATCAGCAGAGTAGCAGTGTGAGAAAGCTACTTGGACTTTCACTAAATTGGTACAAATAAATTGGGTACAAATAGCATTGTAAATTGGGTACAAATAGCATTGTTCTTACCAAAAAGTAGCTGCTTGATAATTGGCTGAAATACTTCGAGACACCAAATAAGGATCTAGCAAAGTACCCAGCTTTTGTGCCAGACACTTCACAATTATCTCATTTAATAATTATCCTTACAATGAGCCGTAAAAAAAAATTTCATGAATAAGGAAATTGAGGCACAGAGAGGTTAAGTAACGTACCATAGGTCACACAGCTTTGAGGGGCAAACCCCCAGATCAGAAGCCAGGGACGACCAAATCTAGAACTCTTTCTCTTTGCTCTATTCTAGTGCCCACAGACTTTCAGCAGATTTTGCTCCCCTCTGCCCATTTCAAGAATTTAGGAGTTTGCCCAGCACGTTGGAATTTCAAAATGGATCGAGTCTGATATAAATAAAGATTGCCAGCCTGCCTCATGGCACAAGGCTCATCTCTGTAATGTACTACCACATGCTGGAGGAGTTGCTTCACACAATGACATGATGGAAATATTCCATTTCCCTTCAACAATGACCTTTTATTAGTCTGCGAGAGCGGCTTACATATCAGTGATTCAGGATCGAAAAGTAGAATTATCTGTTTCTGAGAAGGCTCACCACCCACCTGCATGTTCCCTTCCGCTAACCCCCCTCCCTCAGACTTCAGAGGACAGCCAGTTGCAGGGGATAAAACATACGGCCCTTGTTAATTGCAAATTAATAGTGCCAGGAATCCATGCAGATGGCACCTGAAGTCAGTTGCTGATGGCGTCATATTCTGGTTATATTTTTCTTTCCTGTAAGGCTACTGAGCACCCAGCAAAGGCAGAGTGGTCTCAGATTCTTGTTTCGTTCTGTGTTTCTGAAGGATGGAATCGTGTTCCTGGCTGGCCACTGTTTGCATCTTACACATTCAGTGGTTTTTGCTTTTACTTACTCATTAATTGTAACCAGTTCCGGGCTTTGGTGGTCACAGGACACAGATGTGACTCTGGACAAACATTCTGTACATATTAGACTACACTTGCTTAGCTGGTAAATATTGTGCTGCGTTCCTTTGCTTATTCTCCAGCAATCCAGAGGGAACCTCCAGTGTTGTAACAGGTCCATAGGGAACATTTGTGCTTTGGTTGGCACTTAGGTTAAATTCATCAAATAATCTTTTTTTTCAAGGTTTACATTTCAGTACATTTTTTTTAAAGGTTGCATGCCAACTGCCAAACTCAATTAAGCAAAGGCAACACCCAAAATTTGTCAGGGAGAACGGTCGATCATTGTAGTAAACTGGATGACCTGGGGTGACATAAATCATCCTCCTGACTTTCTTAAACTGGATGGGAAGAACAGTTTTAAACTCTGACTTTGACTTATGTATTTAGGACGAGTGGTAGCACAGCTTATGATACTGTGACAGACCTTGGGTAGGTGGCTGGACCCTAGACCACCCTGAGCTTCTTAAGTATCCAGCTGTCTTCTCAATCTTTGTGGTTAGATCCTTCTAGAGAAGAAGAGTGTGGGGAGGTCAGGCCCGTGTCTGTCTGGCTATAAAATCTTAGATCTGGAGGGACAGTTGAAATATCCTATTATGGTAACCCCTTCTTTTCTAGGGAAGCAGAAGTCCCTGCCCGGCACCCCGATTCTTGAGCTTCATGACCACGTGCCAGCCTAGGAATGGGCGCAGGTGCTAATCAAGGCCAGCTTGGTCCTCAGTTGTGGCTGGAAGCAACAAGACTGGCCAAAGCGATGGGCAGCAGGTTGGAAATCTGAAGACAGGGAAGGCTTGGATCTCACTTAGTGGCACCTCCTGAACCATCCATGCCCACCTCTCAGGATGTTAAAAATGGAACCAGTAATGATGCCCTATGGGAGTTCATTTCTTGTTGCACTGCTGTAATTAAAAGTGCTACCCAAACTGAATAGCAGCAGGAACAGAAATTTAAATTCTAGGCTTTCCTCCAGCTGGGGGCTCCACAAACGCCCTTTCCACGTCTTCTCCTCCAAGGCCCCTTTCCAAGGTGTCTCTCCTTTTGCTGTGTGGGTGTATCCTTCCCAACCATCCACGCTCTGCAGGAGCTGATTATAATGGTGGGAATCAGCCATGGGCTCAGGTCCACGAGAGGCATTTGTGGGCAGGAAGCCTTTGGCCCATCTAGATAACCACCTACCCTCTAGACAACCACCCGCCTGCACCGTGAATAGACACAGAGCTCTCCTCCCTGAGCAGTGCTGTGCTCGGACGGAGGGAGGGGAATCCAGGGAGACAGTGCGCCCCATGTGGGGTGGGAGGAGTTAGCACAGCTGCCCTGCTTGATAAAGCAACGCGTGCTCCGTCTTCTTGTTTGAACAAGGCTCCTACGTTGCCCTTGCAGGACATTGATTAGCAAGACCTCATGGGATTAAGGCCTGCAGAAAGGAGGGGATGAAAGCAGGATGGGGCAGAGAGAGACGTAGACCTGGATGGGGGCCCAGGGAAGGTTCAACTGAGCTCCTGGAGGGCGGTGGACCTGGGCTGGCCCTTCAGAAAAGTCCTGAGTTGCAGCCACTGGCAGGGTCTGGCGTTGATTAGATGTTGGATCCAGGCTGTCCTGGGAAGAAGGCATGAACGTGGGAGAGGCATGTTTGGCTGTCGCCATACACACTAAGTGTGGTGCAGTCTGGGTACCTTACTCTGGGGCTGAGTTGCCCTCTAGGTATCTTACCAACAAGTGAAATTCAATTAGCATTAACTGGATATTTACTATCTGTGAGAACTCTGTCAAATGCTGAAGGGCATATTTTTTAATAAGTAGGAAATACAGGCTATGCAGGGTGGGTAGGACTTAGATGGGAAAGGGGCGGTCAAGGACATTCCAAACAGAAGGAATGGTGCATGCAAAGGCACCGACATCGGAGAATATGGAACACGCTTGAGAGAATGTGGGCCGTGCCTGCGTGTCGGCGGGAGGGGATGGGCAATAGCTTAGTCTGGCCAAATAATTAGGTAAGAAAGTAATAGGGCAGTGGTAGGGCCAGTTCATCTCTTTCTTCCTCCCATCTCCTTCCCCTGCTGGCCCCTAATTCCAAACTGAAATGTCCTCAAAGACTGTCTTATTGATCCTGTACCAGACAAGAGGGGGGGCAAACACCTGTTGATTCCACTCAATCAGTGGGCTTTAGTGCCTTTCTCTAAATCACAGAAAAAGTAGATGGGACTTGAAATATCTGTCCCGTTGCTTCCCTACTGCCCTTGGAGGCTCTTCTTGACCCTATCCTCCTCCAATAAGAGAATAAAAAAATTTTTTAAAGCAGCCTCTGCTGAATCCTACAGCTATTTGTAAAAAGGAATCTGAAATAAAGTGCCAGCTTCACACACCTGGGAGAAGTCAACATTCTCAGTTTCTTCCAGGCTCTTCAAGGAAAGATGGCCACACGGGCCTGAGACCTCGGGCTGTGTAACTGTGGACTGGTCCCTCACCCTCTGAGGGCTGGCTTCCTGAGCTATAACATTAAGGATGGCAATCCTCCAGCAGACCATTGCTGTGCAATTTAACGGAAAAAAAATGTGTGCTAATGTGTACATAAGGGGCTTCAGAAATGCAAGTTTATGGTTGGAAAACAAACGCCAATAATAAAGACACTTCATTACTTTATTACTAGGGGATACCAGTTTCCTGCATCACATCCTTCCAGAAGACAAAGGAGCACGCCTATGGGCCACCAAATCAGTCCAGCGAACGGCTGAGTCCTATTACAGTGTTTAGCTGGTGCAAGGATCTCACCTTGGTGACTTCCATGTGCTTCTGACAGTCTGTCAGGAACCAGGCAGAAGATGGTCAGTGGCGGAACAGCAGCCAGCCAGCAGAGAAAGCTGTCCCTGGCCGGGTCCAGGCCCTCGTAGCAGAGGACGCTGTGCAGCCCTTGGGGGGAGGTCCAGCCTGGGGGCGATGCTGAGCCCTGACTCGATATTCACCTTCGTCCTTTCGACCACAACTTCTCCACCCAGGTGTCCAGAGAAAAGACGTACTATTATTCGTGTGCAGGCATTTGGTCCACAATTAAAAAAGCTGGAATCTGTATCAAATACCACACAAGAAACCTTTAGGAAGGATATAAATACTCCTCCCATCACCATGACTGCCAAACAGAGGAATCTCAATATTTAACCATTAAATGAGTGAGTTTAGAATTGGGGGAGTGGAGATGGGGCCGGAATGACCAGGAGAGGCTCTTTGGAGGAGACAGAGCTTGCAGGGTTGCCGAGAGATGGGAAGAATTTGGGTGAGGGAGTGAGAAGTGTAGCCTTGCTGCACTAGCGCTGCAGACTCTAGAGCTGGGGCAGCTGGGAGATGGACTAAGGGCGGGTCCTACGGTCATTTCAAGCCTTTGGGGGATTCCCCAGGCAGCAGGGAGCTGGGCAGGTCTCTATGGAGATAAGGAAGGAGCTTTTGCTTAGGGAAGACTGTTCTGTAAATAGTGCACTTCATAGACTGGAGTCAAGAAAGGTCAGAGGAATCTGATGTGAATTCCCAGTTTACGGTGTTTTCTGCCACACATGGGGGTCCCAAAGCATGGAGCTGGAAGACAGTCCAGGAGTGCCCAGATGTTACTCTTAGTTTTCTCTTATAGACTCTATGACCCATTTGTCTCAAGAACTTCCAAGGGCTCTCGTCCAATCTTTTTATGCTGGAGATTTTCCAAACAGAGGGGATTTGTTGTTTTCACCTTTGAGGAGAGAGTGACTAGCTGACATCCCCAGGGTTCACTCTCCCCTTCTGTGGAGGGCTTTGTTTGTGCCCAGATGACTTTGCTTCCAGTTTACAAAACGCCTTTGTTGAGTGCTGGCAAGTCATTTAATCTCTTTGTCTTCAGTTTTTCACCATCAACAAAATGTACCTGCCTCCTAGGATTGCCATGGGGTCAAGGCGATCATTGATATAAAAGTGCTGTTAGCCCATGTCAAGAACAACAACTTTGCAGGCAACAAAAGGGATCCTTTCCTTTGAAGATGCCTTCCCGGTTTATTCTCCTTGCAATGACTTTGAGTGTGCCCTTTCAAGGGGATCTCAAGGTGGCTTGGGATGAACCTTTGAGAGGGAATTCCTTTAGATCCCTGTGTGTAGCTGAAGGTTTGAAGGTAGTCAAGTAGTCAAGGAGGGAAGGGACACTGTGAGAAGATTCTGTTGCAGAGATGGGCAGAGTACAAAGCAGGAGGAAGAGGAGGGAAATCTATTTGCGTTTGTTGAGTCTCTGGGCACCTGGCATTTTAGGGATGGGGTCCTGTTTAGAAGTAGCTCTCCCGTTGATCCAGGAGAGCCTGTAGAGCTAGTGTCACCACCATGCTAAACCATGAACAAATATGTCTGCATTCCTGACCGTTATGGTCAAAGACATTTGGGAAGTACTTTCAAATATATGAACTCATTTTTATTGTTATCACATTTTGATCCTTTCAACGGTCCTTTGGGAGTGTTTCCGGGGATTAAACCATTTATACCTCTAAACAAACCTGGACAGCAGACACTGTAATGACCCCTATCTTCAGATTCGAAAACGGAGGATTAAGAAATGACAGCACGGAGCCTAAGGTCAGTTGCACAATTAGCATGAGGCTGCCGGGTTGGACTTGTCTTCCAGGGAATCTGCCCGGGCGGGTGGGGAGGGCAGGATATGCGCCCCCCCCCACCCCTCCCCAGCCTTCTTGGTTGCAGGTCAGCGGGAGAGGGTGCCCTGCCACAGGGACGGGAGACACAACTACTTACTGTTCCTGATGCCTAATTAGATTCTGGAGGAAGAGACTGGGGCAGGACCGATAAGTCTAGAAACTTCTGTCTCTCCCTGCCAGCACCGCCTGGCAACCTGAGAGCAGTTTGGTCTTGGCTTTCTTTTCTCGGGGCTCGTTGGAACAGCGCTCAGCATCCGGCTCTTTTCTGGGCACACAGGCAGGTGTGGAAAAGTCCTGGGGAAGCACTGCATCCCTGGATGTAAGCCTGAGAGTGAGCTGCTCAGAGCTGACAGCACAGGTAATGCACAGCCTTCAAACTCTCCCTGAGCGGCATTCCTCTGCACTCAGTGCCCTAAAATCCCTTTATAGAGGCAAGTCCTGAATATAATACAACCTCACTCCAGAATGTCCTGGAATTTTCCCCAATTCAATAGAGAATAATTATACTGTTAGGCTGCAATTCAGCTGCTGGTAAGGCCAACCCCTGTGCCGGTCAGGTAGTCTTTTCCTCCAGTAGTTATAGAAAATCTTAAGAGTACTGCCTGCACCGACTGCTTTAAGCCTGGCAAATGGAGTGATAAAATCCTTAGCATAAAGTTCAATTTTGTCCTTTACCGCCTCTCCACAGTCAAATGAAACTTGAAAGGGCTTTTTCTCACGGTGAGGAGGAAAAGTGCCATTGAATAAAAAATAATCTCACTGACAAATTAACAGATAAGGGTCTACCCTGCTGACGCAGTGCCAAGCAGAGGTAAAAATTCAATCTCTTTATCACAGAAAAGTCATTTTTCCTAAATCGGGGAAATAAATGTAGGTCAGAATATATGAACGGTTTCTCCCTCTCGATGTCTTTTCGAGTTTGAGATCTAAAACTAAAATGGAAATTGGCACTTGTTTGTAAATGACAACCCTATTTTCCTTCAGATGACACCACATTTATTAAATTTTCTATGAGAATTTATAAAGTTGCCCAAGGAATAAAAGTTATGCTCATGATAGCAGGGCAGAAGTATGGGGCTCTTTCTAAACAGCATTTTCAGCATGATAATTATTGCTTAGATAAAGTCCTATCTCTTCAGGGCCTCTGGGTTTAACATCAGAGCCGGCAAATTAATACAGTCATTATACAGCCAAAGCTGTATCACTTACCAGTTCATTACTGTTCAAATCAAAATTCATACTTTTCTGGATCTCCCCAGGGTTAGGCACTAGATAGGGAAGTTTATCATTCTGCAAAATAATCTCTCCTGGTTCTCTCTCCACTGTGCTAAGAGAAACAGCCAATCACGTTTTTCCCTTAATTTTCATATTAATGGGTCTTGCGCTGACAAGCTAAGAGAGGCTCCTTCTTTCCTGGTTCCATCCAGCACGCCTTCTCAGACTCTGCCACCTGTACGGAGAGGAAGAGTGGAATCCCTGATTTCTTGCCTGTCCCCTAATCTCACGTCAGGGTCATGGAAATTGCTCAGCGTCCTTGATAGTCAAAATACCAAGCTATCTCCTAATTTTCAGGTTGTGGCTTCTCAAAAGAAGAGGCAATCTTGCAAATGTGGGCCTTGCTGAGGGAGCTGCCCTGCCGAGCAGGTGCCCGTCTAAAGGTTGCTGACCAAGCCCTCTGGACAGCGTGGGTTTGGAGGATCTGTAGAGAGAGGTAGACTGGGAAGCTATTAAAGACGGTAAATTCCAGTTTTTTACAGACATTACATTTTACATTTTCAGTTGAACATAGCTTCCCATGTCATGTAACCACTTTACTCTTTCTTAAAATTAATTTTTATTGCAGTGTAGTTGCTTTACAATGTTGTGTTAGTTTCTGCTGCACAGCAGAGTGAATCAGCTATACATATACATACATATATCTGCTCTTTTTGGATTTCCTTCCCATTTAGGTCATCACAGAGCATTGAGTAGAGTTCCCTGTGCTATACAGTATGTTCTCATTAGTTATCTATTGATATTTTATACATAGTAGTGTATATATGTCAATCCCAATCGCCCAGTTCATCCCACCCCCCCTTCCCCCACTAGTGTCCGTACATCTGTTCTCTACATCTGTGTCTCTATTTCTGCTTTGCAAATAAGTTTATCTGTATCATTTTTCTAGATTCCACATATAAACGATATTATACAATGCTTGTTTTTCTCTTTCTGACTTAAGACGTGGATGGACCTAGATAAAGACTGTCATACCAATTTACTCTTATTCTAATATTTAGCTTTTAATAATTTTGATTAAATGTTTTAATAATGTTGCCCACTTGAGGTCAAAATTGGAAATTTTTTTTTTCTTTAGAATTATGAACTAGGAGAGGGACTTCTTTTTTTTTTAACATCTTTATTGGAGTATAATTGCTTTACAGCATTGTGTTAGTTTCTGCTGTATAACAAAGTGAATCAGCTTTATGCATACATATATCCCCATATCCCCTCCCTCTTGCATCTCCCTCCCACCCTCTTTATCCCACCCCTCTGAAAGAGAAAAACAAATACCTTATGCTAGCACATGCATATGGAATCTAAAAAAAAAGAAATGGTTCTGATGAAACTAAGGGCAGGACAGGAATAAAGACACAGATGTAGAGAATGGACTTGAGGACATGGGGAGGGGGAAGGGTAAGCTGGGACGAAGTGAGAGAGTGGTATGGACATATATACACTACCAAGTGTAAAATAGACAGCTAGTGGGAAGCAGCTGCATAGCACAGGAGAGGGACTGCTTGACTTCCAAGTAGATTCTACTGTGTCTGAATCCCTGAGCAGCAACCCCTTTCTCTTTTTTTCCTGCTTTTTCTTCTTCTTGCTAGCATTTTCTGTCTCCGTTTGTACCTGAGGCCCACAGGACGTTTAGAGAAACATGACTGTGGAAGGACAGATTCAATTCACAAGAAACACATGCTTCCGATGGAGCATCTTTTTCCCCCAGAATTTTTCAGCAGCCGGAGAAACAATATGATCATGTCACTCCTACCACCCAGTGAGAGGCAGCCGTGGAAAGTTCCAGAGAAGGTGCTACTGGCTCAATATGCAGGAACCCTAGCTGATGTGTGTTTTGGGGACGGAATCTTCACACCTTTCTGAAGCCAGCACGTAGTTTTCTTAGCTGTGAACACACGATGCTCAGATGCTTCATTTGATCAGGACTCCTCGTTCTGGGACACCACCTACATTTTGGCACATGATTTACGGAACTGAATCATCAATGTGCTCCCAGACCTCTCAACATCACCTTAGTTTCAGAATCCATGTTTCTTATTTTGACAATCCATGATTTCCTCCATCGCTTTTATAGTAAACCTTTTTGTATCAAACACTTCATTGTATGAGTTCCTTTTCTAGAAAGGCAATGAGTATGAAGACCCTTTCCATAAAAGCTATTCCAGGGGCTGATATGCTGTCGGAAGCCATGAGCATGTCACCCCACGGGGACAAGTTATAATGACTTAAATCAGTCTACTTTGCATCATTTTCAAATTTATCCAAATGGCAAAAAATTCTTTTTAAGATGAGACAGGATCCAGCTCAGCCACCCAAGCTGGCGTCAACGCGCCGAGGCTCCATTTGATGGTTTTCTGTAAATGAAAGTATTTATAGCTTCTCTGAGCTTTCTGCCCCCAGTTACAAGAAATGAAATTCCACTTGGGGTTCTCAGTGCTGTGGTCGCTCCTTTGCCGTGTAGAACGGCTGCTGGGCTGCGTGGGGGTAACAACTTTGCTGAGGAGTTTATACTGATGCAGACTTCTCCTGCCCACATCAACTCTGGGGCATCGGAGCACAGCCAAACATATTTTTCTGCTACGTGTTTTGTTGTGAAGAAGTCTCCTTTTCAGAGATCTGTTCTGATGGGCGCTATTATTTTTATTTACATGTGGAATGAGAATCAACTCAAATGAAGGTCCAGCAAGATGCATATGGTATTGGTAAAAATGTAGATCTGGACTAAATTCGTTTTAAAATTGAATTGGATGCTTTCTTTATGGACTGGCCTGGAATGCACTTGATTGAATCACTCATTTTCTAAAAGTGTTTGTTCTTATTTTAGTGGAGATGGAAGCAGGGGTGCCACGCGGGATCAGAGAGTGGTGCGTCTTGTGGCGTTTCGTATGCTTGGAAGGGACAAAAAATAATTGGCAAGAATGGACACAGGCCTCTCTTCTTTGGTGCTGCCACTGTTGCAGAATCAGGTCATACAAACCAGTATTGTCTTCACTTCCCCTCTCTTGTTGATAAAAGGGAAGAGGGGCACGGCAAATGGTTTTATGCAAGTAGATCCATTAGTGAAAACACTCACTAGCTTCATTAGCCTGGACTTAGTTTCTTCAACCATTAAATGGGGATAAAATAAAAATTAGGCCTCATAGGGTTGCTGTAAGGCTAGTTGATGGATGTAAAGAGTTTAGAACAGCCCCTGGCACATGGTTAGCATAAGTGCCTGCAAACTCCATGTTGTTATGATGACTAATCATCATTATTATTAATCAGACTTAGACCCCTTTTTGGCGGCTAGAGGTATTTCAACAGAAGCTGAAGAAATTCATGACTCCAAGTGCATGTCGAGTCAGACGGCTTCCACTCCTGCCTTCCTGGCTCTGTGATTTGGGGCAACTTAAGCTCTGTCAACCTCGGTTTCTTCAGCCATAAATGGAGATAAGGACATGGAGATAAAGACATAAATGGAGATGAGCCCCACCTCATGGGACTGTTGGACTTTTACCCGATTGAGCACATCAAGCCTTGTGTCCACGTGGATTACCTGTGATGGTTCTGGGCGCTATTCCATTCACGTTGGGACCACTTGCCATCCCCTGCCATTCTGTAGCTCCTACTGTGATTCACTCCAGACATAACTTAGAGTCTCTTGTTTGTGGCAGACACTTTGCCTGCCTCATTTCCTGCCAGTTTCTGACCTAGACCTACACCTTGACATTTATCTGAGATTTTATAAATCAGAGTGAAGCCAAGATAGGATGAAGAATTTTCCATATCCATGACGTATTAATTAACTATAATTAATTAACTATAATGGCCATGTTCATCCTTCAGAATATAAGAGTGACGATTGGCTTCTTTTGTTTGGTCATCTTGACTGATTATCCTCACAAAATGTAACATGGTGACATGCTTCTTTTCCTGTAAAGATGCTAGGAGTTAAGAGTTGGGACTTATAGGAGAAAAGCAGAAGAGATAGGATAATTGTTCCAAGGGTAGCCTTGGGCAAAAGGCCATCCCCTCGACTGAGTGGTGAGTGTGAGCAATGCCTCTTGGTGTCTGTTGATGGCCCTGATTAGAGAGACTGAAAATTATAATTCTTGAAGTCATTCATATGCCTCCTTCTAACCTGTCGCTAAAGCAGGGAGACGTAGTAGAGACCTAGCATGGGGCAAAAAGTGGTGCTCATGAATGTTTGCTGAACAGGCTTTTCATAATCTAATCAGAGTTTTGTTTCTAGGGATTCATTTCAGAAGACATAGCATGACTTTCAGGATAAATCCAAATCCCTGTCGTAATAAGCTTGGCAACTTTTGCTTCTTTCTCCTCATCCATCTCCTTTATTTAAAAATAGGTGCCTTGAAGCTTTGGAATCTCTGACCAAGAAGGCAAATGGACCAGATTCTATTCCTGGCTCTGCTGCCCCAGAACTGCAGTTGGCAGTGCACTTGACCTTTCTTCCCTTCCCTTCCCTTAGGGAAGATGCCTGCTGAGTACAGACCCCACGGGGGCGTTGGGAGGGTTTCAAGAGTGAAGAAAACCATCTCGGGTTATAATACGGTGCTGCCAGCTACTTTGGGCCCTGGGATGAAAGATGCTGCATGAAACAGCATTGTTATTACATTTTGTTAAAAATATGGATCAAAGGCTCGCTATATAGTAAGTGCTAAATGTTAATTATTGTTATAATATCATAACAAAGCAGATGCCAGAATGCGAGATTCCATGAGAAAACCTATTATAATAAGCCAGTGTGAAATGTACATATTACAAAGGTACTTGGCAAGGAAGCAGATTTGGTTTTCAAATCTCAATGAACAATTAAGCAGAATAAAAAATAACTTTTAATGCGATGAAAAATATAACTGTCTTGACAACTCTTCAACATAAAAATAAGAAGCTGCCTTTTCCTCATAGAAAAGAGGGAGCGTTATTGCTTTTTTTGCCCCCAGAACAGAAGATATATTTGTAGCATTTTTGGATACAGAAAAAAAGCAACATTCTTCCTTACAATGACCCCTAAAATAACTCTCTTTGTGACAAAGATGAATTGGGAGAAAATTCTCTAAGTTTATAATAGAGCGATGAGTAAATCTAAGTTTTTTAAACTGCAAATGAGTTTATGTTCCTGTACTGCCTGTTTCTCTTTCCTCCTCCAAATGCTTGTTCTCTTTGGTGACATTAGAGGATGGACTTCTGCAAGCCTTTATAAATGCCACCGGCTTCTCTTAGCCCAAGCTTTTCATGTATTTTCAGATCTAGAAAGCAGAGTACATCATGTAATACCAGCTAGGAAAAGAAGGAGAGGGAGGGAGGAAAGACATAGAAATATGGGTTTGGAAGGAGAGCCCTGTCCTAAAAACCTCAAGGTCAAGAGAAAGTAATTTCTATGTCTTCATGCTCTCTACGAATGAACCGTGTGTGAAGCCACTCAACCTTTTTTCCAGAACATTGTGAGAGGTGAGTAACCAACTCTCAGGGGGAAGTCAAAGCATATCTTTGTACTGGGAATTTTTACCTTTGGGGAAGAAAGGGAGAATGCAGGCGGACTTCACAGCTCAGAACAAGCTTACAGCAGTCAGTGCACCCTCAGCTGATGGCATCGTGGCCAGGCTGCAGTTCAGTTATCTTGGTTCCACCTCCGTGTTTATCTGCTCTCACACACACCCAGCCACCTGCCAGCTATTAATCCATTCAACACTAGCTCCGGTTTTTCCTTTAAACTTTTTTTTCCTGTTACTCTAACTTTTAAAAATGCATCTGTTAGAAATAAACAGGCGTCATATCTGTTGGTGCATTGGGTCATGCGTTCTTTTGTCTGCAGGGGAGAAGGGGGGAAATCACAGGTAGTAAAAGGAACTGATTTGGGTTTGGGGTTGAAATGTGAACTAATCTAGACTTTGCCATTAAAAAATTTCAAGATGACTTGCCTTAGACCCCAAGGAAAACCCCTGTGCCCATGAATTTCAAAGGGAACCAGCGTCTAAAATACACCAGTCCTTGGAAGGAGGTCGCCACGCCCAGCAGATGTGCGCTCCAGCTGGCCTGCCTGGGGCTTGGGGAGCAAGGACATCTTGCTTTACTCAGGACACAGTTGTTGTTTTCCCAGCCCTGTGATGTCAAGGAGCTTTTATGAGAGTGCTGCGGCAGCCGCTTGTTAAAAAATAACTGGAGGCTGGAATGACAACCTGTCATCAGGATTTTGGAGAGTGAAGCAGGTATGAGAGCAGGGCAAGGTGAGGCGTGCAAGCAGATAAGGAGAAACAGGAGGTCAGGCTGGGAGGGACTCCCTCATCTCATCTGGCATTTTCCATTGGATCTCAGCCTTTTCTGGGCAGGTAATTCCAGAGAAAATGGCCTGGAGTTACTGGATAGCAGAGAGTAAAAGCCATTGAAATATCCTTTGTGTCTCCACCATTTACAACTCTATCTCTCTGCTCAGCAATTGATTTAAAAATTAGGGAATTTTTTGAATGACAATTTTAAGTTTTGATTCTTAAAGTATTTCATTCCTTTTATAACCAATATAGTCTGTGATAGAGCATCTACCTTGTGCCAGGCAGAAAGGATAAAAGTTAGGTAAGACCCAGCACTGTCCTTGATCTGCTGAAGACTTAAAGGGATATAGAAAATCAGTAACTGCAGAAAGGTTCCAGAGGTCCTGAAACAAGAGGGAATGGGATGGGTTAATTGTACTTGGAAGGCTGGAGGTCAAAGAGGAATGACTTTTGATCTAGGTCTTACAAGATGAGTAGGTGAGTTTATCAGGTGTATCAGGTCCTATGATGGACGTTATGAGCTGAATTGTGTCCCCTCAACTTCATATGTTGAAATCCTAACCCCAGTAGCTCAGAATGTGCCTGTATTTGGAGATAGGGTCTTTACGAGAGGGAAGGAAGTTAAGATGAGGTCTTTAAGGTGGGACCTGATCAAATATGACTGGTGTCTTTATAAGAAGGGGACATTTAGACACAGAGACATGCACAGAAGGAAGATGATGTGAAGAGACACAGGGAGAAGATAGTCATCTCTAAGCCAAGGACAGACAGATCTTTCCCTCACAGCCTTCAGAAGGAACCAACCCTGCTGACACCTTGATCTTGCACTTCTGGCCTCCAGAACTGTGAGATGATAAATTTCTGTTGTGTAAACCACCAGTTTGTGCTACTTTATTAGGGCAGCCCCAGGAAACCAGTGCAATGGGACCAAACAGTTTGGGCTTCTCACACATTAATCTGTGTCTATACCACCTGGCTGGCATCTGATAAAACTTAAGTGTGGACTTAGTAGGTCTGGGGTGGAGTTCAGACTGTATTAGCAACAAACCCCCAGGTGATGCCTGTGCTGCTTGTCTGAGACCACACTGAGGAACAAGGACACAGACCTATGGGTCTAAAACCAAGCTTCGCATTAGGATCTCCTGGTGACCTTTTAAGAAGTTCCGATGCAGGCCTCCACCAAGACCAATGAGACACGGGCCTCCACCAAGACCAAGGAGACACGGGCCTCCACCAAGACCAGTGAGACACGGGCCTCCACCAAGACCAATGAGACACGGGCCTCCACCAAGACCAATGAGACACGGGCCTCCACCAAGACCAATGAGACACGGGCCTCCACCAAGACCAAGGAGACACGGGCCTCCACCAAGACCAATGAGACACGGGCCTCCACCAAGACCAATGAGACACGGGCCTCCACCAAGACCAAGGAAACACAGGAGTCCCCTCAAGACCAACCAGATGTAAGACTCCACCAAAGACCAATACCATGAAAAGTAGGCTAGGGGCTGGCCCCACTCATTCCCTTGCAAGCCTGCTGGGGCATCTAAAGCACAGAGGTGAGACTTACTTGACTTGGGGAATCACCAAAGGCTGCTGGTTAGCAGAAGAGACAAGCGCAGAGCTGTGTTCTAGGTGTGTCACCTGGGGTCAGGCTGTGTGGGTGAACAGCAGGGACAGCAGATGGTTCGTCCTTTCTAGCCTTCCTGTTTCACCTCAGAGAAAAAACATAAACTAACAAACGCGTAAACAAAGGACACAGCTTTAAGGAAATTGATTAGGACCACTACAGCCAGGGAAGAAAGTAGGGGAAGGAAAACAATAATAGCTCTGCCTCTGGGAAGGCACAGAAACACCACAGTCCAAGACCCAGACCCAGGTTGGCTCCTGAGGAGGTTAAGAAAAGGGAACCATTGTGCACTGTTGGTGGGAAAGCAAGCTGGTGATGTTACTACAGAAAATAGTATGGAGATTCCTCAAAAATTTTAAAATAGAACTACCACATGATCCAGCCATCCCACTTCTGGGTATACATCCAAAAGAAATAAAAATTGGACCTCAAAGAGATAACTACACTCCAGGTTCACAGCAGCATTATTCACAATAGCCAAGATATGGAAACAACCTAAGTGTCCATCAACAGATGAATGGATAGAGAAGATGTGGCATATGTACAATGGAATATTATTCAGCCATGAAGAAGAAGGAAATCCTGCCATTTTCGACAACATGGATGAACCTGTAGGGTGTTAATGCTAAGTGAAGTGAGACAGACAAATACTGTATGATATGTATCACTTATATGTGGAATCTAAAAAAAAATTTTGAAACTCATAGAAACAGAGAGTAGAAAAGTGGTTGCCCGTGTTGGCGTGGGGGAAATAGAGAAACGTTGGTCAAAGAGTACATACTTTCAGCTCTAGGATGATTAAGGTCTGAGGATCTAACACAAAACGTGGTGACTATAGATGATGACATTACTGTATAATTGAAATTTACTAAGAGAGCAGAACTTAAACACTGAAAAAAAAGATTATAGAACATGCCCCTCCCCCACTTCCTATCCCCAGCGTCCAGCACAAGAGCGGATTAACGTGAAAGATTTGTAAGGTACAAATCTCTCCCTAAGGGTCAGTACAAAGAGAAGTCCCAGAGTCAAGAGGGGAGACACAAAAAACACTGGAGGGATTTGAAGCCACTGGTACGTCCAGCTACAACATACATTAGACGTGGCCCGACTCCTGGCAGGTTAACTGGAGGCCGAGATTGCTCTGTTAGATGCCAAAAGCCAGTGTTCTTCCCACTGTACCAAATTATTTCAACAACCAAGTCTCTTTCAATGATCACAACAAAGATAAACATGAGATTTAAGCAGCCTCAAGAATTCCATTAACAATGATACATTGGCTGTTTGGTGAGTGCCACACACCTTCTGGACGCACATGGTATCATATTCAATCCTCATCTGTGGTCATCATTTTCAGTTTACTGGCAAAAGTCACAGGTAGGGAGTAGTTGTTGGAGCTGAACTGGAGACCAGATTTACTGTGTCTAAAGCTCGTGTAGCCTGTAGTATCTACTGCTTTTTGCAGGACCTTCAGCTGTAAGAGGCAGGCAGTCCTATTATTTGGTAAACATGACGGAATCCAAGCAGTGACCCATGTTTTCTCTCCAGCTCTGATGCTCAGACAAGGCCACCCCCCACCTCTGGTTAGAGGGACCCAGCATGCGGCAAAGAAACTGAGGGAAAATGGGCTTGTTCTCCCAGTAAATATTGGTTCCGAGGAAGCAGTGAACAAGCTTGTCCTAGAGAGAGAGGAGAGTTTCTCTAGCACTGGTTGCAAGTTGCCTTTCTGTGACACGTCACTAAGAAGAATCAAGTACTTGGGTTTTCCTAGTAGGAGGACCCTTTGCCTAGAGTTATTGGGTCCCATTGTCATATGGGTGGAGATTGTCCCAAGTCTATGGGCAAAAGTCAGTCCCTGTGGCTGTCGTTAGCTTTTAGGATTTTTTCAATTAAAAATGCCCTGAGTGAAAACAACCCACAGCATTTTCTGAGCACTAGGTGACCACTCATCATCTGGGATCCTGGGTGCGTGTGATGCATGAGATTATAATAAGGAGCAAGGGCCTTAGTGTTTTTCCTGAGGAGACTCAGATGGGAACTAAAGGATGTAGAGTTCAAGGGTTAGGTTCTTCTCAAACAACCCAGACTAGCATTGGAGGAATCTGCTAGCAATGACTTTTACATTGATATTTGAATATGTAAAAGCATCTGATACTTTTACATTTCTCTATTTCTTTCCTTCTTGGTTTATTTGTCTTCCCCACTGAATGCTCAGCTTCATGAGGCCCCTAGGGACCACTGTGGTAGGCTGTCAGCCTGGGGGTGGTAGTAGCTGTGTTGGAAAGGGACTGGTGAGGGGGGTGGGAGCTGAGCCTAAGGCAGGGGACCAAGAAAATATGCTCACGGGGAGGCTTAAATTGTTGAGTAAATGTTCTTGGTTCTGTCCAGTTCATAGCTTTTCTGGGCGTCAAAATTCATTTCATGTAGGGATCCAAAATTTCATCTTTGGATGAAAATTTTATCTTTGGATGAATTTATTTTTGGATGCTGGGTCTACTATTTCAGTAGCAAAGGAAGTTCGACTACAAAATTTAGTTTTCTAAAAACAAGGAGTAATAATTCTTTCCTTTACAATTCCGATATGCAGAAATCTGTCACAGAGTAGTTTTCAGGGTATTTGTTTATAAAATCAAACCGTTTATAAAATAAACCTTTACTCTGGTCATAATAACTTCACAGTGGGTAAAAGCAGGGGCCGGCTGTAGGATAGGCTCGGTAGTGTTTATTCTTTTTATTTAAGCACCAATTAGTGGGGTAAGACCTTTCTGTCTCTGGCAAAACCCAGTGAAGTGCTTTCTGAAGGATGTGAGTCCTTAACGGGATTCAGAGTTGAGCTTAGCGAGGAAGCTTCTCCATCATTACCCGAGAGTTCCGTTTAGGCAGAAGGCAGCTCACAACAGGAACATTTGACATCACCACTCAGCCTGGCTTGGCCAGTGACCCAGCACCACTCTGGCCAGAAGGACCAGTGGCTGGCAGAGACGTGCCCTCCGGCACATCGCCCTCGACCTTTAGAAGAATCATGCTGCTGGGTCCTCTATGACACAGCCCGCTGGATGCGAGGACTTGAACTTCACCGGGGCAGCTCACCCCCAAAAGCCAGTCCAGAGTCGACACGTGGGCACAGTCAAGAGCCCGTTAATTAGGACAATTAGATTGTATTTGATTCATGGCCCTTGGCAATATTCCACTCAGAACTGCGGTGCCTGGACCAGGACCTGACAGGCCAGTGAGACTCCAAAATGCGCTGTTTCCCTCAAAACCATTCCAGGAAAGCCGGTGGTGAGCCGAGGAACTGACCCTCACCGATGGCTTCAAAGAAGAAACAAGTGACAACTTTCCATTTCTAAACCAGACACGCTGTTGGCTGACGCGTCTCTTTTGCTTAGAGAAAATGTCATTGATAAATCCTGAAGCTAAATGTAGACACTCTGGAGAGAGAGAAATAATGATTGGATCAGATCTGTTTTTAAAGCTCGAGAAAATGTACTGGAAAATTCCAAGTCACCAAAACAAAATTTTGTGAAGCCAGGAACTGCCAAACTAAACAGTCCTCTGCTGAGTAATTCTTCATGAACTGATTTGAGTGTCGGGATCCAATAAAACCTAATCTCTGCCATGCAAATAAGCTAGGGCTTTTATGGGTGACAATAAAAGGAAGTTTATCTGAGAATCAGGTATTAGCTGGGTGGAAGGATTTTTTTTTTTTCTTTTTGGCAGGAAAGCTTCACGATCCCAATAAACACTGAAGAAGAGTGAAGTAACAGACAGCGTCTGCCTTCATGCCTACATTCTTTGATGGGAACGTAGACTGGATTCAAAAATAAAATATCCGTGTTGTTCAGTGAGTCTTTGCTATCTGTGCTGTGTTGTGTAGAGGGAAGGCATGTGGGCAGCGTGCGGGAATGGGGTAAAAGGCCTCTGGGTGGACGACCGTGGGGCAGGTGCGCACAGCCGGCGTTTATAGGGAGGGCTGTAGACGATGAAGAGCCAGCTTGCAAGTTGCCGAATGCGGAGAATGGAGGCCAGGGTGAGGCTGGAGGGAGGGAGGTTTGCGTGGCAGGGGAGACCTGAGACCCCCTGTCTTCCAGAAGCCCCCTGGTTTCCCCGGGGCACATTCCTGCAGTTGGCGTGGCCTGGATGTGAGACGCCGCCTCTTCCCGCTGTGTCAGTCCCCTCGGGGTCCCCCTCCCTGGACCCCTGCCTGGCTCACCTGCGTGACAGCAGTGGGTGAAGCGAGCTCTCCCCTCCAGCCCATCCCTGCTCCTTCTCTCCCGGAGGGAAGACTCAGCACCCGCGAGCCTTCGGGCCGTCTCTACGACTTCTTTATATTTGAAGCGCCCCATCATCCCCACCCTTGGGTGGTGCTGGCGATGCTGGTCGCACTCTTGCTTCTCCCTCTGAACTGGCTGCAGCCAGGGCGGTAGACGCTGGGGCGGCTGGCGTAGCACGGGCAAGGCCCAGCCACCAGCAAAGGCACCAGGCAGCGCTAAGCTTCTGGTCCCACCATCCTGGAGCATCTCAGGATGTGTGCCCTGACCATAGCTTCATCTCATATATTTGGGAACAGAGGACCATGGAGACCTCCACCCAGGCCTTCAATCTTGCCGCTTGCTTCCGTGTTAATTCTCCTAATCAGGATGCAGTGACACAGAAGTTGCATGCTTAGCTGAATCATGAGACTCTTTGGGTTTTTGTGAAGTCAGGTGGGATTCTGATGGGCTTAGGCTGGCAGCAAGGGCCCCATCTGGCCCCCTGGGCACCTCAGAGGTTAAGGGAGAGAACAAATCTGAATCCGGGGGGGATGTGGGTAGAGGTACACTGAGGTTAGAAGTCTGATCTCAAACAAGGCTGTCCTGGAACAAATTCAGGTAATTACGGGCTTAGAGAGCCTGGGAGATGCAGCGTCTAGGGTGGGCGGTCTGGGGTGATACCTGAGGCAGGGAGTGAGAGTAGCAAAGGGTGGGGGGCATGCTTCAGTTAGGGGACAAGCCACTGCTGGTGTTCTTCTGGCCGGCTGTGTAGACAGGCCAGCCTGGTTTCTCTTCAGGACCAATATAAAGAGAACATTCTTTCTGGCTCTGTCTGGACAATTTGCCCCTAACTGAGGATGACCCGCCCCTTTTCCTTAGACGTGGGTGATAACCTTTCCAATGTACACCTCATCTGATCCTGAGTGTCTATGTTTACAAGGAAAAATCAGCTTGTTATTTCAGCTCCAGTGTTTATACCCACCCATAAAACCGCACATGGAAACCACAAACAAATTTATTTGCCATTTTTTGAAAATTTGGCCCTCAAAGGGCATTAGCAGGAACATTGTGCCATTAGCACAGATTGTTTTTAAAACACTTGAAAAGATCCAAATTCTGCTGAATTTGGGGGCCAAGTAGAGTGAAAATTTTATCTTGTATCCCAGGAGCTCGTGCACTGCAGCTGTATGTATGTGAGAACAGAGAGTCATTTAGCAATGACCTGTGTCCTGCACGGAGGTGATCTGACCCTGGACACATTTCTATCAGTGCATCCAGCCATCCCCTGGGCCACAGACCCCTCCTGGAGGAGACCAGAGTGTCTGGTGGCCTGAGTCCTCCTGCAGGGGCTGGGCCCTGGGGAAGGTGAGGTGGGCTCGCTTCCGGCTTGAATGCCTCACGGTGCCTTCAAGGAGCCACCTCAGATCCGTGTCTCAGGAACAAGGCTCTGCGTCCCCATATTATCATCACTGCCCACAGGAGAAAATCCAAGCTCCTTTCCATCTGCTACTCTCCACACAAACCCCAAGATCCAGCTCTACCAGGCCTCTTAGGTTGCTTCCAAAGCCATGGTCTGTCAGTGTCCTTGTCTGGAATGTTCTTGCAAAGTGCCATGGCTGAGCCTCAGTGCCCCCCTGGGGCCTCATCCTTGTGACCACCTCCTGCCCCAAGCTGGCCAATCAGAATCTGTCCTGGGAATTGCAAGAGTAGGTGGAGCCTAGCTTGCAGGTGTCTGGAGCAGAGCCGTCCAAGGGCCAGGCCGTATGGACAGCTGCCCCAGCTCTCCCTCCTGGGCCTGGATTTTCAGTCTTCCTTCTGTTCTGGGATCCATTTTGTAAAGTGCCCCCTTTTCCTTAATAATAATGTAAAGTTATTTAGAGCTTATTACGTACTTTGCTAAGGACTTCGTGAATAATATTTTGTTTCAAAAACTCCCATTACTTCTGTATCACAGATGAGGAAATTGAGGCTCCGAAGGTTTGCATAATTCCCTTAAGCAAATACAGCCTGTGTTTTAATGCTGAAGCCACACGGTCCCTTGAGTAATTTTAATCATGTTGTTGTCCGTTTCGACAACTCCCGCCGTCAAGACTAGGTTCATACCACCTCTGTGATGCTCTTCTTGACCGGGTCGTGCTGTTTGGACGGTTCCCTCTAGACCCCAATAGGACTGGTTCATCTTTATCACGCATCATTGGTTAACTTCTCTCTTCCCTGAAAGTCTATTACTTCATCAGGAGTAGAGCCCTGGGTTATGTATGTCCATTGCTGGGAGCTAAGCAGGAATTCAATGAATGTTTGTTGGATGGATGGGTGACTCCTTCTTACCGGGGGTGGAGGGACAGGAGGGAAAGAGAAAGGAAAGAGCAGGTGAGGACAGCTCAGGCCACCATCCGCATGTTTCTATATACGCTGGAGCAGGTACATGGGCTGAGGAACGAGAGTTGTTTTGAGAGCTAAATTCTAATAAGATCAAATAACTTGATTTGAATCATTTCATTAAATTAATTCAGGAAATATAAGTTGGTGATCTTAACAAGTCTCAGTAGATACTGGGACACAGTAAGGCCAGAATGAGGAGGGTCTCTGGACCCCGGGGATCTATGATCTGCATGTACAGGTGTAGGTCAATGTCAAAGGTGGTCTGGCAGAGCCCCTGGAGTGGAGAAGAGAAGAGGAAGGAGTGGCTCGTTCTGATGGGAGCCCCCGAAGTCTCCCCTGAGAAGTGGCATCAGGGGTCAAGTTCAAGGGCAAAGGGGCTGAAGACCTCACAGACAGAGGAGCTGGGAGAATGCATGGAGAGGGGTCATGTGTGCTGGGGAAGGTAAGGGGGGAGGGTAGGTGAGAGTCGCTGTACTTGGAAAGTCTGACTTTGCTAAGGGGACATCACAGAAGATTTTATCAGTTTCTCTACTTATTCATGCTGTTTTTATGCAGAAGGAAGGAAGTACTGCTGTTTTCAAGGCTGGCTGCAGTTTGTGCTGATGCCTTTCAAACTGCGGCTCTAGGTTACCAGGATCCTTTTAAAGTGCAGGTTCCTAAACTTCTCCTACAGAAATTGTAATTCACCAGGCCTGGGGCAGAACCCAGGGGTCTACATTTTTATCAAACATCACAAGTGATTCTGATGCAATGGGTTCTTCCAACCCGATATGTAAACCATTTCCTAGAGTCTCTGTGATGAGGACCCACAGCTGTGAAGGAACCTTTTGGTTATTTGATCAGATCATGGTTGTGGGGAGAGTCTAGGGCTGGTAGGATTAGATCACGGGGGTTTAACTCGTTTTCATAGAAAGAACACAAGGTGCCTCCCTGGGGTCCGGAGGTCTTTCTGCTATAAAATAATCAGGAGCTTCTAGGCAAATCCTAGAAATGGAGGTTTTAGCTGGGAATGGTGGTGGGCAGTGGGAGAAGCTCTCTGGGGAAGGAGCTGGCCTTGCAGCAAGGTGACAGCCTGGAACCTCCGCCAGGGTTTCTGCTAGTTTTGCTGGTTAAAAGTTTTGACAGTAGGCAAGTTGGATATTATTTCTGGTTCTGTGCAGTAATTTCCCTCTTTTATGCCCAAATCTTCAGTAAAAGTCTGTTCCACAAGACAGCACTGGGTTAGGAATATTCTGGGGAATTAGAGACCTGGATCCACATTTACCTTTAGAGCAGAGGGTAAAGATGTAGCTGAGATGGCATATTGTTTCCTGGAGCTGCGGTTACAAAGAATCCAAAACTGGGTGGCTTAATACAACAGAAACTTATTCTCTTGTGGTTCTGGAGACTAGAAATCTAAAATCAAGTTGTCGGCAGAGCCATGATCTTTCTGAAATCTGTTGGAAGATCCTGCCTTGCCTCTTCCAGCTTCTGGTGTGTCATCTGTGGCTGACAGCAGCGTCACTCCAGTCTTTGCCTCTGTCATCACATGGCATTGCCCCTATATGTCTGTGTCCAAATTTCTCTCTTCTTATAAAGATACCCATCATACTGGACTAAGGCCCACCCTGATGATCTCATTTTAACTTGAATTATCTGCAAAAACCCTATTTCCAAGTCAGGTCACATTTACAGATACTGGAGGCTAGGAGGGGAACATATCTCTTTTTGGGGACATGATTCAGCCCATAACCCATGGTCAGATATGAGAGAGGGTCCCCTTCTATCACGCACCTTCTCTTGGAATTTTCAGCAATATTTTGGAGGGGGCCTGAATTATTGGAAGAAATATTAGCAATTTGTGAGACTGAAGTTTGCGTTATTTTATCAGGCTATTACAAGACAAGGTGACCCCAGATGAACTTGGGCTCACTCTGGTTACATATGTGTCATGAGTGGTTAGTGCTCAGAGCTGTTTGTCAAATGCATTACCTAACTTCACTTGTACTGCAGCCAACTCTGCGTCACCATCACAGGACCCGAGTCTGGCTTGTGTTGGGCCAAGCTGAGTTCTCAATGCAGAGAGGTACTTAATAAATGCTTTCAATGTTCAGGCAATTAAATGAAATATCTGTGGGGTTCTTAGGTTTTCAGTCAGAAAGATTGCTATGCGAAGTCAGAGCCTTGTTACTTTACTAAAGGTTGGAAAAATAAGAAGAGACTTGGTTACATAGTCCCCTTGGCTGGCAGTTGCGGTGCTTTGGACACCGGTCACATTTTGATGTCTGTTTTTGATCATAAACACCTGGTCCTGGAAGCATCTGCAGTTTGTGTCATTTTTAGAGACTGGGATGGCAAATTTAAAATTCAAATTCTCCTGAACAGCGGAGAGGACGTAGCTATAAAAGTGTTTTCAGACCACAGTGTTTTAAATGAAGGTTAATTTTCTGATAAAATAGGAAATGAAGGAAAAATTATCTCCCCGCACGCAAGCATGGTTTAGAATACTATAGCTCAATTAGACGTTCTGATTGTGCAAACAATCAGCTTCGTGTCTTGTTAAACTTCTCCTTTTCAAATTATGAAGCTTTTCTATACTAAGATTAGCAGGGGTATTAAGGGTACAACAGATAAAAGATCCATCTGAGCTAGAAGGAAAATTATAACTTGAGAGGGTTCAAAACTAAATGAGAACTTCCTAAAATCCCATGGTGCCTCCAATGTTATTAAAAATTGTCCAGCATAGAGATTAACTGCTAGACTCAGAGGAAAGAAAAGTTATTACTCTTTGCCTTTTTTCCCTGAGATATTGAATACTTCTTACTTGATGGAATTTTGCTTTGCGTGTACGGAAATATACATCAAGCTTGTTAATCAGACCTACTCAATGTCTTAACTGCAAAATAGTTTTTAGTGATACAGAATGCTTACTGCTTATGGGCTGGGTTTCGGGGAAAGGGAAGCAGAAACCACTGGAATTTTCTAACTTTTCCTGCAAATCAAATGTGATACCATAATTTTATAAGTACATCCTTTTTCTGATTTATTCTCAAATCTTTTTATTCAGCTCTCACTGGGCTGTATCCAGAACAAAGAGATGTGCAATCACTTTGTGCTGAGTCTCTTCTATTTCCAGTACTGATGGTAAAGTCACAGATGTGTTAACACACACTTTATGGCACTTAGTGGAGTTTGTTCACCGAGTGAGGGAATGAACCCTCATCTTGGTAAGATGTTTGGTATCGGTCATGGCTGTCTCCCTTCTCATTCCTGTTCTCAGTGTACGATCCTTCCCGGTACCTGTGCTGGGACCTTGGCAATGACCGCTAACTCTCCTCCCTGCCTCTGAGATCCCCTCTGATCCCCCTTCTTCCCGTGAGAGCTGAGCGCGGAGCAGAGCTCAGCCTGTGTCTTGCCGCCCTGATGGCCAGCGGTGCATCATCGCCCTGCCTTCCTGTGTGGCTCTCTTGAACCTTCTCCTGGATATCTTCCCAGGTTTTGTGCAGCTCGGAGGTTGCATCTTCCAGGAAGCTTTCCCTGACCTCAGGCTCCCTTGATGAGCACTTTCACAATGGGCTGTTGCCTGTCCCTTGTCTGTCTCCTCCTGAATCATAAGGTCTAAGGGCAGCACCTGGGTACATCCCCCCTGATATTCCAGCCTGTAGTGCAGTACCTGACATGTACTGGGTGCTCGATCAACGTTTGTTTGCTCCTCACGTGAGTGATAATTGAATATATTGGCGTTCCCGGGGAGACACAGGCTCTTCTTTGAAGATGAGATGCACTTTCACTGAAAACCTAAAAAAATGTGACTCTACAAGTCCGGGACTGAAGGGGCTGTGCTGAGGTTGCCTGGGACAAAGGTTCATCACACTCTGATTCCCAGGTTGCAATAGGGTTGTGCCTGTTTGAGGGGAAGAAGAAATCTTAGGTGGATCAGTGGCCGGTAGCTTGGCAGATTCTGTCACCTACATTTAGTCCAATGCAATGAATTACTGAAAGTGATCGTGGATGAGATATCATTTTATCTCAGTAAAAGGAACTAAGAAACACTGTCCTGGACCCCTTATTCATTAGTATATTGTTTTCTGAAGGGGATCCAGTTACTTGCAATGTCTAGTGAAGGACTTTAGGATAATGGTCAAGAGAAGAAATTTGTAGCCATACAGCCTACATATCAATCTCTTCACATTTATTAGCTGGAAAATCTAGGAAAAGGGCTAATTTCTGTGTATCTCAGTTTTCTCATGTGTAAAGTGGGATTAAAACAGCTTCATGGGGCTTCCCTGGTGGCACGGTTGTTGAGAGTCTGCCTGCCAATGCAGGGGACACGGGTTCGAGCCCTGGTCTGGGAAGATCCCACATGCCGCAGAGCAACTGGGCCCGTGAGCCACAACTACTGAGCCTGCGCATCTGGAGCCTGTGCTCCGCAACAGGAGAGGCCGCGGAAGTGAGAGGCCCGCGCACCGTGATGAAGAGTGGCCCCCGCTCGCCACAACTAGAGAAAGCCCTCTCACAGAAACGAAGACCCAACACAGCCAAAACTAAAATAAAAATAAAAATAAATAAATTAAAAAAAAACTAAATGGAAGAATTATGTGCACAGCAAATAATCTGAAGTTTAAAAAAACAAAAAAAAAACAAAAAAAACAAAACAGCTTCATGTAGTTGTAGTGAAGCTAAAATGAGATAATATATGTGAACATTTAGCACAGTGCTGAGTGCAGAATACAGGCTTCATCGATAACTTATTTAAAACAGAGAAATGAGGTTTGAAGGATTAAACCCCTGATGTGATCCCTTAGCTAGGGAAGAGTGACTTAGCCAGCTAATCACTTAGCTAGGGAGGATTTTGAATCCCAATTTGTTTGTCTTACAAAAAAATAGGATTTTTCCTGCTCTACTGGACCTTTGCCCTAGAAACCCACTGTTACACGTACCATTGACATCAGCGTTTTGAGCCTTTTGACCTCCTGTAGTTCGCTGCAATGATATTAGGGATGTCGCCATCCACAGAGGACTGTTCATATGTTGTCTTGTCAGTTACCTGACACCATAGACATTTTCATGGAAATCCAAACTATATGTTGTTGTTTCTAAATTTTTAGTTTTCAAAAAACATTCCTGGACCTGGCTGCAAAATCCCATATATTCAATTGAAATCAGTCACATTTATAACGGGGTTGTTAAAAAGCTGTAAGTGTTATGAATTTATGACTCAGTGCTCACATTCAGCTGTTCCCTGCTTCTGCTTCTAGGTCTTTCTATCCCGTGTGGGATCAAATTTATATTTGTGGGTGAGATCATTATAAATCTTTAATGCAACACAAGTGCAATTTTAAATGTTTCCAAGCATGGAGAACTAGACCCATGAGATATCTGCTATATTTTATGGATTATGACTCTTGTATAACCAGCAAACAAACAAACAAAAATCTCTCAAACCCAAACCTAAACACTGAACTTTGTAACCAGCATCTAGCCTTCACCTAAGAGGAGCTGCCTTATGATGAAGCTAAACTTTGACTCCATGGGTGTTGTTTTAAAATCCTCTTCTTTTTCACATTCAAAAAAATAACTCTCATTGATGACCATCCTTCCAAGTGTCCCATACAGACTTCTGAGTTCAGTGAGAAAAGAACAGTTCTCTGCATTAGAATTTTTTTGCCCCTTTTTGTACTAATCAGTAGGAAAAGCAAGGCCAGCACAGAGCAGCTGGTGGCCCTTTCTTCATTATCTTTGGAATCTTGACCCTGAACTTGTGTGTCACAGAGGTCAAAGTGTTAAAGAAAATGATAATATCTGGAGAAGCCTTAAAAAAAAGTATTATGAAAATGAAAGTGTATGTCTGGGAGACCTTCAAGATGGTGGAGGAGTGGAGCCTGAACCAAGATGGAGGAGTAGAAGAATGTGATCTCACTCCCTCTTGCGAGAACACCAGAATCACAGCTAGCTGCTGGACAATCATCAACAGGAAGACACTGGAACTCACAAAAAAAGATACCCCACGTCCAAAGACAAAGGAGAAGCCACAATGAGACGGTAAGAGGGGCGCAATCACAGCAAAATCAAATCCCATAACTGCTGGGTGGGTGACTCACAGACTGGAGAACACTTATACCACAGAAGTCCACCCACTGGAGTGAAGGTTCTGAGCCCCATGTCAGGCTTCCCAACCTGGGGGTCCGGCAACAGGAGGAGGAATTCCCAGAGAATCAGACTTTGAAGGCTAGTGGGATTTGATTGCAGGACTTCGACAGGACTGGGGGAAACAGAGACTCCACTCTTCGAGGGCACACACAAAGTACTGTACGCATCGGCACCCAGGGGAAGGAGCAGTGAACCCAGGCGAGACTGAACCAGACCAACCTTCTAGTGTTGGAAGGTCTCCTGCAGAGGTGGGGGATGGCTGTGGCCCACCGTGGGGACAAGGGCACTGGGAGCAGAAGTTCTGGGAAGTACTCCTTGGTGTGAGCCGTCCCAGAGTCTGCCATTAGCCCCAGCAAAGAGCCCAGGTAGGCTCCAGTGTTGGGATGGCTCAGGCCAAACAACCAACAGGAAGGGAACCCAGCCAAACCCATCAACAGTCAAGTGGATTAAAGTTTCACGGAGCTCTGCCCACCAGAGCAACAGTCAGCTCTACCCACCACCAGTCCCTCCCATCAAGCCTCTTAGATACCCTCATCCAACAGAGGGCAGACAGCAGAAACAAGAAGAACTACAATCTTGCAGCCTGTGGAACAAAAACCACATTCACAGAAAGATAGACAAGATGAAAAGGTAGAGGGCTATGTACCAGATGAAGGAACAAGATAAAACCTCAGAAAAACAACTAAATGAAGTGGAGATAGGCAACCTTCCAGAAAAAGAATTCAGAATAATGATAGTGAAGATGATCCAGGACCTCGGAAAAACAATGGAGGCAAAGATCGAGAAGATGCAAGAAATGTTTAACAAAGACCTAGAAGAAGTAAAGAACAAACAAACAGAGATGAACAATACAATAACTGAAATGAAAACTACACTAGAAGGAATCAATAGCAGAATAACTGAGGCAGAAGAACGGGTAAGTGATCTGGAAGACAGAATGGTGGAATTCACTGCTGCAGAACAGAATAAAGAAAAAAGAATGAAAAGAAATGAAGACAGTCTAAGAGACCTGTGGGACAACATTAAACACCACAACATTCATATTATAGGGTTCCCAGAAGGAGAAGAGAGAGAGAAAGGACCCAAGAAAATATTCGAAGAGATTACAGTTGAAAACTTCCCTAACATGGGAAAGGAAATAGCCACCCAAGTCCAGGAAGTGCAGCGAGTCCCATACAGGATAAACCCAAGGAAAAACACGCCAAGACACATAGTAATCAAATTGGCAAAAATTAAAGACAAAGAAAAATTATTGAAAGCAGCAAGGGGAAAATGACAAATAACATACAAGGGAACTCCCATAAGGTTAACAGCTGATTTCTCAGCAGAAACTCTACAAGCCAGAAGGGAGTGGCATGATATATTTAAAGTGATGAAAAGGAAGAACCTACAACCAAGATTACTCTACCCAGCAAGGATCTCATTCAGATTCGATGGAGAAATCAAACGCTTTACAGACAAGCAAAAGCTAAGAGAATTCAGCACCACCAAACAAGTTCTACAACAAATGCTAAAGGAACTTCTCTAAGTGGGAAACACAGGAGAAGAAAAAGACCTACAATAACAAACCCAAAACAATTGAGAAAATGGTAATAGGAACATACATATCGATAACTATCTTAAATGTAAATGGATTAAATGCTCCAACGAAAAGACATAGACTAGCTGAATGGATACAGAAACAAGACCCATATATATGCTGTCTACAAGAGAGCCACTTCAGACCTAGGGACACATATAAACTGAAAGTGAGGGGATGGAAAAAGATATTCCATGCAAATGGAAATCAAAAGAAAGCTGGAGTAGCAATACTCATATCAGATAAAATAGACTTTAAAATAAAGACTATTACAAGAGACAAAGAAGGACACTACATAATGATCAAGGGATCAATCCAAGAAGAAGATATAACAACTGTAAATATTTATGCACCCAACACAGGAGCACCTCAATACATGAGGCAAATGCTAACAGCCGTAAAAGGGGAAATTGACAGTAACACAATAATAGTGGGGGACTTTAAAACCCCACTTTCACCAATGGACAGATCATCCAAAATGAAAATAAATAAGAAAACACAAGCTTTAAGTGATACATTAAACAAGATGGACTTAATTGATATTTATAGGACATTCCATACAAAAACAACAGAATACACTTTCTTCTCAAGTGCTCATGGAGCATTCTCCAGGATAGATCATATCTTGGGTCACAAATCAAGCCTTGGTAAATTTAAGAAAATTGAAATCGTATCAAGTGTCTTTTCCGACCACAACGCTATGAGATTAGAAATGAATTACAGGGGAAAAAACATAAAAAACACCAACACATGGAGGCTAAACACTACGTTACTAAATAACCAAGAGATCACTGAAGAAATCAAAGAGGAAATAAAAATATACCTAGAAACAAATGACAATGAAAACACAACGACCCAAAACCTTGGGATGCAGCAAAAGCAGTTCTAAGAGGGAAGTTTATAGCAATACAATCCTACATTAAGAAACAAGAAACATCTCAAATAAACAACCTAACCTTACACCTAAAGCAATTAGAGAAAGTAGAACAAAAAACCCCCCAAAGTTAGCAGAAGGAAAGAAATCATAAAGATCAGATCAGAAATAAATGAAAAAGAGATAAAGGAAATGATAGCAAAGATCAATGAAACTAAAAGCTGGTTCTTTGAGAAGATAAACAAAATTGATAAACCATTAGCCAGACTCATCAAGAAAAAAAAGGGAGAAGACTCAAATCAATAGAATTAGAAATGAAAAAGGAGAAGTAACAACTGACACTGCAGAAGTACAAAGGATCATGAGAGATTACTACAAGCAACTATATGCCAATAAAATGGACAACCTGGAAGAAATGGACACAGTCTTAGAAAAGCACAACTTTCCGAGACTGAACCAGGAACAAATAGAAAATATAAACAGACCAATCACAAGCACTGGAATTGAGACTGTGATTAAAAATCTTCCAACAAACAAAAGTCCAGGACCAGATGGCTTCACAGGCGAATTCTATCAAATATTTAGAGAAGAGCTAACACTTATCCTTCTCAAACTCTTCCAAAATATAGCAGAGGGAGGAACACTCCCTAACTCATTCTATGAGACCACCATCACCCTGATACCAAAACCTGAGAAAGATGTCACAAAGAAAGAAAACTACAGGCCAATATCACTGATGAACATAGATGCAAAAATCCTCAACAAAATGCCAGCAAACAGAATCCAACAATACGTTAAAAGGATCATACAACATGATCAAGTGGGGTTTATCCCAGGAATGCAAGGATTCTTCAATATATGCAAATCAATCAGTGTGATACACCATGTTAATAAATTGAAAGATAAAAACCATATGAACATCTCAATAGATGCAGAAAAAGCTTTTGACAAAATTCAACCCCCATTTATGATAAGAATCCTCCAGAAAGTAGGCATAGAGGGAACTTACCTCAACATAATAAAGGCCATATATGACAAACCCACAGCCAACATCGTTCTCAGTGAAAAACTGAAACCATCTCCTCTAAGATCAGGAACAAGACAAGGTTGTCCACTCTCACCACGATTATTCAACATAGTTTTGGAAGTTTTAGCCACAGCAATCAGAGAAGAAAAAGAAATAATAGGAATAAAAATTGGAAAAGAAGAAGTAAAACTGTCACTGTTTGCAGATCACATGATACCGTACATAGAGAATCCTAAAGATGCTACCAGAAAACTACTAGAGCTAATCAATGAATTTGGTAAAGTAGCAGGATACAAAATTAATGCACAGAAATCTCTTGCATTCCTATACACTTATGATGAAAAATCTGAAAGAGAAATGAAGGAAACACTCCCATTTACCATTGCAACAAAAAGAATAAAATAACTAGGAATAAACCTACCTAAGGAGACAAAAGACCTGTATGCACAAGACTATAAGACACTGATGATAGAAATTAAAGATGATACAAACAGATGGAGAGATATACCATGTTCTTGGATTGGAAGAATCAATATTGTGAAAATGACTATACTACCCAAAGCAATCTACAGATTCAGTGCAATCCCTATCAAACTACCAATTGCAATTTTTATGGAATTAGAACAAAAAATCTTAAAATTTGTATGGAGACACAAAAGACCCTGAATAGCCAAAGCAGTCTTGAGGGAAAAAAACGGAGCTGGAGGAATCAGACTCCCTGACTTCAGGCTATACTACAAAGCTACAGTAATCAAGACAATATAGTACCGGCACAAAAACAGAAACATAGATCAATGGAACAAGATAGAAAGCCCAGAGGTAAACCCACGCACCTATGGTCAACTAATTTATGACAAAGGAGGCAAGGATATACAATGGAGAAAAGACAGCCTCTTCAATAAGTGGTGCTGGGAAAACTGGACAGCTACATGTAAAAGAATGAAATGAGAACACTCCCTAACACCATACACAAAAATAAACTCAAAATGGATTAGAGACCTAAATGTAAGGCCAGACACTATAAAACTCATAGAGGAAAACATAGACAGAACACTCTTTGACACAAATCACAGCAAGATCCTTTTTGACTCACCTCTTAGAGAAATGGAAATAAAAACAAAAATAAACAAGTGGGGCCTAATGAAACTTAAAAGCTTTTGCACAGCAAAGGAAACCATAACAAGATGAAAAGACAACCCTCAGAATAGGAGAAAATATTTGCAAATGAAGCAACTGACAAAGGATTAATCTCCAATATTTACAAGCAGCTCATGCAGCTCAATATCAAAAAACAAACAACCCAATCCAAAAATGGGCAGAAGACCTAAATAGACATTTCTCCAAAGAAGATATACAGATTGCCAACAAACACATGAAAGGATGCTCAACATCATTAATCATTAGAGAAATGCAAATCAAAACTACAATGAGGTATCACCTCACACTGGTCAGAATGACCATCATCAAAAAATCTACAAACAATAAATGCTGGAGAGGGTGTGGAGAAAAGGGAACCCTCTTGCACTGTTGGTGGGAATGTAAATTGATACAGCCACTATGGAGAACAGTATGGAGATTCCTTAAAAAACTAAAAATAGAACTATCATAGGGCCCAGCAATCCCACTACTGGGCATATACCCTGAGAAAACCATAATTCAAGAAGAGTCATGTACCACAGTGTTCATTGCAGCTCTATTTACAATAGCCAGGACATGGAAGAAACCTAAGTGTCTGTCAACAGATAAATGGATAAAGAAGATGTGGCATATATATATACAATGGAATATTACTCAGCCATAAAAAAAGAAATTGAGTTATTTGTAGTGAGGTGGATGGACCTAGAGTCTTTCATACAGAGTGAAGTAAGTCAGAAAGAGAAAAACAAATACCGTATGCTAGCACATAGATATGGATCTAAAAAAAAAAAAATTGTCTTGAAGAACCTAGGGGCAGGACAGGAATTAAGACTCAGACGTAGAGAATGGACTTGAGGACACGGGGAGGGGGAACGGTAAGCTGGGACGAAGTGAGAGAGTGGCATGGACATATACACACTACCAAATGTAAAATAGATAGCTAGTGGGAAACAGCCGCATAGCACAGGGAGATCAGCTAGGTGCTTTGTGACCGCCTAGTGGGGTGGGATAGGGAGGGTGGGAGGGAGACGCAAGAGGGAGGGGATATGGGGTTATATGTATGCGTATAGCTGATTCACTTTGTTTTAAAGCAGAAACTAACACACTATTGTAGAGCAATTATACTCCAATAAAGATGTTAAAAAAAAAAGAAAAAAGAGTGTATGTCTATCTTTTGTCAAGGGAACAGCTGGGGGCTGGGTGCCAACCACAGCGGGGTGACTTCAGCTCTGTGGTGACAGGGAGAGGCCTCTCGGCAGTCCTGACAACAAACTGGGAATTAAACCCACTTGAATGATGTGACCAAATTAAAAGGGATAAGAGAATGTGATGAAGTATCATTAAAAGCAAATAATGAGATTGATGTTAATATACTCAAACACTTTGTGCTGACTTTGGGCTTTGCAGCACGAGGCTCTCAGTTTTGCTGTGTTGTCAGTAGGAAATGATTCTTAAATTAATTCAAGCGACAGAATCATCTGGAGGGACTTTAATAAAAAAAAATACACGTTCAGGACCCCGTCTCAGATCTGAATCAGAATTCCTGCAGCCACAGCACAATTTCTCTGTTTTTACTGAGATCTGTGGATTGAATTCTGGGAACAAGAGCATAGTTTGAGAGTCACACTTTCTTTATAGCCTTTTGAAAATGGATGTGAATGACTTTGGGCTTGTCTCTTCATAGGAATGAATACTAAGTAAGGTGTGATTTTAGGGATTCTCACCTCCCTTTTATAAATAGAGAACTGAAGCTCAGAGAGGTTTACTACTTGCCTTAAGGTTGCACAGCTTGTTGGGGGCTGAATCAGGACCTGAACTCAAGCCTTCCAGGCTGTCCAGCCCAGGGATCTTTCACTAGACCTGTGTGTGATTCCCTCTCTAAGCTCTGGAGCACCCCAGGGTGCTAAAGTGAACTCACATGGGTCCTGCAGGGTGTTTAAAATTTTCAATTTTCTAGGGAAACACAGTGATGCTCTGTATCTATCAGACAGTTTGTGAACTAGTAGCTTGAGAGACTTTGGTTCCCATGTTGGGCCATGCCACATTCCTTTAATGACATACCTTTGTAGAGCTGGGGTTTTGAAAACCCCAGAATAAAAACAATTATGGCATGAAAAGAATAAAATAGCATGCTAAGAATAAAAACAACTATGGCATGAAAATCAGTAGGAAACAGGACTTGAGGGTGGGCCATGTCCACTCTGAGTCCAAGGATTGAGAAGTTGTGCTGAGCCCAACAGGGGCCCACACCCACTAGTAAATGGCTATTTTGGAATGAAAAACAAATGTTATTTTTCCTTTCAATTAGTGTATTATTATTTTAAACAGCTACTAACTTCCCAGGACACGAATGCTTATAACTTAATTACTTAATAAGTGGAACTATTAACTATTTCTTTTGGCACAGGGACACTGTGTAAAATTACTGAGACACTAAGGACACCATGAATAAGGAAAGTTAAAGAACTAGATCCCACTGTCTTCCCGTTATCACACAGTGAATTTTGACTTGGACCATTCCAAAGCTTTGGTTTCCTGAGTTTTGAAAAAAACTGGTATCTTCTCTTCTTTTGGTGTCATTGGTCTTGCCATTTACTTCAGACTCCTTGCTTTCAGAAGAATCTTTTTATGAAGGAGTTTCAAATGATGGTAGTTTTTGTTTCAGCAGCAAAACCATACATTTCTCTTGAAATGAGGTTATATTCAGGGCTGTCTTATGGAGGAGTAGGGTGCTGATGATAGGAATGGAACAAGGCAGTTCATCCATCCAAAATACCAACCCTACTGCCTGTCGTTCTACCACCACAATCCCATTCCTTTGGGTTCTGTAGACAGTATGGGTTTCTAGAAACCACCATCAAAATGCAGGAGTTTCTTGGCAGGCTCGTTTTGTTCAAACTTATTTGTTACTGAAGAGTCAGCATGTGGTTACCTGATCCTGGAGGCGGAAGACGTTGGGAGGATGAGGATGAGGATGGACGCACATGTTGCTGATGGAGCCACATCCTGAGCTAATTCAGATTTTGCCGAGATAATCCACTGCACTTTTTGGTCATTTTGTTTAATTGGTAAAAACAACCCCTTCCATCTGCCTTAGTGTTTTACCTTTCTGGAAGCTTTTTTCTTCTTTTCTTTCTTTCTTTTCTTTTCTTTTCTTTCTTTTTTTTTTTTTTTTTTTTTTTTGCCTAATCTCATTTGGTTCTCCCTACAACCCTGGGAGGTAGGAAGTCAGAATTATGATTCTCAATTTTAACAGATGAGGAAGCTGACGCCAAAACAGGTGAGATG
Source organism: Balaenoptera musculus (assembly GCF_009873245.2). NCBI lineage: Eukaryota > Metazoa > Chordata > Mammalia > Artiodactyla > Balaenopteridae > Balaenoptera > Balaenoptera musculus. The sequence continues at coordinate 85,015,605 of NC_045797.1, forward strand.
CCTTGAGCAGTAGAGGAAAGAGAAGGAATAGGAGCCAGGCTTCTGGCTCTTGGTTCAATGCGCTTTCCCTCTGCCACATTTTCCAGGTTTGAGGACATTTCATGATGAGTGTCGTCAGCACCATCAGGAAGAGTGAAGAGGCCAGAGGACATCGTGGTGCCTCTCCTCTCAGTGTCACAGCTCCGTGCTGCAGGTACCCTCAGGGTCCTTGGTTCAGTGGCCCTCGGTCCTTGGTTCAGCGCGCATCTTACCCTGTTCCTTCTGCCTCTGCTACAGCCGCTGCTGCTTTTCCCTCATCACCTACTGCGCTCCCAGCACTCAGGGTCTTCTTTTTAGGTTTCTTCAGTGCAATCTTGAGATGCGATCACCAGCACAGAATTCAGCTCTCTGGGCCATTGTATTTCCCCAAACGTGAATTCAAACCCTTTCTGTGTGGTCTCCATCCATGACGTGTAAAAGTGACTTGCAGCCTGTTGTCGGTCTGAGAACTACGGGTCCTTCTTCCAGTTCTGAAAGCCCTCTCCCCATTCGTGCACCATACAGGTGTGACACCTAGGCAGGGGCAGGCTTGTTTTGTTGCAGGGGAGAAGACTGCATTACGGAAATGTTTTCACAACTGCGGGGCAGGGAGAACAATAAAGCCAATCCCACAGAGAGGAAGCATGCAGGGCGCTTCCAGGTCTCAAATGGAGTGAATCATCTGCCAGGGCTGTGGTTAGTGTTCAGTCTGAACGAGGCCCGCACAGCTGGGACACTCGGTACTTTTGATCTGGCCTTTCAAGCTTGGGTGATGCCAGGAAATTACATTTAATGGACTGAAGGCTGCAGTATAGAAAATGAGAAGGGATTGCTATAAAAACGCTAGAGACCATTTCACCACTCCTCCCCCTACACCTGTTGTTCCTCTGGGGTCCGTGAGTCTCAGCTCTGCAAGGGGGAGCCTGAGACTGGCGGGCTGGGAGCCCCAGGGACACGCGGCCCCAGCTGGATCTGCTCGTGGTTAGAGACCTTCCCCAGAGCCCCAGCGCACTCTGACTGTTTCAGATCACCACGACACATGCTACTGAGTCATCCCCACATGGCCAGTCATTCGGCACAGGAAGCCAGGCACCTGCACTTCTTTGCGGTGAAAATAACTAATTGGGGGGAAGTGTTCAGCCAGCCTCACCAGAGTTCAATTGATGAACTTCATACTCATGGCCACACCCAAGCCTTGAGGGCTGTGGGTGTATAAATAACCCCAGAAGTGACACTGCAAGGCTAGGTTTACCTCTTCACGATAGAACTGGAGAGTTCATTTCAATAAAAGAGGAGGGAGGGAAAGCCACCCCACACTCACTGGGTGCCCACACCTGTCAGATGGGCCTGAAGAAGCGCTTCCTTCCTTCCTCTCATTCTTCCCATTGGAACCGGGCGGCGGGTGGACTTTCCACATGACTGACAGCATTGGGAGCAGGTGCAAAAGCAGAAGCGCGTAGAAAACAGCTGATTTGGCTGCAGAGATTAGAAATTCTTGCTCGCTTCCTATTTCCATATGACTGTATGTCATCAGGCACTGACATGTTTTCAGGACAAAATCCCCCTCTTGTGATAGAAGGGGTGACACTAAGTTGTTCCACATCACCAGGGCGGTGGTTCATGCAGAGGCGGTTTGTTCACTGCAGAAGGAATTCTAGGACTCAACTGCATTTGATCTTAAGTAATCCTTTGACACGGAGGAAGCAAGTATCAATCAATCTCCTAACACTCCGATGGGAACACCGAATCTTAGAATCTCACAAAGCAGGTCAGTGAGAGGTGGATTTGGAGCTGGAGGCAATGCATTCATAACCGGCACCAAGGCTAAATTACGTGGCCAAGGTGTTCAACTAGAACATGACACCGGAAGTGGTAGAGAGGCTAAGGAGAAGAAAACCACTTGTTATATGAGATGTCGATATTCTTTTTGCCTAGAGTAGTCAAAAGTAGAGACATTAGATGAAAGCTAGAGTTCTTGGGGCAATTCATATCTTGGTGTTTTAGTCTGAGGGATGTAGTTCCGATGGCCTGTTTTCAATTATTTCTACGGTTATTTAAATCTTTAAATGAAGGCATGCTTGATTGTTCTCTTAGCTTCATCATTTACCCTTCTTTACAAAATTATTTGGCAAATAGCTAATACTAAGGAAGTCACAAATCTACTCCCTATCAATTTTTCTGTTGAAGGTCTCTTTCCCTTTCATGTGCAGGGCCAGATCTGCTCAGGGCAGATGTGATGAAGATCTTTACTGTTTGCCAATACTGTTTTAGGGTACCGGGAAAACTGAATGGAGCTTTTTACCTTCATCATATTCTAGGGGCTTATATTGGACAAAAAAACTAAAAGCTACATTAAAAACGCACTATTGTAGGTACTGAAATGATTCAATATCCCATGAGGCACCTGGCCCTTTCTACAGAACCAACATGGAAATGACTTTCATATGAAAAAAATATTGGACTGATGAACTCTGTCATTTCCTCTTCCTGAGCATCAGTTTCTGCTTCAGCATCTGTTAAGGTAACACCAGCTGCTGTTACAGGTAAAGCCCCCAAGTCCCAGTGGCTTAACACAGTAAAGGGGTCCTGTTTGTGTCGAGGTAGACTGGGTGATCTCCTTGTTCAGCTCACTGGATTTCCACCTGATCTTTCAGTAATCAAGGATATTTCCCTATTATAATGCGGTCCTGTCCTCCTTGTCATTGAGTTGGTGGATGAGAAAAGAGTTGAAGATTATGTGGGAAGTACTTTCGAATAGGCAGGTGTCACATCTGTTCATATTTCCTTGGCCAGAACTGAAACACAAGGCTACACCTAATTGCACATGAGGCTGCTTAATGCATTCTAGTTTTGTGCCGAGAAGACAAAACAGATTTCATGAACAACTGGTTAGTTCTCACACCACCTTTAAAAATGAGACCTTGGAGTAGATGAATTCTTAAGTTCTTTTTGCTGATCTAAATTCAACCACCGCAAGATTCTAAGATCCTTGCCCTTCATGGACTCATACCCCTGTGTGTGAATTTATCCATATATATCATCCCAAAGATGAAATATATCCTTAGTGATGTGAAAGATGACCAGTACCTGACGGGTGAAATTTGATGAGAACACTTCCATCAAGATAGTTCAGTGAGTCCAGACATATCAATGACCAGTAAAATATTTTTTTAAAAATTTAGAAAAAAAAATAGGCTGTCATGATGGAGTTACTGGGACCATAAACAGGTAGAAAATTGGATCAAATATGTGAAACAACTCTTTGCAGGCACTGGAGAACAGACTACAGAAATTGGAAACAAGTAAGGTGAACCAATATCCCTGGATTTCTGCCTAGTGACACTTCCTAGGCCAGTGTGAGGAGGTGTTGCAAGCAGAGATCAGTGGTGTTGACAGAGATCAGGGCTCAGAGGGGTGGAGGTGCTAGGGTTAGTGGCACACAATACCAGAGAAGCAGCAGCTGTGCAGAAAAAGCCTGCCTGGATCCACATTGGTTTTCCCTCGGTTCTTTTGCTGATTACTAAACCAAATGTACAAAATATGAAATTCCATGACTCCAGGCAAGAAGGACTGGGCAGATGTAAGGTGAATAATCCCTAGAGCTTACATGGGGCTAGGAGATGTTCAAGTTCCAACCAGCCAAAGGAGACCCTCCTCTTTGCATATCTGGGGCATTCAATAGAGGCACTGAACGTGTCCTGCCTCGGTGGTAGGACGTGAATGGCCCTGAAGTAAGTGCACCTGAATGTGTATTTTCAGTTGTTGAGTGTGGGATTCTATGTATTTTAATTAGATTATTTGTTGTTTGTATTGTTCAAATTTTCAGTGTCTCTACTGATATTCATGACTCCTTATTCTTTTAGGTACTAAAGAGGTGTGTTATACGCTTCAGCTGAGATTGTGGATTTATCTTTTTATTTGCCTTTAGTTCTGTGAATTTTTAAGATTGATATATTTTGAAGTTATATTATTAGATACATTCAAATTTAGGCTTGTTTTAGCTTCTTGTTGGACTGATCTTATTATCCTAATGAAATATACCCTTTTATCTCTGCTGTTATTAGTATGATCAGAACAGCTTTCTTTTTATTAGTGTTTGCATCCTGTATATTTTTCTGTTTACTTTTTAAAAAAAATTTATTTATTTATTAATTTATTTTTGGGTGTGTTGGGTCTTCGTTTCTGTGCGAGGGCTTTCTCTAGTTGCGGCGAGCGGGGGCCACTCTTCATTGCGGTGCGCGGGCCTCTCACTGTCGTGGCCTCTCTTGTTGCGGAGCACAGGCTCCAGACGCGCAGGCTCAGCAGTTGTGGCGCACGGGCCTAGTTGCTCCGCGGCATGTGGGATCTTCCCGGACCAGGGCTCGAACCCGTGTCCCCTGCATTGGCAGGCAGATTCTCAACCACTGTGCCACCAGGGAAGTCCTCTGTTTACTTTTAAACTTTGTGTATCCTTATATTTAAAGTATGTCTCTTGTAGGTAGTATACATACATATATACATGTATACTTATATATTCACTTATATATACATATATTGTTTTGTAAATTCAGTCCGACAATCTTTGTCTTTTACTTATAGTCTATTAATATTTAATAACATTATTAGTTATTTAGCTGTAAATCTTTTCTTTTATTAAATGAATTTCTGTGGCATCGGAGCCAATACATATGTTTGGATTTATGTATTAAAGCATTTAGTTTAACCTAACGAATATAGGAGAATAACCTTAAAAAGAGAAAACAATAGTAGTTACATTTTTTAGGCAAGTTGTGAAATGAGATACACTATTATTAGGTGGCATTTTATTCTGGATAATTGATGGGAGATCCTATTCCCCAGTGAGCGTACATCCTTTGCTTTGAAGGCTGCTTAATGCCCCCATCATCCCTTGAGTTCCTCCCACTCTCCTCCAGGCAGGGGGAGGTACCTCATCTTGTGTTCCCACCTTCATACCTCTCCAATTCTTGCATCGTATTGAATCTGCTCATTTACATATCTTGGGAGAATATGAGCTTCCTGGCAGGTATCATGCCCTATGGACTATTACATCTCATAAACAGCTCTTAATATTGATAATTTTTGTTGAATAAATGATGCAGGCATGATAGGTTTTAGATTAACCCCAATGGCATGAGTTTAGACGTGAGGAGTGTTAGAGGTTGGCTAAAGCCAGGAGTGGCCATGCAAGGTCCAAGATGGTCCTGAAAGTTCCATTCTTCAAAGGGGTCTAAAGGGCTTTGGGTGAAGCCAAGGATGGGGCTGCTCCCTTTGGTTGACCTAAGCTCACAAATGGGCCCTAGAATCAAATCAGTCTCTTCTTTTGAGATGACAGACAATTCGTTTGGGAAAAAATTTTTCAGGAGGCTTTCCCATTATTTATCAATTTTAGTGTCTATGAATAGCTTTGAATACAGAATTGCATGTGCAAATCCTTGTGTCTGCTATCGAATAATTGACTGATCTGTCACTCACAGCCTCTGAATGAGGGGTCCTGGCTAATTGCACCCGCAGTTAGGCAACCGTGGGGACAGTTGTTCTCTTTCCGTTTAATTGCCTGGGCGAAAATGGAGCACCCCCTTTACAAACCGGGCCTATTATCTCATTGTGAGCCTTTGCAAATATAAGATGACCCCAGAAACAGATGGAGAAAATATATAGTTTTATTTGCTGCTCACCAATTAATGCCAGTAATATAGCCAACATTCCTGCACTTTTCATTCCAATAAGTGTATTGGAATCAGTCAACACCCCCATAACGTACTTACCACTTCAACGTCTAGTTTTGCGATTTTATTATAACACATATATCCAAAATGGTTCTGATTCCTAAAATGTTTCCAAGTTTGTATTGTACTCATCAGAGAACCTTCTGAACGTGATTATTGTAGTTCTGTTGGTTTGGAGGGGAATATAAGACCCCAATGGGAAGATTTTGTCCTTTGAGTAGTTGACTTCATACTATTTGTAGTTTCTGACTCGGAGTTGTAAAAGTCGACTCCACCAATTATGTAAAATTACTTCTTTTAACAAAAATACTATGTTAAAATTCAGTGGGACGTTTGGGAGGTTTTACCTATACTTACTGAGTTTTTGTTTTTGATTTTTTGGTCGTATTTGCTATGTAGTTGACGCAGAGATGTGCTGCTCAAATGCCCTTTGGAGAACAGGAATGCTTCCCACTGCAATGAGTGTAGCTGGTTGGTAGCCTCCGGCTGTTAGTTTCCGGAAGGTCTGCCTCAGTTTTCCAGCCACGGTTCTGCTGATGCCCAAGTGAAGTGGTGGAGGAAGGGTCTATCCATTTCTGCTCAACATGACTTTCCGAAGGCGATCTTTGCCCTGGACCTCCCTGGGGAGACTTGGCCTTGCCCTTTGTCATTGCAATCTGTCAGCTCCTCTGCCCAATCCTGCTTCCTCCCATTTCTTTCTTAAAAGATGTTTCTCCCCAGTAAACCTTTTGTGCTTTCAATTCCATCCCAGCATCTGCTTCCTGGAGACTCCGGTCTGCAACCACCATCAAGTAAAGATGAATTAGGAATAGCTCAGAGGATGTTTATATTATTGGATCCAAGGCTTAGCTCCAAAAACAGCTTTCAAGGAAATCTATTTTGCTGTGCAGTTGTATAAGAATTGCTTCTTTTCAATTTCTTTGTTTTCTTTCTTTTTTCTCTCCACCAATATCAAGAGATTAAATATATAAAATAATTTAGAGCAAAATAATAGAATGCCTTTCATAAGTGTAGAACCTACATTTCAAAGGATTTATTTTTATTTAAATAATAATTATAAATATTAATTAATTGATTGTTAAGATTTTTATTATTTATGGAGACCAACTCTTCCAAATATTTCTAAGTGAAATAGAAATTAGCTCTAAAGAGGTGCTAAAAATTGGAAGAGATGTTTTACCTTTGTATCATTACATCACCAAAGCAACATGGCTTTCATTTTATATTTACAATTTATTTGTCTTTCAATAAAATTCTTTGGGATACCTTTTCATATTAACTTTTATTACAGTGGTGGAGAGCATTATCTGACAAAAATTCTACTTCCTGCCTTACAAAATCTACATTATAAATTGTATCCTCTTTCTACCTTAACAATTGGGTTTCGTGTTTCCAAACTTCCGACAAATCTTTAATTAATATTAACATTTGGGATCTGAGAATAAGAAACTGAAATTCTTGGGAATTCTAGGGAATCCCTGAAATCATGAGCTTGGCTGTATTTTTCATGTTTTATATATGTATTTTAAACTATGAATGATTTTTATTGTAAGAAGGTTATAATAATAACAATGAATAAACAATGAATGGTTATTATAATAGGGTTATAATAAATAATGAATGATTTTTATTGTAATAAGATTATACTAAAACTCAGAAGATTTCTGTAAGCAAAATTTATCATAATAAATGTATGGTTTATTATTATGAACTAATGCATTATGGTAAGATTACATCTTTTGATAACATGTAAAAGTGATCTTTTCCTGATATAGAGATATTTGATAACAGGAAACATTAAAAGAAGAGAACTTTAATATAAAATATATACCGAATAAAAATCATTTCAAAATGGAAAGACATTATCCCAAATATCTAAGTTTCCATTTTAAAAATAACACCTGAAGCATCAATTGCCTCATGTGATACTCTCGATCTTTGTTTTGTAACAAATATTCCAGACGTAGACAATTTCCTTACATTTTGTCTTGAGTTGGTCTGATTATTCTTTGTCCAAAAGCACCTTCAATTTGGGCATTACCACATATGTCACTGGTTTTTCTTTTTTAACAATGAAAATGAAAAAAAAAAAAGAAGATATTTTGTCTACTTGCCCTGATTTTGGTGTTGCTGTTGAAATCACTATCACTTATGCTAATTCAAAAATTTTTTTTTTGCTAATTCAAATTTTACATCAGTTTCTGATCTCATGTAGTAATCCACAGCACTGTCATTTTCTCTTTGCATTTCTTCTGTTAAAATATTTACAGAGAACTGTAGTCTATAGCAAATACTCAAACACTAGAAAACACTAGAGAATATTATTGGGTATGTTTGAATAATGTAACATTTAGCTCTCTTAGCCTGGTTCACAGCACCAGAGAATCACATGTCAATATTCCCAATTTAAGTATTTATTTTTCTTCCCAAACTTGCTATTTCTTGGAACACTCATAAGATTTGTGTAAAGCATACCCTGTTCTATACATGTATTAATATTTATTTTATTTGCAGTAATGGTGCACCCTTAGCAGCACACAGGGCCAGAACACACATGGCAACGGCCACAAGCAACACGGACTGATTAAATCACGACATCTCTCTACTTCTTGCTCTGCTCCCAGTCTCCAGTCACTTTGATCTTAACCCCAGACTCCACACGTAACATTTCCTGCTCTTGCTTTTGACTTGAATCAGTGGCTTCCATTGAACTAATAAGGTCTTGCCTGTTAACTCTATTTCTTGTAGGAAAATTATAATTATTCCCGTTTTCCTCGTGTGTTCACGATTGACTTTTCTTAGGATTTGGGATTCAGAAGAACATACATTTCCTGAGAAAAGCAGGGAAGAAATTCTCACCTAAAAACACTGGTTGTTATCTTTGGTTGAATAATGAACTTTGCTGGGCATTTCACTAGAAGAAGACTGGGCTTTTCTCCCTCTGGGATCTGTGGTCAGGGAAGGAGCTACCGTGAACAGTGGAGATGTCTATGAACAAGTGGAATGGTCTTTGTATCTCCTGGAGCCCTCGGCTGGACTTGTGGCACAATCACAGTTAATGCTGTGTCAGGGATGCCAAACCAGCTAAGGGTGGAATTCCTGTTCAGATATATTTTTACATACTTTGGGTCCTGATGTTTTTTTATCATTCTGAAGCTGAATGTTATGGAAAGTTTATGATAGATAAATGTCATTTTACACATTAAGATAGCATTCTTCTCTCATAAATTGGTAAACATATACAGAGGAGAGGAGGACAGTATTCATTTTAAAGTGTCTTGTTTGCTTATTAATATGAAGTCATTTTTGTCAATATACTGTAATTATATGAGTCACTTGTGTGGGTTGGTAGAATATGTATTGATTTGATTAAATTACTCCAAATATGATAAGCTAATTTGCCATATATTTTATTATAGTGATGTAGTATTTGGAGGTGATGATATGTTTGTGAACATGAAGAAAGGACATTTTTTTTTGCTTGAAACTGGTAATTTGCTGCTCACTCAGATGCCATAAATACTGGTTTTGGCAAGGGGGAAATCATGGCATTTATCTCTGAGCTAAACTGTGAGTCGAATTTTAGACCAGGAAGCCTTTTTATATAGTTGCAAGTTATAGCCTAACTGGTTACTTATATTAGTCCTCCCCAGCTATAACCTCCCTCAATGATGGCAAACCACAGTGCAATGGCCAGTCTCTGGACCAGGGCTAGGAGGAGGCGACCTGGTTTCAGCACCAGAACTACTCAACTTCGTGACTCTGAGCACGCCACCTTGCCCCTCCTGGACCTGCTTCTGATGTTTGGATGTGTCAGGTCATTCCAGTTCGGAAATCTTGTAATTTTCTGATCTGAATTATATCCTTGAGCAAACATTAGATTCTCTGGACAATAAACTTTGGTGATCCCAAACCTAATCCCTTATGATGTTTAAGATGTTACAAGAGAAATAAAGAGATAGACTACACCAGTGCTGGACGAGGCTGGCTTAGGGTCACTTTTAATTGGAGGCACATTCACATAAATTATTGATCAGACATTTACAAGTAGGTTTGCTAAACAACTTGTAAACACCGTCTAGCCTGTCAGTTTGCACCTTGTTTTTCTAGATCCTGGGGATCCTCATAAACATGGAAACCCCTGGAACAGACACCTGCAGCGGCTTCCTCTCAGCCTTGGCTGTTTCCTGAGGCAGAGGAGCAGTGGCTTGTTTCTTGGCAGGAGTTAATGCCTCCCGCCCTTTCCTATTCTGCCCTCTAGACAGTGATGTTCTTTGTAATGGGGTGTGAGCCAGGGCAGGGAGGGGCGGTCGGCTCTGGTCCGTGGATGCCGTCAGCCTCTGGGGTCCACAGGGGAAGACTCAAAATAGAACAACAAATGCTTTTTTCCAAAAGTCCATTTGATTCATGCCCAAAACAGTTACACATGGATTTTTTTTTATTTTTTTATAAAAGATTATCTCTGAAATACAATAGCTTCTAAGTGATTATATAGAATCACTAATCTATCCATCCATTCATTCACTTGCTGAGTATTTATTGAGCAGCTGCTAAGTAGCAGAGTCTCTGTGTAGGGATGGCAATAGAGGTTCACAAGAGAGACCCGGCCCTGTGGTGGTGGATAATTTTATATGTCAATGTGGCTGGGTCATCTGACCTAGATATTGAGCAAACACCAATCTAGATGTGGCTGAGAAGGTTTCTTTAGATGAGGTTGACATTTAAATCAGTAAACTTTGAGGAAAGCAGATTACCCTCCATTATGTGGGTGGGCCTCATCCAATCAGTTGAAGGCCTTAAGAGAAGAAGAGTGATTTCCCTGGAAGAAGAGGGAATTCTGCCTTCAGACTGTAATGTCAACTCCAGGCTGTAACATAACTCTTCCCTGGATCTCTAGCCAGGATATATATATCAACCCGGGCTCTGAGTGTTATCAATAACTGGTCCTCCTCAATAATAATAAAAATAGCACTTTTAATAAATAACTAATGTTAATTGAAGACTTACGCTCTGCCAAGCATGCTCTGGGAGCTCTACAAGTATTGGGTCATTTAGTCCTATGAGGTATAGGAATTGGACTCATTGCCTTTTAATGGGTGAGGAAACCAAGGTATACAGGTGTAAAGTAATCTCTCCAACTAGTCAACGGCTGAGTCGGAGTTAAAACACAGGCTGTCTCTCCGGCTGCAGAGCTGGTGCCTGGAACTATGCACCCTGTGCCCTCCGCCTCCAATTCTCCTGTTAACCCTGCAGCCATGTGACCCCTTAGGTCCTGTCCCCTGTCACATTCACTTCTTCGTTTGATTCCTGCAAGGATCCCGTGGGATAGGAAGCCCTGCTGGTTCATTCCTTAGCTCACGAGTGAAGATATGGAGACACAGAGAATTTGTGCAGCAGGTGCCAGGTCTTAGGGCCACTGGTCACTGTAGTTCCTTTGTCTCCTGACCAGGCTGGTATAGTTTCCACTGCCCTGTGCCTTTCTCTCCAAGGCTTGCTAAGTCCACTGAGGTTGGAAAATGGGCAATTTTCTCAGCAGCTCAGACTCCAGACCCTGGGACCACGTGAAGGCAATAAAATTGCCAGTGGAGTGGACATACTTTTAAAAGTCCTCTTGTCTCCTTGCATCTTCTGAGGCTGTACCTGCTGGATATCCCTTTTGGAGTATTAAATTTCTTCTCTCCATTGGCACTGTGTCCCTTGGTTTGTGGGTTCAGCTTAAATCCATCCTTCTAGAACATTCCCCGACAGCCCCTCTCTCTTTTCTTTCCTTCTGCATCAGATTGTCTTGGCCATACACCACATTTGATAATTAACCATTGGCGCAATCCGCATGTGCCTTGATTCTTTCAAAACCTCAGGTGTTGTGAGTCCCTTCTTTCTCCAAGAAGCCTCTCCAGGTTTCAGCCCCCTGGTTGAGCCCAGAGCCTGGCACACGGGAGGCATAGAGTTTGTGTTTGCTGATTTGATGTGATTTAATATAATTGAAAACGCAGGCCAAATTTGGAAATGACAAATCAGCTCAGAATACTCCAAAGCAAGGCAGGTCAGGAAGCCCACGGGGCCTGGTTCCCGCCCTCCCCACTGTGGGAACGCCTCCAGGCCCCTGCTGTGCCATCCTGCAATTCTTGTCCAAAGCACAATAGGACTTTTAGTGGGTGTAATCATGACCCTGCGATTCAGAGCTTCAACTTGAACACAAGTAATGTCCTCAATTCAACTCACCACCAGGGAGCATTTCCTGGGGACAGCTTGGAGCTTGTTTTATAACACCTACCTTAATTTGGGTGCTTTTAAAGTCTACCATGCAGGGCAGCCTGAGCTCACAGCACCTCTCTCTGTCCAGGCTGCTTAGAGAGGCCCCTGAATTTCTTTTGCAGCAGTTGTAGAAAAGGGCAAAATCAAGGTCATTGCTACATAAATTAGGAAGTAGGTAGGGGAGGAAGGATTGAAGGGTGTACGCCGATGGCAGGGCACATGAGAAAATGACACACAGGGGATAGTCCCTAAGCACCTGTCTTGGGAAAGTTGGATGGGGCGTGTAGAACCACAGAAAGAGAATCAAGGAAAAAAGGAGCCACAACGTCACACAACCACATGCAGCGGGGCTGCCCTGAGACCCCAGTCCCCTCATCCTAGAAATTTTAGAACTTAGGTCAGTGAATTCTTAACCTGACCATGGTCCTGGATGCCATCAAAGCCAAGGCCTTTATTGGAGAAAAGGGATGGAAACACAGAAGCACAGAGAATGGACGGGTCCCTTCCTGACTGGGGCCAGCACGGGAATCCCTTCCCCACTCCCCTCCCAGCCTGGACTCCTCCCACTGCCCCCAAAAAGAGGCCCGCCCGGGGTTGTTGTTTGGCATCAAATGAGCCAACTCTGAGTGCAGATTGAGCAAGACATTTGTAGCTTCAGCCGTCAATGACCTGAAGCCACGTGGGGAGGGGGAATAATGATACTGCACTCTAAGTAGCAACCTACAATTGTATGGATGTTACGTTGGCATTAAGAAGCACTTCTGAATGTACTGAGTGTTTCTCTTACACATTATGTCATTTAATGCCCACAGAATCTTCGGAAAACGATAGTGTTACTATTTCCATTTTGCAGCCAGGTAGGGTTGAAAGCCGGACTGCCACCTGGGTGTCCTGAGCTCCCAGGTCACTGGCTTTGTCCCCACGCATGCCTCCCACACAGCACTGGGCTTTGTTGAAGCACTGCTCTCCTCCTCCACGTGCTCGGATCCCCCCATCTCTCGGTCAGGTGACCTTCCACCCCGTCCTTCACGTGCATCAGCTGTTTGGAGTCCAGTTCATTGAAACTGTCAGGCATCCCTGTCTGTGATACATCAAGGACCAAGTGGGAAGGTGAGTGGGAGCCACAGAGGGGAATCCAGGGGTCCTCTCCTTCTGGGAGTAAATGGTCCACATGACTAATTGGAAAATTGATTCCAAGGGGGCAGACAGTGGGGAGAAGCAGCACATGTTTCTGTCCTCGATGAATAGGCAGGGTTGGAACCGAGGTGGAGGAGGGATGGAGTAAAGGCAAGTATCCAGAGAACGGAACAGTGAGTGATGTGTGGGGTTGGCGATGGCTCCGTGGGTTCCTGACCTGCCTGCTCCTTTCCTGTTGATTCATGGGAAGGGAATGGCTGGGGCTTGCGCTCTGTCATTGAACATGAACTGCAAAAATCACGAGTGACATCAAGGGGCCGAGAGGTTCCTTGACTCACCAGGTTCTTTGGAGACTTTTCTCTTCTCTTGCTCTTTCCTCTGCCCCTTGCCCCCTCCTCCCCTGTTCATCCTCTTTCAGTCTTCGTAATAGAGCCCAGACACTCTGCAACGTCCGGTCCCCTCGACCTCCAGCTTGGGATAAAGGATGCTCTTCTGTGCTTCCTTGCAACTGCCCACTTACCCTCTTCCTGACCAATATCTTGTCAGCTAGATAGGCAGGGCACAGCAGGGTCAAGCAAGTTAGGGTGAGTGAACAAAACAGAACAAAGCAAAGCACCCCTGGCGGTGGCCTCGTACAGAACCGAGTGCCCATTCTGGTTCTTTTGCTGATTAAAGCCGAGACTGCGGGGAACTTAATCATTTAGCCGAATTTTCTGCCTCATGGGATTATTGGGTGCAAAGTGTCCGCCCACAGCTCCACGAATAGGTCTCTTCCCACAAGGACAGGCTCTTGTCTGACTGCGTCTGCAGCATCATGACGTCTTTTTCGGTTTTTTTTTTGAATTTTTGAATTTTATTTTATTTATTTTTTATACAGCAGGTTCTTATTAGTCATCCATTTTATACATATTAGTGTATGTATGCCAATCCCAATCTCCCGATTCTTCACACCACCACCCTTCTGGGTGCATCCAGACTGTGACCTAAGCCAGCATCTGAACTGGGCTTAAGTCTCCGTGGGAACGTCTCAGAGCCTCTACGTCTGGTGCGCCAGCTGATGGCCGAGTGTGGCAGTGTTAAATATAACGTCTGATGCTGTCCTAAGAGCCTGGTGAAGAACAGCGTATGCAACATCGCGGCCCTTGACGCCTCACCTGCCCGCCGTCCTGTCTGCGCTGCAGTTGTGGCCAGACGGACGCTTGGCCGGAGCCTCCGCGTCTGTGAAGTGAGGGAGTTGGGGGGCCCTTCCAGCTCGGGGATGCTATGATTCTCTCTCACACTAGCGAGAGGGCAGAGATACAGTCCCCGCTGGCCGTATCCATATTTCAGGCCCAAGGGCCATCTCCTCGTGCAGATGAAGCATTGTTGAAACACATGCTGGCTCCAAGCAGCTGTGCGGCCAGACCTGCAGTGAGGGTTAGAGCTATCGGGTCCAGGGCCGGCCCTGCAACCTGGAGGGGAGGGTGGGTGGCAGAGCGAGAACTAGACCAGGCCCCCGGCCTCCTGGCCAGGGCTTATCAGAGGCACCCAGCAGCACCCGCTTTGCTGGCCCGTGTCTCAGGACGTCTCTGGGCTGAGCCGGTGCACCCAGGGCCCCCGACTCCAGGTCTGGATTCCTCGTAGCTGCCGGGCCTTCTGTGCAGGGAAGGGCATAGGATGGGCCCAAGGGCAGCTTACCTCCCTGGGAGACAGTTTTGAAAAAGCTCAGCTGACCAGGAAGAGGCCCCTGTAATGTTTTCAGGGTTGACATCAGTAAAATAATACTCACCACCGGCCCCATATTTCACCAACAGGTGCAATATGCTTTTTTTCTGAATCCCAAATGCTTTTTTTTCTGAAAATGATGCTTCTGCTTATTGCCTTTCGTGGGGCCACATGCTCAGCACTTGGGACCCACTGGACACCCCCCATCATGCTCTCATTTGCTCACGTCTTGCAAAGCCCGTTCTTCCAGGGCCCTGTTCTGGATCATGAAGTTGATGAAATGAACCCTAAATGCTTTCTTCTGGTCATGGCCACTCACCATGTCCTCACTGCCCTCTTATACATTATCACCTGACTTCATTCAGTTCAATAGACAAGCATTTACTGAATGCTTCCCACGGACATGGCGCTTACTCAATACCACAGTTTTTGGTGTAGGTTCCTTCGGTGTTGCCTTGGACTTGGTTCTACAGCAGGAGTCTAAGTTCCCTGAGGGCAGACGCGTCCCCTTGTGTCCATATCCCAAAGTACCCAGCCATTCGGGGGGTCTAATTAAAAATTTATTTCGGTGTTTTTTAAAAAATAAGAATAACAACAAAATGATTGCTGAACTAAATAAAATGTCAGCAGTGATGTAGAAATGATGAAAACTTTTACCTAAGGACAAGAAGTTTTATTTCTAGTGGGTAAAGGACATAACAGGCACAGCTGCCATTGCATGTGACACAGGGCCATTACCTCTGGTGATGTTAATGGTCTTTCTAGGTACATATTATTATCCTATTTTAAAGATGAGGAACTGGAGTCCTGCTCAGAGTAACAAATGTAGTAAGTTGTGATGTGATTTAAGGTGTGGGTCTACGTAGGTCTTTTAGACTCCAGAGCTGTGATCTTTTTGTTAAGTTATGTTGCTTATTCTGTTCATTCACTGTGTTCATCTACAGGTCAGATTTAATGTAAAAGGTCACTGTACAGATGTTTCTGGCGCCTGCATTATGAGAGGACATAAACAAGCCCAAGAGAGATTAGATAGATCTTATTCTCATGGGTAGGATACACACTCACGGAATATGATTAAGTACCAAATAAGAGGCACAGAGGATGTGTGTGTTGTCTCAGAGAGTTTTGTTGAACATTTGTGTTTCTTTATAAAGCTAGTGGCACAGCTAGAAATTGGGGCCAGAAACCTTTTTGAGAGCTGGATTTTAGTTCCCTCTGTCTTGCTGGCAATTTTGACCTCCTCATCCTATAGTTCTTTTTCTCTGAAATAGGAGCATTATAAATGGTCCACCCCAACTCAACCTGATTATTTTAATATGAGCTGAAAGAACCAAGTGTTCTTGAGAAAGCTCATCCAAATGGTTCCTGCTTTGGGAGTGGAGGGGTGTCGATGCTTCAGGTATCTTCAGGGTGAGCTGATCTGGGATGATAAAAAGACAGTATCCCATTCGACTTGCAGCTCTTCCTTAACTCTAACAGAAAGGCAAGAGAACATTAATGATTAGGGCATCCCCGTTTAGTAAATGAAATACCTGCCTCCAAGACCTCTACACATCAAAACCTTGGGAGTCGGAGGAGGTCACACACCTGCACATACTAATGAGAGTCTTTATCCCCAGGAGACCAGTGAGGTCTGCAAAGGGAATTTATCGTGACTATTCTTTGCTTTGACAAAGGAGCCTCCTTTGTCACTATGCCTTCCTTCTGTCTGTGTCTATCATTAAAATAGTGTAGGGGCAAGGTTGGAGAGAGAACCCTTCCGCTGACGGCTTCCTGGAAATCTAAGAGGCTCAGCTGTTGCATGGACAGAAATGAATTTGGCACATGGCACACAGCCGGATGCGTATTCTTCACCACTGGGAGAAACTGCCAATCCAGGCAGATTCTGAATCCTTCTAGATTCAGAATGGTGGTGGCTGTTTTGATAGCATGTCCTTCGTTAGTATAAAGACTTCATCTGGGTTTTTGAAAATCGTAGTGCGTGTTCCCTGTAGCTGGTGGGAGGAGGTGGCCCTGAAGTAGATTCCATCAGGGATGGTCCTGAAACTTCCTGTGCTCTCGTTCATTAGGATGAAGGTGATGGACGGGGGCCTGTGACTGGGGTGGCATGCCTGCAGGCTTAGCGGGAGAATCCAGCACCTCCAACATGTTGCCAAAAGAACGTAAGCAACTGAAAACAAGCTGAGCTTCTCAAACCAGGAGTAGGTGGTTTTCGTCTGCTGAGAGGCTGGGATGTGGCACCTCCGTCTGCCTAGCACTGTTAGAGGGTGTCTGGCCAAAGCCACCTAGCCCATTTTTGTAGTTCTGATAGCATTTGCCATATAGAAATTTTCTTATGTTATTGTGTATGGAGTTCCTATCATTTTAAAATATCAAAGATTTTCAGTTGGGGAGATGGAGGTGTCAAGGAGTAAGTAGACAGATGCTGTGACTCAAACTTTTTGTTTAAAATGCTTTCATGGAGCTATTAGTCTTTTGGCTGCTGTTATTTTTCTCCTATTTACTTCCTTTTTGTAATAAAAGTATTTTAAAAGTAATATATGCTCATGGCAGAAAGTGTGGAAAGTTCTAAAAAACATAAAGATTCTAAGAAAAAAATAATCTGTGGTTGTACCATCAAGGGGCAGCCATAATGAATATTGTGCCTTATTCATCTTTTCTCTTTTGCAGAGAGAGATTACCAAGGGATGTGTGTGTGTGTGTGTAAATCATTTTTGCTAGAACTGTATTATCTATTTAATTTGAATCCTGTCTTTTGAACTCAGTATTATAGAGTAAGCCTTCCTATTTTATTAAACATTTTTGCCAACATATATTTTTTTCTGGTTTAAAAATACTGTTTTCCCTACCACATGTTTCTTTGTGATTCAAAAACAATTCTACCTTGATGGGGCTTTAGTTTGAATATAAACAAGTCCAGTTGTTTTAAAGCAGTTTTTTTACCCTAAGGAGAGACCTTCCATTTGTTTCTGTTTACAAGTTACAAAATACTTCATCCTCTGTGATTTTGTCTGGAGTAGGTGCAAGATTGGGAAACGATATTTGTTGTTTCATCTGATGGTGCTTGTGGGTGAAATTGGGTTGTCTATTTTCTTTCCAACAAATGCATTACTTTTCCCCAAATCTAACTTCCAAATTTTCTCTTCTCTAAATTCTCATCACCTTATTTGTTATTCTTCACAAAACTGTTCTTTAAATGATTTTTGTGGAACATAAATTCCGTTTATCACATAAAAAATCTGAAACCCAGGTAAGGCTTCGTGCACAGCCCCCAGTGGGAGGGTCCACCCGCTTCTTTATATTTCATGTGATGCTTGGCAGCCCTTCTCCCTCGTCTCTCCCTTATACACTTTGGCTGGAACAGAATGATTTCAAGCAGGTGTGTCCTAGCCCAGAAGCCCAGGTTTAAGGATGGTTTCGTAAAAACAAATGAGCAATGAACATATTCAATGCTATACAATTAGATCTCAAAATAGCAACTCTAGATTTTTTAAAATAAAAGATACCATACCTAATGGGAATGACATGATTCCAAAAACACCTACAGTATAACATTTCTACATGAGTCAAAAAAATAAAGATACAATTAAAGAAGTATCCGCAAAGAGAATCAGAAAGGGATGTGACTTAGGCAGAAGCTAACTCACATAGAAAAAAATTGACCAAAGAGACAAAAACAGTGGAAGTGACCAGAGAAAAACGTTCTCTTCTCTAAAAACACCTACACAATGAACGCCAAGGAACAGGGAAGAAAATGAAATAAGCCGCAGAAGTAATCAGCTTTTATCTCTTTATTGTAAAGTAATGCATGCATTGAAATAGAGTTTTAGCAATAGGAGGCTTTAGTCAGTGACCGCACAGCCTGGGTTGCCCAGGACAGTCTCTGTTCTTACCTCAAATCCTTCCATAATTATTCTCAGTGTTGCCTTTCACTCTCAGACTTGTGGCAGTTTGGACATGAAGTTATATGGTCTCTCTAGAATAGCAAACTCAAATATTTGTGATATGGAAAATAATTAGTACGGACAACGGTTTCCTTCAAGGTTTTTGGAATGTGAGATCAAAATGACAAGACAAAATTCAACATGTTTCCATCAACAGCTCAGATCTACAGTGACATGGGGGAGGGACTGAATGTGGATTTCAGGAGAACATATAGAATGGGGTGTGGAAGAATTAAGTTACTGCTGTCGCTATAATCATACATTTGTAGGGTGAGCAGTTTCCAGAGACCTTCCACATCCCTCGACTCCTGAGTTCTCCTATGACTTTGAGTGGCCTGGAAGGAGGAGATAATGATAACTGTGATGGAGTAGGTGCCAGCTCACCTTGCTCTTGGGTTTTGGTGACACCACCCTGGGGATGGACGCCACCCCCTACTGATTCTGGAGGGAAAGGTGTAAAAACAGACTGGACCACATTCCAAGGATTGGGACCTCAGAGGCAGGAATCTATTGGGAAAATCTTGGGAAATGAAATTTGCAGATCAACATAGAATTATGACTAATGGGTCCCAGTAGGTCCAGCTTTGGAAGAACAGTTTAGGGGTTTTAGGGGCTTGCTTTCAGTGGAGATGAACAGTTTACATGATTAATAGAAAAAGGACCAAATAAGGAAAAGTAGCTCCTTAGGAAAGCATTTTGAGGTGATGGGATTGACCATCTGGAAAAAGGTGGTTTGGTACCCAAACTCTTTAAATGTGTCCTTGGAAAGGTCAATAGATTCTATAGAGCTTTTTCTTATTTTTTTCCTCCTTATTATCCACGATTAATATTAATATTAATAGGATAATATGATCTGTTATTATCATATTATCCAAAAAAGTAGCACTTCCCCCACCCCAGAGAAGTAATTGAAAAGAAATGAATACTCAAGTGCAAAGTGCTTGACATTCAAATGTCTGTATTTGGGGAAGGCTATCAATTGCCAGCAATTAGCTAAGCGACTGGGTCATCAGTGGTTATGGGCTGAGGAGTGGTTCACTTCCCATTGACAGAAAGGTAGGTTCAAGTGTTCAGATCTAATCCCTTTGGGAATGACTGTGGCAGGTGATCCAGTGATGTGCATTCATTCCAAGAGGAGAGTGTATCCGAGACAGTTGGCTCCTTGCTCCTCTGGAGGAGAAATAAGGACACACCGAACCTGTGACTTGCAAAGGGATCCCTTTCCCCTTTCTGAGTCATCCAGGAAGTAAGTGGGATATATCTGGAAAAGTCCGACCTAGGTTTGATTTCCAGTTTCAGTTTACCAGTGGTGAGGTCTTAGGTCTGTTTCTTAATCTGCATGGGGTGGTAGGCGTGGAGGAGGGCAGTCATGGGAAGATTTGCTGAGAAATTCTAATGAGCTATTGTATTTGAAGTACTTAGGGTTCTGCAAGGAGGCTATTTCATTGCATTTGGTTCCCTGGATCCGGTGGTACTCTGCTGTAGAGAACTGCAGAGGGACCGGCGTAGAGGGAACTACAGCCTCTGGGCCAAAGAGCTCCATGGTTTCTGTGATTTCATTCTTATTAATTACTCTGTACCAAAGTAGACTTTAGTGCAGTAGCGAGGTGGTCTTTTATTTAAAACCTTTAGAAGAAAGTTAAATGGGCTGCCATAAGTGACATAATCTGGTTTAATTTTAAATTTCTTGTCACTATAAATAAATAGAACAGTTTTCTTAAGATGTGTATCAACTTTTTTACTCTTTTAATTAATTCATTCATTAGTAGACATACTTGCCTGTGCCTTATAATTTGAACTCTCCGTAATGTTATCAGACGGCAGCAAGCTTCTGACTTTTCTAGGCAACTCCTGGAAGGTGGGACTTTTACCAAGGGTTTTGTGGGAAGACCCAGGAAATGGCTTCCCTTGTACACCATGTGGCAACACATTGAAAATCCGCCCTGAATGTGCCTATGTCTTTCTCCTGCTGATGGATGATGGATCCACATTCTTTGTTCCCAAATCCCTTCTTGCTCTCCCCTCAGGCCGCCTCTGTATTTCCCTAGTTCCAACCTCCTCCTTCTAGATCTTTTCCCTGCGTGTATTTGCTCTACTTTTTATACGTAACAATTAAGCTCCTTTTTTTCTTCTCCAGTTTATCTCCTCCCAGCCCTCTCCCTTTTCCTTCCTCTTCAGAAAACGAAGGACCTTCCTTAGGACCCACTGGCTTTAGGCTCAGCGTGGGTATTCTAAATGATGAAGAATTTTTGAAAATTCCTATGACAATAAAATGACTCAATGACATTTATGGCTGCCAGGACTGATTAGCCAGTTGTACCAAATATCATAACATATAAAAATTCTATGGGATAAGAACACTTTAATTTGCATTGCAATTTTAAAAACACTTTATTTACAAAAGTAGAGTGGGAAAGGATTTATGACTCTCTTTACTGTCTTGGCCTGGACATTCTTTTTCTAGTTTCTTCTAGTGGATTACAGAATTGGTATTTACATTTCTATATGCTCCGAATTAACAATTTTCTATTTACTAATAGCGCTTGTCAAAAAAGATTAGAGAAATAGGAAAGAAACAGGGAGAGAGAGAGGAAGGGAAGGATGAGCATAAGACACTCTAAATGACTTCTTCGAAATGTCATGTCACTAAGTGGTAGCTAAACTGATGGACGGCCACACCTCTGTCTTGTGCTAGGAGGCCACGCCCTGCAATGGTTTAAAGGGCTCAAAGGTCAGACTCTGGGTTTTGGATACCTCTTCAAGCACTTGGTGGTTTGTAACTTTCAGTGAGTTACTTAATGTCTGTCCAACTTAGTTTCCTAAATAACAATATTACTGAGGTGTATGGTTTCCATGGGAAAATAGATAAGTGTTTAGAATTTTGCCCAGCATATTATAAATGCTCAATAAAAGTCAGCTGTCATTAGTTTTATTATAGGGTACACCTTCAATGATATTTTCTGAAGGCAAACCCAAAGACATGCTTCCTAAGACAAGATCGTGGAGGTGAGTACTATCGTGGTGGTGAGTACTATCATGGTGGTGAGTACCAGGTGTGCATTATCTCCAGGTTTCTTGACGATTCCAGAATCAGAGCCAGGCATGGCACTTATGAACCATGCATCAGGGTTTAAGGTACATTGCAGGCCTGGGCAGGACCCTGCCCCACTGAATTCTTCCCTAAGATCCAGTCTGGCATCCCCTGCTCTGTCAAAGTTGCTCTGTGGTCGACATTCCTGTCTTGACCTGTTCAGCAAAGATTTGTGTCTGCTGTCCTCCAGACTGCTTTTGTGTAGAAGACGTAGAAATGACCAAAACGTACAGTGTCTTGGCTCTTGTCACTTGCATTCTAGCAGGGGGTGGAGGGTGGGGTGAGGCGGGTTGGAGACAGAAAAAGAAACAGATAAATATGTAGTCTGTAAGTCTTTTGCACTTTTAAGAATTATATTATTTTTTAATTAGACTTTTTATTTTCAGATCATTGTAGATTCACGTGTAAGAAATAATACAGAAAGATCCCAGGTGCTCTTGACCCACTTTTCCTGACTGGTAACATCTTACAAAGCCATAGTACAATATCACAGTCAGGACATTGACACTGACTCAGTCAAGGTACAGGACAACTCCATCACCACGAGCAGACCTTCTGTGGCTCTTTTATAGCCATACTTGCTTCCCTCCCCTCCTCACCCCATCTCTAGTCCCTGACAACCACTAATCTGGTCTCTACTTCTACGATTTTGTCATGTCAAGAATATTATATAAGTGGAATCATAGAGTACGTAACCTTTTGGGACTGACTTTTTTTTTTTTTTCCCACACAACGTGATTCTCTGGATATTTATCCAAGTTGTGGCGTGTATCAACAGTGTGTTCCTTTTTATTGCCAGTAGTACTGTTCCATGGTGTGGACGTGCCACAGTGTGTTTAAACATTTACCCATTGAAGAACATCTGGCTTATTTCCAGTTTTTTGCTATTATGAATAAAGCTGCTATGAACACTGGTGTGCAGGTTTTGAATGAACATAAGTTTTTGTTTCTCTGGGATAAATGCCCAGGAGTGCAAATGCTGGGTGTATGGTAGTTATATGTTTAATTTTAAAGAAACTACCAAACTGTTTTTCAAAGTGGTTGTGGCATTTCACATTGCCATGAGCAATGTATGATTGATTAAGCTTCTCCACACCCTCACCAGCATTTGGTGTTGTCACTATTTCTTATAACTATTCTGTTGAATGTGTAGTGATATTTCATTGTGGTTTTATTTTGTATTTCCCTAGTGGATACTGATGCTGAACATCTTTTTATGTGCTTATTTTCCATCTGTATATCCTCATCAGTGAAAAGTCTGTTCATTTCTTTTGTATATTTTGTGATTGAATTGTTTGTTTTTCTCATTGTTAAGTTTTGAGAGCTGTTTATATATTGAGATTAGTCCTTTGTTAGATATGTGGTTTGCAAATATTTTCTTTCAGTCTGTATGTTGGGTTTTTATCCTCTTAATAGGGTCTTTCACAGAGCTAAAGTTTTTAATTTTGATGGCATCCATTTTATCAATTTTTCCTGTTATGGATTGTGCTTTTGGTGTCAAGTATAAGAAATCTTTACTTAGTCCAAGATCCCAAAGATTTTTCTCTTGTTTTACTCCTATAAATTTTATCATGTTTAAGCCTGTGATCCATTTTGAATTATTTATATAATTATAAGATTTAGGCAGAAAAATGGTAGGAATACAATTTATTTTTGTATGTTTATCTTGTATCTTGTGATTATGATCTAGATGAACTCTATTATTAGTGCCTGGAGATATTTGGAGATACTTTGCTCCCCATTTTTTTTTTTTTTCTTTTTGTCCTATGGACATCCAATTACTTCATTACCATTTGTCAAAAAGGCTACCCTTCCTCCATGGAATTACTCTTGCTCCTTTATCAAAAGTCAGTTGGACATATTTGTGTGTGTCTATTTCTGGGCTCTCTGTTGCGTTCCATTGACCTATGTGTCTATCTTCCATCAGTACCACACAGTCTTGATTATTGTAGCTTTATAATGTCTTCAAATTGTGTAGACTCATTCTTCCCACAGTATATTTTATTTTCAAAATTGTTTTAGCGACTATGTTTCTTTTTCCTTTTCATATACACTTTAGAGTGATCTTTTCTCTATCTGCAAAAACTCTTGTGGGGATTTTGATAACAATTACATTAAATTTGTATATCAATTTGGGGAGAATTGACATCTTTACTATGTTGAATCTTCTAATCCATGAACATGGTATGTCTCTCCATTTATTTACATCTTCTTTGTTTTCTTTTATAAGTGTTTTATAGTTTTTAGCTTGTAAATCCTCTCTATATTTTATTCTATTTACACATAGGTAGCTCTTATTTTTTGAACAATTGCAAAGAGTATTGTATTTTTAATTTCAGTGTCCACAGGTTCATTGAGAGTTTGTAAAAATACAATACACTATTCAATATCTGGTGAATTGTAGTAGTTTGTGTTTTTTGAGTAATTAGTCTATTTTATCTGAGTTGTTAAACTTACGTCTGTAGAATTGTTCATAACATTCCTTTATTATGCTTTTGGTGTCTGCAGGGTCTGTAGTGATATTCCGTCTTTCATTCCTGATATTGGTAATTTGTGCCTTCTGACTTGCTGGAGGTTTGTAAATTTTATCGATGTTTCCAAAGAACCAGTTCTTAATTTTATTGATTTTCTCTATTTTCTGTTTTCAATGCCATTGATTTCTGCTCTCATCTTTAGTATTTCCTTCCTTTTTCTTGTTTTGAGTTTGTTTTTCTCTTCCTTTTTTAAATTCTTGAGATGACAGCATAGGTTATTGATTTGAGATTTTTCCTTTTTCATAATATAAGCATTTAGTGCTATAAATTTCTGTTTCAGCACTACTTCAGTTATGTCTCACACATTTTGGTATGCTGAATTTTCATTTTTATTCAGTTTAATTAAAAAAAATTGCATGTATCTCTTTGTATGACTGTGTTAATTATTGTTCTAGGTCTAGGTCTAAACATATATATATATATATATATAAAATCTATCTATCTATCTTTTTGTTCAGAGAAATTTCTCGGCCCTTCTTTCAGTGTAGGTCTGTTGGTTACAAATTCTCTTAGTTTCCTTCCTCTGAGAATATCTTGATTTCTCCTTATTTCCTGAAGGAAATTTTTGCCAAATAAAGAATTCTGTGTTGACAGTTCCTTTCTTTCATCATTTGAAGACTGTTATGCCACTTCTTTCTGGCCTCCATGGTTTCTGATCAGAATTCCACTGCCATTCAAATTGTTTGCCCTTGTAGATGAAGTGTTTTTCTCTCTCTGAATTTGAGAGCTTTTTCTTTGTCTTTAGTTTTGAGAACTTGACTATGATGTGTATTTGCAGGGGGTGGTTATTCTGTTTGAGGTTTGCTCAGTTTTTTTGAATCTGTATGTTTATCTCTTTTGCCAAATTTGAGAATTTTATTATATCTTCAAGTCATTATTTCTTTAAGTACCTTGTCAATCCTGCCCTATGTTTCTGAGATTCTGATGATGTGAATATTGGATCTTTGTTATAGGCCACAGGTCCCTGAGGCTCTGTTTTTTTTTTTTTTTTTCTTTTTTTTCCATTTATTTTCTCTCAGTTGTTCAAATTGGGTAATTTATTATATTTTGTCCTCAAGTTCACACTATCTTTCCTCTTTCCCCTCTATTTTGCTGTTGAGCTCATTCATTGAGGTATTTATTTCAGTTATTGTATTTTTCAGTTCTAAAATTTAGATAATTATAGGTACATATTTTTTAAAAATAGCATGACCATAAGAAGCCAAGAGACATTCTGAAAGCCCCCTTGTGAGAAGGTCCCTGGATCAGTCAGATGGGCTGTAGTTTCATTCAACCACATTTATTCTAGGGTAGAATTCTGGCACATTAGGTTATTTAAAAAGGAGTTTTGCAATCTACTGTTCATTTTCTGGTGTATTTAGAGAGGATTCTGTGAATTTTACAATATCAAGTTCAGCTGGAAGACATTTAAAAACACCACCATGGGTGTATATCTCAGCTGTGCACCTCTGGTTGCCTATACTGAAGCACATAGGTTGCTCATTACTTTCAGTTACTCTCCTGAATAAATCAAGGTTCTCAACACTTCTTCTCTAGTCCTAGTCACTTACCTTTGCTGATTCTTGAATGGGGAGCATCTTGCAGATGTAATGACTTGGTTCAGTGACATCTGTGAAGATTATTTGGGTATATGCAGGACCACTATGAACTGCACAGGGTGCAGCTAGTGCAGATCCATCTGAGGGACAGTGGTGCTTGCCCACATTCCCCGCCCTCCAGCATGACTGGCTCTCCACTACTTCCTAGTGGCTGAGTTCCAATTTTCTTTCCTCTTATTCCTGGTGCAATATTCCTGAGCCACTGGAGGCCACCAAGTACCAAGCTTAGTTTACATTTTCCCCTTCCTCAATATCTGCCCCAGCTTTGAGGCAAAGCAAAGGAGGGGTTTTATTGCATGGTATTGAAATAAACCTATTATATACCAAATTTGAAATAGATGTTGAACAGTACACCGCCAGGATAAAACCAGAATGGCAATTTGAAGAAAGGGCTCTGGAGAGGAATTTGGCTTTGAACCAGCTTCTACATCTTTCTACTCCCCAGAGTGTGAGGATAAAATATACCTCTGGTGATTATACGAAGATTAAATGAGATGGTGCAAGGTCTGGTGCTCAATGCACAGTGATGTATCACTGCTGCCTCCTGAGGACGTTTATCCTACATCACACTTAACACATTGTGTGGGATGACCTAGTACTTAATAAACCTGGTTGAACGAACCTAGAGCCAGTCTGACTGTTCCAGGGGCCTTCTCAGAAGGGAGCTTTCAGAATGTCCCTTGACTTTTTGTGGTCATGCTATTTTCTTAAGAAAGTATGAACCTATAATTATTATCTTAAGACACTTTAAATAAAATAGGCACAAAGTCTTTTTTCAGTAACTGTGGCCTATCCATTTATGGGGTAGATTATTTTTCAAGTTGTAATTCCATAAATTAATATAATGTAAATAATGTAAATCTTTAAAGAATAGATTCTTAAAGTAGAAAGAGTCTTTGTCTTTTCACTTGAGCCATCTCTCACTTGAGGAAGAAATGAACTCTATTGTATTTCAGGCACAGCCTGTATACCATTCATTCATTCCTTCATTCAACAAGTATTTACTGTGTATATACTAAATTTGTTAGTCACTGGGTAAAATGGTCCTTAAGAAATTTAAAATCCAGTGGAAGAAACATGCAAAGCAGTCACTTAAGTGCAGGTTAAATATCCAGTGTTTATTGTGTGTTTAGTATATGCCAGGAACTGTTCTGTGCTGTCCATGGATGTACTCATTTGATTCTTACAACAAATTGTGAGGTGGCACCCAGAGTCGTGAACTCTCAGCATCCTTGCCTTACAGCTGAGGAAGCACGTAACTCTACTGTTCACAGAAAGCAGAGGCAGGATCCCAACCCAGGTGGTCTGAATCCAGAATCTGGGCTTTTAATGACGGTGCCCTAGAGGATGCTGGAACATAGGGAAGAAGCACCCAATTCAGCCTAGTGGCTGGGAATTATCAGGGTTTGCTCCCCATGCCGGGTACCCAGGGACCCGGCAAGGGGAACACACTACCTGTAGAGACAGGTCATTGGCTTTGGATAGTTCATGAATGTGTTCCTGAAAAATAAGAAAACACAAAACTAAACACTACTAAATGTTAGAAAGGGAGGGAGGAAGGGAGTGGGAGTGAGTAACCTGGGGAACAGTAGGCTGTGGGGAGATAGGGAGCAGTCGGTGAGAAATGGGGACTTCTTCTCGTTTCACGACTGTATCACTGAGACATAGGAGCCACCACCTCCCCGTCCTTCAGCTTGCCAAGATCCACCCCCTCCACCCGCCGGCCTCTGCCTGAGACACTCACCCCACCGTGCCCATGCCACTCTCTCCCTCAGCATCATGTCCTGGGGGAAGCTGCCCCATCCCCTAGATTGTCTTCATCCCTCCATTATACATTTTCACATAACCATTCACAGACCTTACCACAACTGTAATTAGGTAATTATTTGGGTAATTATTTAAGTGCTTGTTCAACATCGTCTTTTTGTCCTAATTCTAAGCTCCGTGAGGAGGAGGACAGTCTTTTGTTCACCGTTATCCACCTGGTACCCAGTGTAGTGCTAAGGTCAGCATAAGTGCCTGTTAGGGGTTGAATTGTGTCCCTCTACTCCCCCAAAAGTTATGTTTGCGTCCTAAACCCCAGTACCTAGAATGTGACCTTATTTGGAGATAGGATCTTTACAGAGGGAATCAAGTTAAGATGAGGTCGTAAGGGTGAGCCCTAATCCAATATGACTGGTGTCCTTATAAAAAGGGAAAATTTGGATACAGACACACACATAGGAAGGACAGTATGTGAAGATGAAGGCAGAGATCTGTAAGCCAAGGAACCCTCAAACTGCCAGCAAACCGCCAGAAGCTAGGGGAGAGTCCTGAAAAGACTCCCGAACACCTTCAGAAGGAACCAACGTCATGATCTCAGGCTTCCAGCCTCCAGAAGAATAAATTACTTCTTCAAGTTACCCAGTTTGTGGTACTTTGTTACTGTCCTTATCAAAGGGGGAAATTTGGGTACACACACAGACACACAAACACACACAGACACATAAACACACACAGACACACACACATACTATGTGAAAATGAAGGCAGAAATCTATAAGCCTAGCAGTTAGCTAACACAGTACCTGGTAAATATCTGTTAAATACAAGAAAGAAGGAATCATGCATGGATTCACACAACCCCTTTCCTTTACTTGGAATAAGGGCTCAGTCAATGTCTGTTGCTAATAGGATGTATAATGTGTTACCTTTTTCTGTTTGTTTGTTTTGGTTTTATTGCTCATTGTTAATTTCAAAGCCAGAAGAGTTTAACTCTCTGTATGACTCTTAAAAAAAACCCAATGATGTTTTAATTTCCCCAATTTTTTATTATTCTTCATGTCCTGGATCTTTGGATCTTTGACTGGAGAGGAAGGAACAGCACAAGAGTGGCTGGTGCCACCTGAGACCATGTGTGACTTCAGCTATAAGTATGAAATCTTGAAAACCACATATTGTAAAACCAGTATTACATTGTGGGGGAAATGTGAGTTATCCATGCATTTTTGCTGATGTTGCCATGCGTGGATTTGTACCTGGCAGGCTTCGTTTTGTCTAGGATTTCTGCCACCAACTGTCACTACATACTTTTCAATTTGCACTATCTCATCACTGCCAAGAACGAAATACCTCTGCGTGACTTGTAATTACAGAACTGCTCCTGTCGCCCCCCCCCCCTCAAATCCCTGGAGATTCAATTTGCACATTCTGACAAAGTAATTTCTTGATTTTGTTTTCTGTACGAGTCATTGAAGATTTCCTGAATGAGCTCCATTGTAAACAGGGAGTCGGTGTCAACCCCCAAAAGTACTTCTTCCCCTGACAGTTTAATTGTTCTCTTGGTTTCCAGGCTTTTCACCTTTTATGAAACATGATGCTTTCTCTACATCTTGTCTCAATACAGGTATGCAAACACTAGACAGGTTTATAAGCTAAAGAGCTAAAGTCTAATTAGAAGACAAATGGGATTTTTTGCAAATATGTACAGAACGTCTTGAAAGACCGTTCAGGTTTTTCAGGTGCCCTTGATGGCTTGAGACTGATGTCCCGGGAAGCAGAACAGAAGGAAAGGCAGGGATTGTCTGGAATGCCATTCAGACACCTGGACACTAAATGTCAATTTCGATGAATTCCTTGTTGGCCAGAGGGACGTGAGTACCTCGGCTCCCCTGGGGAGTGCCTCTCCAGCCCTTTGCTTGCCTGATGGTTCATGAGCCTTGGTGCCTTGAATCTGTGTAGCCACCAGGTAACCCTTGTTCAAGGTGAGTCCCCCACCTGTTCCCGTCAGCCCCCGCACCTGCTCTACATTCTGGCTCTGCCACTGATATCTGCTCCATCTCCTCTGACTCTCACCTCCTGCTTTTCTGTGACTCCTTCCTCTCAGCCTGTGTACACGTCAAGTATATACGATCCTTAAACGAAATGAAACAAAACAAAATTCTCCTTTTAACAAGCCTCCTCCTCAAGGTAGAACCCTCCTCTCTCATTTCCTTTTATGCAAAAACCTGGAGAATCTTTCTAAACTGAACATCGTCTCTTTCTCACCTTCCACTCACTTCAGTTCACTGTGTGGCCGCCTCGTCGTACCTGCCCTTATTAAGGTACCTAGATAGTCCCTAAACTGGGAGACTTTCAGTCCTCATCTCACTTGACCTTGGAAGCATTAGCAGCAGTGGCTGAGTGGCCACAGCTAAGCTAACCCCAGGGGGTGTGAAAAATGGATGCTGGAGGTCAGTCTCTGCCCCGCCGATAGGATTCTCCTTGAGTGACTCAACCTCCTCTTTTTTTCTCTTTAATTTTCACCTTGATTGGTGACTATCTTAGGATTTGTACTCATATCTTTCTTTTCTCTTCTTTTTCCTTTTCTTCTTTCATCGTATCCTCTCACTTTTATCTTCTTTCAGGGTGTCGGTATCATCCTCTCCAGCTTCAAGTGCCACCTCTGTACCTTGACTTCCAAATCTGCACTTTCATCCAGGCCATATGTTCTGAGCACTAAACTGATATTTAAGTGCCCACTGGACACGACCCCAGCAAATTGCATATGCACTTCGAGTTACGGTGCCACAAGGGGAATTAGATAACGTCTTCAGAATTGCTCCTCTCTTTGTATTCCCTATTTCAGCAAGTGGCAGGACCTCCTGCCCCTTACTCTTAGCCAGAATCATGCATATTTCCTTGATCTTTCCTCTGTTGCATTTCTCTTATCCAGTGTTATCAAATTTGGTCAATCTTGCCTTACATATAACTCTCAAATTTATTTTTCTTTTCATTTGTATTGCCATAATTTTGGTTCTGCCCTTAGCACCTCTAAGGTCTGTTAACTAAGAGGTAGCTCAGGGCTCTTTTTCTCAACGTGCGATCTTGTTCAAGTCTGGACTCTGATTTCGAGGGTCTGTGATGGGGACTCTGGACTTCTCACCAGGTCTGAGGTGCTGCTACTGTCGCTGGCCCAGGGGCCACACCTTGAGGAGCAATGGTCCCAACAAGCAGCATCTTACTCTCACCTTCTCCACCCTCCGCTCCCCCTCCCTGACCTCTGACCCACATAACACCTCCACCTACCTTCACAGGTCATTCTCTACAATGTGGATAACCTTCCAATTTCTTAAAGCAAAAATCTGATAATGCCACTGCCTTGTTTAAAAAGCTTTAATTAGGAGTGCATTGCTTTCAGGACAAAATGCAAGCCGCTGGCTAAAATATGCAGGATGATTTTAACGATCTGAGACCCACCTGCCTTTTATCCCCCTGATGTCTCAATCCATAGGATATTTATATCCCTTTTTTTTTCCAGGGAAAGGGACTGAAGACTCTGTTGGAGTCTCAAAGTGCTGTTTAACCTTGGAAAGGGGAATAACTACTGTCCATTCTTGATGAGGAAATATTATAGATCAAGAAACAGTGACCCACATAGATTGGACAATTTCTCTGAGCTTATAAAGCCCAGAGAGTTGCAGATACTGCACTAGACCTTCAGTCCTTGGAGTCCTAGCCCAGTGCTGATTGCATGGAGCTGTAAAACCCACCCTTCATTAGTGAGTGAGATTGGGGTCAAAATGAGATGTGGCTATGAGGAAGTGTGATGACTTAAGGTCACAACAGCAAAGTAACTTGCTTTAGTGTCTTGAGTTCCTCCTCCTTTGTTACATTCACACTGGGGGAAGGCTTGACTGTACTTTCATGACAATGAATAATAAGCAGAAGAAAGAGAGAAGCTCCGGCACCGCAGGAAAGGCAACTTAGACTGTGGCTGGAAGAAGTGGGTAGGAGTGTGCCATGTCAAGACGGTGACCAGTGAGCCACAGATGAAGGTGTATGGTTACTCAGCCTGAAGGAGAGAGGTCGTGGGGCTGGAGTGCTTTTCCAAGAAGTCATGCAGTCAGTTCTCCAATATCTGCCAGGTTGCTATGAGGGTGGAAGGGCCAGGGAAGCAGGTTCCTGCCCACTAACAGGTAGAATTGTCCAGGGATGGGATGGGATGCAGGTGTTGATCTAGCAGAGCTTCCATGACTATATCACATGGCTTCTGTGGATGTGACTTCTTAATAGCACACAGGATTAGATCAGATGACCCCTGTCTGCTGCCTTTTATCCCCAGCTCCAAGACTGTACTTGCGTTAGTAAGGAAGCCCTAGTGATGGGTCCTCACCTAGTGAACAATTTAATGGTCACAGAGGTAGGTGAGTAGATACCATGGATGACAGCCATAATCAGAATAGGTATTTTTGATCAGGTCACCTCTCCTGCATCTACTCTAAATGGGTGACTATTTACTGTCTTCTCATAATGTTCTAGGGTGTTCTGTGGCTAACCTATTTCAGAGTAAATCAGAGATTGTCAAAATGTTTCTCTAAAGGATCAGATAGTAAATTTTCAGCTTTGTAGGGTCTCTGTCTTGACTACTCGACTCTGCTGTTGTAGCATGAAGGCAGTCCGGAGAAAATCTATACATGAATAGGTGTGGCTGGGTGCCAATAAAACTTTATTAACAAAACAAGCAGCCATCCCAATTTGTCCCAACAGACTAAACAGTCCTATGGAGCAAGCACTTTATGTTTAATTTGAAACATTGTTTGAAAAACAGAAAATGCATTCAGCATGCATTGATTTTCTATGATGTGCATGTGACTGTGTGTATTTGTATGGTCGCATAGAAGTAAACAGGGTTTCCACAGGCATGCTAGTTTAACTTTTGGTTAGTGTATTGAAACATCATCTCAGAAGACCAATGTTACTTCTTGTTTCTGCAGAAGACTTCCAAACCCACGAGCAGAGGGAGAAATATACGTTGACTTCAAAGCTATAAATTTACTATCAGTATTGTTCATCTTTAAAAATACAGTTTTGACTCTCAGAAAACATTGTTTTTAAATGTCAAAATAAATAGCATTTGACATTTTAAAATACAATTAGTGTTGAGCATTCAGTAGGGGGCGGGTAGGAGAAGCAGCTGGGCTTGTGGAGGAGGAGTGGTTTCTGGTAACCCCCGTTTATTACACTTTTGGAATAATGGCAAAAGGTGGTGACTGCTACATCTTTGGGTCTGTTTAATCTCCAGCTGTGAACATGTGATCAATCATCTCATGGACAACAAAAGACTTTTTCCAGGACCAGCAATGATTTCCATGTGCTCGCAGCGGTTTATGTAAGTGCTGTCCTGCCAGCAGGTCAGCCCCAACGATGCATTCTCTGTGCTCCGTGACTCCGGGGAGCTGGAAAAGAAGACCCAGGACTTACTGCTTCTACTACTGACTTTGCAGCTAACTCACTACCTTGGGGGGGGTTGTGCCCCAGTTTTCTTCCTAACAAAAATAAGGGAAATAATACTTGTAAGTTTGCAATTTCAAATGCAAATATTATCAATGTGCAGATCATTGTAATTGTCTCTTAATTGCTGCCTTTTATTTACAGAAGGCTGAGTCTCTTCCTCCCACTTCTGGACGAGACATTGAAAGGGTACCAAAAGGAGCCTCAGAAGAAATATATGTTGTCCAGACATGGAAAATCTGTAGTGCTACTTTCAGAGGGTAAGAAAATGTGGGGCTACATCTGCTACAGGAAAAAAAAAAAAAAAGGACTCTTCAAAAATGTCAAGATCATAAAGGACAAAGAACTACTGAGGAATTGTTCCAGAATAAAGAAGAATTGAGACATGACAACTGAATGTAACTCATGGTCCTAGATTTTCTTTGCTTATAATGAATGTTACCAGTATAATTGGCAAAGAATAAGGCCATTTAGTATTGTATCAGTATTAATTTCCTGATTATGATACTTATATTATAGTTACAAAAGAGAATGTCCTTGTTTTTAGGAAATATACATTAAATAGATAAACTAAATGTATCTATTTAGGGATAGATAAATAGATAAAGCAAATGTGCTAAAATGTTAACATTTGATGAGTCTGAAGGGTATAGAGGATTCTTTGTACTATTCTAGAAACTTTTCTGTAAATCTGAAATTATTTCAAAATAAAAAGTTTAAGAATTGAAAAAAAAAGAAGTTTCAGGCTATTTGGCTAAAATCCCTCCATGTCTAAGGATGTATAGGGTGAATACAACTCAGCAACTAAATACTTTTCAATTCAAATTTGAACCTGGAGAGCTATCTGAGGCAAAACCATTTTTCAGCATTTTCATTCCCTATAGTTTTTGGGAATTGAAATTGCTTAAAAGAATTTCATGTTTTATTTGTAACCATTTAAGAACATATCATGGTAAGGCTGTGAAATCTACCATTGGAGTTCCCATTTCCACCATTTTCAAAATGGATAGGGCTGGTTGAGAGCTGGTGTGACACTTGCGGGGGTTTTCTAAGTTGTTTCCATCATGTACTTGGTGAAATATGGCAAAGCAGATGGAAAGCTGGTGATTCATCTCCATGTAAGATTTCCTGGGGAAGGTTGAGATGCATTCGGTGTACAGAATTTCCCGCACTGTACCCCGCTGAAGCTTTTGCCTTAATGAAACAGAAGCATTTGCTCTGTTTCAGACTTTCAAATTAATGATCCCAGAAATGTTTTCTACATGAGTGTTTTCCTCTTTTTTTTTTGTCTTTGTGTGGTGCCACCTCCTTTTTCTAGTCTTATCCATAAGGGTCCATATCTCAAGTAGCTGAGTATCTCAGCTACTCTTTCCAGGTAGCTGAGGGGTGAGTATTTGAACTTACCTGTTCAGTGGTGTTGGCAGGGGTCAGAGAACACAGCCTGGTGAGTCTGTAGCAGTGTAGGTATCCCAGAGTGGAGGACATTATTAAATCAGGAAAACTGTTTCAACAAATAGATGGCAGCATGTATCTTAGTGATGGTGGCAGGTAAATATTTGGACAGGACAAGCTGTTGATTACAAAAACTAATTTTGTGGGAGATCAGGGTCAAATGTACATACTAACAGTCCTTGATTTATCAGCATTATTCAAAAATTGAGCTTAATCTACAAAATTCTAAGTGCTCGCGTTTGTTATTCTGTTGGAGGTTGGAGAGTACATCTTTCACAGTTAACTTCAAAGTATCAATGACATAACTGGAAGAAACTTGAGATATGGACGTTTTTCGTAACAATATTAAAATGCACAAAAACATTTTAATAGTCTGCTATGATTGACCATTTATCTTATATCCATAAAATGGAAAATGGTGAGCCATTGGAAATTATTTAGCTTGTTTACTTTCAAACTATTAACATGTTTAATGTCAGAAAAAGGAGAGTATGCTACACAATTAAAGTTTAAAAATCAGGATATAAACAGTATGGATGCTATGATCCCATTTCCTTAAATCTATCTACAGCATTAGGTTGAGCCATATCACATTGCCATTTTGTATGTCAAATGGTTTGATATCAGCAATCTCAGATGATTCAGGGTATAAGAGAAAACACACATATACACACACACGTGAAAGATAATTACGAAACGTTCTGGATGGTGATCATAGGTATATAATTTTTTTTTTATTTTTCTTATTTATACTTTCTAGAATTAATGTGCATTACTTTTCTGATGAGAGAGAGAAAGAAAATTTTTCTCTATGCTCCAGAGGCAGAACCTTTCATTGTGAAGAGGTATTGGTTCTGGAGCTAATCTACATTGTCAGTAGAAGATTTGAGAATTTTTGGTCTCTGGTTTCCAGAGTTCTTTAGAAATGACCAGATTTGGTGAAAATACCTATCTTCTCTTTCCTTCCCCAAGTAGATTCCCCCAACTAACAGTGAGATCATTTGTGTGCAAGCATCTGGCATTTAGTAGGTGCCCAACAAATATTTGTGAATGATTGAATGAGTGAATACATGAGGGAGAGAGTGATTAAATAATTATTATGTAATACATTCTGAAATTTTGCTTTTTTCCTCCTGATTACTAAACGACTTGAATTGTCTTAAGAGAGAATGTGGCAGAATTGTAAGTCCATGTACACGTATTGCTAAGAGGAAAATCCAGTCTGTCAGAAAAGACAAAAATGAAAATATTGAATGGACTCTGCCGAATAGTACCTTCCCAATTCCCCTGGGTAGAATATAAAATGTCTGGGTAAAAATCTCAGTTCATTATGCATTTCTGCAAGATGTTAACATTTCTGGCCCTTTACCATACAGGCATTTCTAAAGCAGCTTCACCTGTAAGGGCAAATGAGCAGTACCCGGCCGGCTCTGGCCTCTAGTTCTAGGTCACAGAACACATTTAACTCTGTCTGTGATCAGAAGTGTTCCCTTCAATGGCTATCCATTCCTACTTTGGAATAAAAGGAGGATGAGGAAGAAAGGGAGAGAGAGAGGAAGGAAGGAAGGAAAAAAGGAAGGAAGGGAGGGAGGAAGGAAGGAAAGGAGGAAGGAAAAAAAGAAAGGGAGGGGCAGAAAGAGAGGGGAGAGGGACAGAGAGATTTTTAGCCACGTGGGATTGTTCAGTCCTCTTTTCAGCAAATGGTTATAAAAAAGCTCCAAAGGGTAGATACTGATCATTCACCAGCTGACAAAATCAGTGGAGCATTATTTTCATCCCGTGATTACCTCTAAGTGACTCATGCCAGCTTAGATGGGTTCTCAGCCCCTGAGTAGAACATGTCCTGAAATTAACATGAATAACCTAATTTCTACCTTCCCGCAGCCTCTCCTTACACACTGCACAAAGGGAAAAACAGAAGTGAAACAAGAAAGATTAACAAGGTCTGTGCCAGCTGTTAGAAGAGAAGGCATTGTTTGTCTGCATTTAAGGAGAAAAGGACACTATTTGGCCGCGTGGGGTGCCTCGGCGTCGGCTGGTGCTAATGATCATCCCGAGGGTTGAGCTGTAAGGCGAGTTGCCCGTGGACCGGCCCTGCCTGCTCTGCTGACAGGTGCTAATGGGAGGGGGCAGGACACAGCTGCCTGAACAGGAATCCCATTATCCTTTGCTGGGTATTGATTCACCCTGTGGGATGTTTTCTCTCTGGCTGTGTTAATGTTCAGAGCACACACTTGCCTTGTTCAGGCACAGAGTCAGAGGTGCCTGGGGCAAACGTAATGGGCTCTGCCTTCCAGCCTGCAGAGGTTGTGTCTGTGGGGATGTAGGCTTCCTTAATTATAGGCCCTGCTTGGGGACAGGTCTGGAAGAATAGCTTTGCCACGAATAGAATTGCCCGAGGTGCATAGCAAATTAATCTAATGACATGAGGTGCCTGTTGAAAGTTTTTTTCTATCCATAAACAGTGGTTCTCATTTTAATACTTGAAATTTTGCACAAAAAATCCAGGAAGTGATCCAACAGTGGGAATCTTGGCCATCCACTATCCTCTAAACATTTTTCAGACTCTTCTTTGTTTCCAGTGAGGGCTTCTGAAAAATCTCTAGAGATGATGTAGAGATGATCTTTGCCTTTGGTCATGCTCAGTGATTTGGTGGCTTGTTGAAGGGCAATATGTGATTGGGTTGGGTTTATTGGAGTTAAAATGATTGAATATAACTTTTAAAGGGATCTTATCGCACGGGTGAGTCAAGACAGAATTTACTGTGAAAAATTAACACAGCACAGACTCAACTCTGAGCAGCAAAGGTGTCTGTAAGTCATCTCATTTGACTTTCTCCATCATCAGCCGGTCCACATCATTTACAGAACCTCTACGTGTTAAAGTCTTCCTTACATTGACCAAAAACCTGTTTTTCTGTAAATGGTATGCAAGTGCACGTGTGTGTGTTTGTATCAAGACAGTGGCATTTTAGGGCACTTAAAATCCTTCAACATTCAATTTAGTTCACCAATTGCCCAGTTTCTGCCAGCTGCTATATTTATGTTTTCTTATGATACAGAAACTGTATGAAGCCTTATTTTTGAAGGGACCCTAGTCACAAGTGTTGCTTTCATTTCTCAGCCTCTGTCTCTGGCCCTTTCTCTATCAGCTGTCCCATTCTCAGCGTCTTGTTCGTGTTTCTGAGTTAGTGAGGGCCACACTCCTTTGCACTCAGCTCTCCTGGGAAAGGTGAGACAAGCAAGGAGGGATCTGGGCTCAAAGCCTTGAGAAGCGACTGTCCTGGAGCCACCAGCTGTGAGGTCTGTTCGCTAGACGATTTCTACATCCATCTGCAGTGCTTCTGTTTAACAAGGAAAATTCATTTCAGAGGTGTAACTCAGCCAAAGGCAGAGGATAAGCTAGGGATGAACAGTGTATCTAAGATGTCAGAAATGGTTCTCATAATGGTGATAGGCTCTTTGCCCCTCAGCAAGTTCAAGACATTTTCTATTCCCCTTTCATGGCTTGTGGGAGGGATCAATGCTAATCTGTTTTCAGCCTCAAGCCCATTTGATAGATCAGGGACCAAGGGAGTGGAACATGTCCACTCAAGAGCTACAGAGGAACCTAGGCCAGGATCTGATAAAAATATTCATGTGGATTTGGTAAAAATATGTAGAACTTGCGAACGCCAAGCGGCTGCACTCCTTTTTCAATGCATTACCTTTTTCTGGTTATGCAAATAATTATGTAGCTTTTGTGGGAAATTTAAAAATATAAAAAATGACAGACATTCATAATTCTGCTATTCAGAAATAATAACCATCATTACTATTTTGATAATTTCTGTCCATTTCTAATTCAGTGATTTTTTTGCATCCTTTTAATCCTTTGCTGTTTTGCCCCAAAACGTTTCCCCGCAGCATTAAATACTCTTTAAGGATGTAAGTACCAATGACTGAGTCAGATTCAGGACAAAGAAGGACCCTGCGGGAGGTAGTCCAGCTCCACAAACCAGGAGCCCTGTGGACGGAGGGGTGAATTCTCCAAAGCAGGTAGAAAACTCCGTTGGACAAGATTTGTATGGCTTGGTGGTATTTGGGGGACTTCTACCTCCCTGTGTGTTTTGATGAAATGGGAGGGGAGTTAGAAGTGAATGAGGAACTTTACAGTGATCGCGCCTTTGAAAGAAGCAGGTGACTGTGTAGAAGGCTAGGTGGGAAATGCTACCCACTGGTCTTGGAGGGCTCAGGAGAAGAAAGCTGAAACAACTTCACAGTTCAGACCTCCAGCTACTCAAGCTCAATCCTCTGCCACCTCCAACACTATCCTGCAAATACGTGATTCACTGAACACTTGTCATCAAATAAGGTACAACCTTTCCAGATTGACTCCAACCAGGAATGGAAAGTTAGAACATGAAAAGTAAAAGTCTCATAGAGAACACATACCAGAAAAAAATGCTGCACAGCGAAAGAAAAGTATAAACAACTGGTTCTCCACGGAGTCAACGGTGTTAATGAAAAGATGACCTTTCTTAGAGTAAAACTCCAAGGAGACCTACAGGGGCTCAGAGTAGAGATTAGAAAACTGAGAAAATCAAAATCACTATGGAAATGAGACTCTTATTACAGAAACAAAAAACTATATATGGCTAAAGACACATCTGGGATGTAAAAAGTCTGTTTGAGAGAATGACCAAGATGAAACAGAAAAGAAACCAATTACAAAGGGTTCTAGAAGGAATCACTGGTAGTGAAGACAGGTCATATAATCATAACTGCACCTGGAAAAGAGAAGGGAGAAAATGTAAGACAAACATTTTAAGTGAGTTTTAAAATTTGGGAAAATTAAAAAAAGAAAAAGATTGAAATACAGAGCTTGAGAGAGAGCACCACATTCCAGGAAAAACAAATTTAGAATAAAACCACTCTAACGTGATTTGCTAAAGTGAATGGAGATAATTCTGTGGCACACAGGGAAAAATCAAGTTCTCTCTCTGGGGAAAAAGGCAATGTGACCCCGGACATTTTCATAGCATGCAAAAGTGAAAGTCAGCGGAGCAATGTTTACAGAGTTCTTAGTGATGGAAGTGTGACTCAAGATGTTTATGTGCAACTTAGCTGTTACTCAAGTATAAAGTCAAGACAGTTCTTCTCAAGCACCCAAGAACTCAAGGTATATAGACACCAGTAATCCTTAAAAAAAAAAAAAACCCCAAACAAAACAAAAAACAGACCTATGAGAGAATAAGCTGTGGGCAAACAGATGACTAGGGTTCTAAGATGAATCAGGAGGAGGAGGAGAGGGAGGAGGGGGAGGAAGAAGGAGAGAAAGGGAAGGAGGAGGGAGGGAAGTAAGGGAGGGGGAGAAAGAGGGAAAAGCCTGTTGGTAGCATTGAACTGACTGAAAGGGGACACGAAGTTGAATAACTGTGGGGCGTGTGATTAGAAAACAGAATGCAAATTTTATAAAATATTTTAATGATAAACTAACAAAACACTGAGTTTGCGTGAGAAGAGGAGAGGATGATATTTAAGGAATATATCCAAACAAAGAGACATAGAAAGGATAACTTTAACAGAAGAGGTGGTGAGGTACCAAGGAATAAAATAAAAATGAGGCAGAACTGTGCAACTAATGTCTAGCGAGTTTTAACAAAAAGCAAAAACTATTAAAGATAACCACTGTATAACGATAAAGATAACAATCCACAGTGAAGATCTATCCTGGATGTTAATCCACTAAGAGTGAAGAAAAAAACCTCATAGAAACAGGAAATAAGAAAGAAACGAAGACAAATATTATGTAATATTACTTAGATGTGAAATCTAAAAAATAACACAAATGAACTTATTTGTAAAACAGAAACAGACTCACAGACATAGGAAACAAATTTATGGTTACCAAAGGGGAAGGGGATGGGAGGGATAAATTAGGAATAGGGGGTTAACAGATACATACTACCATATATAAAACAGATAAACAACAAAGATTTACTGTATTGTATAGGAAACTATATTTAATATCTTATAATAACCTATAAGGGAGAAGAATAAAAGAAGAATATATATATGTATGTGTATATATATATATATATATAAAACTGGATCACCTGAAACTAACACAATATTGTAAACTAGCTATACTTCAGTTAAAAAATAAAAATTAAAATAAAGATTGGAGTCAAAAAAACAGATGAATGGATAAAGAAGATGTGATATATATAGACACACAATAGACTACAGCCGTAACAAGAATGAAATTTTGCCTTTTGCAGCAACATGGAGGGACCCTCCAGGAGGATATTACGCTTAGTGAAATAAGTCAAACAGAGAAAGACAAATACTGTATAATATCGCTTATATGTGGAATCTGAGAATACAGCAAACCAGTGAATATTAAGAAAAGAAACAGACTTACTGATATGGGGAGTAAACTAGTGGTTACTAGTGGGGAGAGGGAAGGAGGGAGGGGCAGGGTAGGCGTATGGGATTAAGAGATCCAAACTCCCTGTATAAAATAAAAAAGTTACAAGGATATATTGTACAGCACAGAGAATATAGCCAATATTTTATAAAGGGAGTATAATCTTTAAAAATTGTGGGGCTTCCCTGGTGGCGCAGTGGTTGAGAATCTGCCTGCCAATGCAGGGGACACGGGTTCGAGCCCTGGTCTGGGAAGATCCCACATGCCGCGGAGCAACCGGACCCGTGAGCCACAACTACTGAGCCTGCGCGTCTGGAGCTTGTGCTCCCCAACAAGAGAGGCCGCAACAGTGAGAGGCCCGCACACCGCGATGAAGAGTGGCCCCCACTCGCCGCAACTAGAGAAAGCCCTCGCACAGAAACGAAGACCCAACACAGCCAAAAATAATAAATAAATAAATAAATAAATAAAAATTGTGAATCATCGTGTTGTACACCTGAAACTTATATAACATTGTAAACCAACTATACCTCAATAAATAAATTTTAAGAAAAGAAACAGATGAAAACACAATAGGATAGGTATTTCTATTACCTTTAACTTATCTTTCTTAGCTCATTTTATTTGATATATCAAATAAATGAACAGGTGAAAAGTAGAAATAGTTTGGATATTATCTGAGGACAAGGGTATAAAAACCAGAAATGAACAACTGTGACAGACAGTGTTATTGAGTCTCCCAACTCTCATTCTCTCTTCTGCCTTGTCGGCTGAACCTCAGTTTTCTTTGCTGGGGACGGGGGGTGATGTTTGCAGATGAAAACGCTCACCCGGACTCTTTTTCTGCTAGCGAAGCATGTGATGGGGTTCTGGCCAGTGAGATATAAGCTGAGAGTTCTGGAAAAGCTTTTGCTTTCCTGATGCAATGCTACCCTGATTGTTTTCCACTTTTGTTTTCTTCCTGCCTCCTGCTTGGAAAGCAAATGTGACACCCAGAGGGGAGATGAAAAGCACAAGGAAAAAGGCCTCCATACTTACACACGGTTACAGTTAATCCATCTATCAGGATCCACAAAGTGGTGACCACCCCAGCGGCCTGGCTCACTTCATAAATCCAAGCTGAAATCAGCCTGCATTTATAGGAAACACCTCACTGTCAAAGAAACCTAACAAACACTTTTGGGTTTGCATCAAAACAATGACAGGTCTGTTTACCAGGTAATCCTAAACGCAAGAGCTGGGCAACTTGCCTGAAATTCTTTGACAAAAGCACATGTATGAACAGCAGTTTATAATAAATGACAGAAAGTTGTAAACGAAACTAAGAAGAAGTGATTCACTCTAGGAAAGCTTTGGAAAGTTGCACAGAAGGAATGTCATTTTTTTGGTATCTATATTTATGAGGGATATCGGTGTACAGGTTTTTATAATGCCTTTGTCCAGTTTTAGTGATGCAGGCCTCATAAAATGAGTTGCAATGTGCTCTTTCCTTTTTTCATCTTGGGTAAGAGTTTGTGTAGAATTGGTATTTTTTCCTTATATGTTTGGTAGAATTCATGAACGAACCATCTCAGCCTGGAGTTTTATTTGTGGTAAAGTTTTTCAACTGTAAATCCAATTTCATCTACAATTTGAATATAGGACTTCAGTTAGATGGATTTACAAATATCGAATACTCTGTTTCTTCTTTTTTTTGGTCTTGATAATTTGCCTTTTCATGAAATTTTCCCACTTCATCTAAGTCATAGAATTTATTTTAATGAAGTTATTTACAATATTTTCTCCCTTATTTTTCATATCTAGAGGTTCTGTAGTGAAATCTCCTCTTTCTTTTTTTGTGGTATAGATATTTGATGCACTCTCTCTATTTTCCAATCAGTCTGACTAGAGATTTATCAATTTTATTGATATATTTATAAACCAGTTTTTAGTTTCACTGATTTTCTTTATTGACTCTCTTTTTTCAATTTTATTGATTTCTGCTTTAAAAAAATCCTTTGCTCTTACTATTTCAGTTAAATTTTCTCTTCATCTTATAGTTCCTTGAGGTAGAAAATGAGATCATTTATTTTACTTAAGACCATTCTTCTTTTCTAATATAAGCATTTAATGCTGTAAAGTTTTCATTAAGCATTGCTTTAGCAGTAAGCTGCAATCCAGAAATTTTAATATGTTGGTTTTGAATTTTCATTCAGTTCAAAGTACTTCCTAATTTCTAATTTCTTCTTGGACGCCTGGGTTATTTGTAAGAGTGTAATATGATTTCCAAATATTTGAGGATATTCCAGATATCTGTTACTGATTTGTAGTTTAATTCCATGGTGGTCGGAGAAGTTATTTTGTATGATTTCAATTCTCTTAAAATCATCAAGACTTACTTTATAGCTCATCGTATGGTCTATCTTTTAAATATTCCATAAGCCCTTCAAGAGCACGTTGTTGGATGGAGTGGTCTGTGAATATCAATTAGGTTAGTTTGGTTGGTAGTTTTGATCAGGTCTTCTGTATGCTTATTGATTTTCATTTAATTGCTCTACCAATTACTGAGGAGTTGCTGAAATCTCCAACTATAATTATGAATTTGTCTATTTCTCCTTCCAGTTCTATAAGGTTTTTTTCCATACACATTGAAACATTTTAAATATGTGTTTACACATATTTCTGTAGGCTACTTATTATTATAGTATGTCCCGAACTATCTCTTGTAATAATCTTTATTTTGAAATGCTAGTTTGATGTTAACATAGCAACTCCATATTTCTTTTGATTAGTGTTTGCATTTCCAATGTTTTTTTTCCCCTTTTACTTTTAATCTGCCTTTGTTTTTATAGTTAACTTGGATTAC
This sequence comes from Balaenoptera musculus, assembly GCF_009873245.2. Classification (NCBI taxonomy): domain Eukaryota; kingdom Metazoa; phylum Chordata; class Mammalia; order Artiodactyla; family Balaenopteridae; genus Balaenoptera; species Balaenoptera musculus. Next base: position 85,059,572 of record NC_045797.1, read on the forward strand.
AGATAGAATGTAGTTGAGTCTTGTTTTTTTTCTTTTAATCCCATCTGACAGTCTCTGCCTTGAATTAGTTTTGTCCATCTATGTTTACTGTATTAATGGATATGTTTGAGATTAAATCTACTCTCTTGCTATTTGTTACCTATTTTCTATATGTTCTTTACTGCCTTTTGTTTGCTTGCTGCCTTTTGTGGATTCATTAAATTTTCTTATGATTCCATTTTATCTATACTACTGGATTAATACTTGTTTCTCTTTTATTTTCTATTACTTGTTCTAGAGTTGATACAATTTTAATTTATCGTACTCCATATTCAAATAATATTTTACTGTTTCAGTTTTAGTGTAAGAATCTTACTGCAGTATACTTCCAACAACATTTTCTTTTCCCTCGTGACCTTATTTTCATAATTGTTACTTCTACTGATGCCATAAACCTCACAATGCATCATCATTATCACCATGGTTATTATTATTGCTCTAAACAATTATGTTTTTAGACAGTCAATTGATTAAAATGTATTTCTATACCAATTCACATGGTTACTGTTCTCAGCACTCTTCTTTCCATTTTATAGGTCTAAATTTTCATCTGATATTATTTTCCTTCTTTTTGAAGAAACACTTTTAAAATTTCTTATAGAGCAGTTGTGATGGTAGTGAATTATCTCGTATTCTATCTCAAAAATGTCTTTATTTCGGTTTTGAAATGCTCTTTTTGCTGGATAAAGAATTTTAGGGTGATGACTTTTCAGTATTTTAAATGTATCTCTCCACGGTCTTCTAGCTTGCATAGTCTCTGGTGAGATGTCTGCATATTTATTATCTTTGCACCTTTTAATTTATTGTATCATTTTATCTTGTTTTTTAAAGATTTTCTCTTATGGCTAATTTTCAGAAATTTTTGACTTTGAATGTTATCCCTTTTCATTTATTTTGCATGGCTTTGTTAAGCTTTTAGGATCTGTAGATTTATAGTTGTCATGCAATTTGATTAATAAAAAGTCTCTGTCTATATTTCTACAAAAATATTTTCTGTTCTTTTTCTTTCCTCTCCTTCTACTGCTCTGCTTACATTATCATTTATTGTGGATAATTTCTACTGCTATTTAAAAAAACTCAGTTATCTTTTCTTATGCAGCATCTAATCTGCTCTTAATCCTGTGCTTTTATTTTTATTTACAATTTTTTTATTTCTGAAAGTCTCATTTGGGTCCTTTTTCTTTTTTTTTCATCTTAAGTCATTTCCCTTCTCATCACAGTCATGCTTTCCTCTATCTTTGGGAGCACTTGGAATAAAATCATATTAGCTTTTTAAATTGTTAGTCTGCTAGTTCATTCATATCTGTCATGTCGGTGTTTGTCTCTATTTTTTTTTCTTTTGGTTATGGAAAAAATTATGCTTTTTTGCAAGCCTGGTAAATTTTTAATAGAGGCTGTATATTGTAAATGTCATGTTGTTTAGTGTTTGAATGTGTGTTCAAGAGTGATCAATTTTTGTTTTTGCATGCCATTAAGTTAGTTGGTATCAGTTGGTATCATTTTGAGACTTGCTGTTTCTTTTTTTGACTGCAACCATATGTTATATTTTATTTAGTGACATTGTAAATGCATGCATATATCTTTGTATATTCAGGTGTGATATTTACTAGAGTTTTATATAATGCAAGCTAGTTCTGTATTTTATTTCTTTAATCTTTTATTTAAATTTATTCCAAATGTTCCTTAAATTTTATTTCCAATTTATATTTTTAACTAAACTTTTTTATTTTGTAATAATTGTAGCTTAACTTGCAACAAGAAACAGTACAAAGGCATTTCATGTGTTCTATATCCAGTTTCTCCCAAAGGTAACATCTTGCAAAACCACAATACAGTATCACAATCATAATATTAATATCAGTACAGTAGGATATAGACCGTTCCATCACCATGTTGTGTGGCCTTTCATGGAACACCCATTTCACTCTCAACCATGCCCCCTTTCTTACCCCAGACAACTACTAATCTGCCCTTCATTTATATAGTTTTGTCGTTTCAAAATGTTATGTAAATGAAATCATACAGTAAATAACTTTTTGGAATTGGCTCTTTTCACTTAGCATAACTTTCTGGAGAAGTATCTAGGTTGGGACATCTATTCACAGTTTGTTCTTTTTTACTGTTGAGTAGTATTTCATGATGAGGATGTGCCATGGTTTATTTAACCCATTGAAGAGCATCTGGATTGTTTCCAGATTTGGGCTATTACAAATAGAGCTGTTATGAACATTTGTGTACAGGTTTTAAGTGAACTTAAGTTTTCATTTTTTTTTTTTCGGGGATTAATGCCTGGGAATGCAATTGCTGGGTATATGGTAGTTGCATGTTTAGTTTTTTAAGAAACTTCCAGACTTTTCCAGAGTGGCTATACCATTTTCCATTGCTACCAGCAACATATGAATGATCCAGTTTCTCCACATCCATGCCAGTACTGATGTTGTCATTTTTTAAAAAGTTCTAGCCATTCTGATGAGTGGTTTTATCCTGCACTTCACGAACAGATAATAATGTTGAATAGCTTTGCATGTTTTTATTTGCCATCTGTATGTCTTCTACAGTGAAATGTCTTTTTATGTCTTTTATACATCTTCTAATTAGATTGTTTATTTCTTTACTGTTGACTTTTGAGATTTGTTTATACATTCTAGAAAGCAGTCCTTTGTTGACTATGTGATTTTCAAATATTTTATCCCTCTCTGTAGCTTGTCTTTTCATTTTTTAACAGTCTTTTGCAGAGCAAAAGTTTTTAATTACAATCAAGTCAAAATTATCAGTCTCTTCTTTTATAGATTATATTTTTGGAGACAAGTCTAAGAACTCTTTGCCTACCCTGAGATTCTGAAGATTTTCCCCTATGTTTTTTTCTAAAATTTTTATTGTTTTACATTTTACATTTAATTCCGTGATCTGCTTTGAGTTATTTTTGTGTAAGATGTGAAGTTTAGTTCTCGGTTCTTTTTTTTTTAATACATGGTTGTTGAATTGTTCCATACCATTTGCTGAAAAGGCTATCCTTCCTTCATTGACTTGCTTTTGCATCTTTCTCAAAAATCAGTTGTGAGGCTATTTCTGGGTTCTGTATTGTGTTCCATTTATCTGTGGCTCCACCAATACCACACAGTCTTGATTTCTGTAGCCACAGGAAATCTTGAAGTTAAGTAGAAAGACAGAAAACTTCTCATTTCATTTGTTTAAAAGACTATTTTTTAGAGCAGTTTTAGATTCACAACAAAATTTAGAGAAAGGTGCAGAAATTTCCCATATATCCACTGTTCCCACAATGTATAGTCTCCCCCATTATCAACAACACTCACCAGACTGGTATATTTTTTTACCAATGATGAACCTACCTTGATGCATCATAATCACCCAAAGCCCGGGGTTTACTTTAGTGTTCATCTTGGTGTTGTACATTCTATAGTTAGACAAAAGCATAAGGACATCTATACATCATTTCAATATCATACAGAGTATTTTCACTGCCCTAAAAGCCCTCTGAGCTGTGCCTATTCATTCACTCACACCCTTACCAACAACTACCAGTCTTCTTGTCTTCATAGTTTTCTCTTTTCCAGAATGTCATATACGGTTGACCCTTGAACAACATGGATTTTAACTGCATATGTCCATTTATAGACTGGCTTTTTTTCAATAAATACTACCATACTACACGATCTCAAATTGGTTGAATCCACAGATGCAGAGCCTCGGATACAAAGGGCTGGTGGGATGAGAGTCTTGGTTCCCTCTTTTCCTTTCCAACCCTACCTCAGGAAGGACATGTGGGTGCCTGATTACAGCCAGGCAAGGGTGGAGGTCTCAGTCTCCCAGCTGGTTTTTTTGCTGACATGAGTGGGTGTGAGATCACAATTATTTCTGTGGTATTTGGCTGGAATAGAGCAGGCAAAAGTATGTAAAAGTATGTAAAAGTTTTCTGTCTTTCTAGACTGTCTCTTTCCTGGACCTCTTACTAGAGAGAGCAGACTTTTGAGGGGTCTCTTTCTCTTTTTTTTTAACATCTTTATTGGAATATAATTGCTTTACAATGGTGTGTTACTTTCTGCTTTATAACAAAGTGAATCAGCTATACATATACATACATCCCCATATCTCCTTCCTCTTGCGACTCCCTCCCACCCTCCCTACCCCACCTCTCTAGGTGGTCACAAAACACTGAGCTGATCTCCCTGTGCTATGTGGCTGCTTCCCACTAGCTATCTATTTTACATTTGGTAGTGTATATATGTCCATGCCACTCTCTCACTTCGTCCCAGCTTACCCTGCCCCCTCCCCATGTCCTCAAGTCCATTCTCTACATCTGCATCTTTATTCCTGTCTTGCACCTAGGTTCATCAGAACCATTATTTTTTTAAATTTATTTTTATTTTTTTTTAGATTCTCTATATATGTGTTAGCATATGGTATTTGTTTCTCTCTTTCTGACTTACTTCACTCTGTATGACAGACTCTGCCAGACAGACAGGTCCATCCACCTCACTACAAATAACTCAATTTTGTTTCTTTTTATGGCTGAGTAATATTCCACTGTATATATGTGCCACATATTCTTTATCCATTCATCTGTCGATGGACACTTAGGTTGCTTCCATGTCCTGGCTATTGTAAATAGAGCTGCAATGAACATTGTGGTACATAACTCTTTTTGAATTATGGTTTTCTCAGGGTATATGCCCAGTAGTGGGATTGCTGGGTCACATGGTAGTTCTATTTTTAGTTTCTTAAGGAACCTCCATACTGTTCTCCATAGTGGCTGTATCAATTTACATTCCCACCAACAGTGCAAGAGGGTTCCCTTTTCTCCACACCCTCTCCAGCATTTATTGTTTGTAGATATTTTGATGATGGCCATTCTGACAGGTGTGAGGTGATACCTCATTGTAGTTTTGATTTGCATTTCTCTATTGATTAATGATGTTGAGCATCCTTTCATGTGTTTGTTGGCAATCTGTATATCTTCTTTGGAGAAATGTCTATTTAGGTCTTCTGCCCATTTTTGGATTGGGTTGTTTGTTGTTTTGATATTGAGCTGCATGAGCTGCTTGTAAATTTTGGAGATTAATCCTTTGTCAGTTGCTTCATTTGCAAATACTTTCTCCCATTCTGAGGGTTGTCTTTTCACCTTGTTTATGTTTTCCTTTGTTGTGCAGAAGCTTTTAAGGTCCCATTTGTTTATTTTTGTTTTTATTTCCATTTCTCTAGGAGGTGGGTCCAAAAGGATCTTGCTGTGATTTATGTCATAGAGGGTTCTGCCTATGTTTTCCTCTAAGAGTTTTATAGTGTCTGGCCTTACATTTAGATCTTTAATCCATTTTGAGTTTATTTTTGTGTATGGTGTTAGGGAGTGTTCTCATTTCGTTCTTTTACATGTAGCTGTCCAGTTTTCCCAGCACCACTTATTGAAGAGACTGTCTTTTCTCCATTGTATATTCTTGCCTCCTTTGTCAAATATAAGGTGACCATATGTGCGTGGGTTAGTCTCTGGGCTTTCTATCCTGTTCCATTGACCTATATTTCTGTTTTTATGCCAGTACCATACTGTCTTGATTACTGTAGCTTTGTAGTATAGTCCGAAGTCTCAAAGTCTGATTCCCCCAGCTCCATTTTTCTTTCTCAAGATTGCTTTTGCTGTTCAAGGTCTTTTGTGTTTCCATACAAATTGTGAAATTTTTTGCTCTAGTTCTGTGAAAAATGCCATCGGTAGTTTGATAGGGATCACACTGAATCTGTAGATTGCTTTGGGTAGTATAGTCATTTTCACAATGTTGATTCTTGCAATCCAAGAACATGGTATATCTCTCCATCTATTTGTATCATCTTTAATTTCTTTCATCAGTGTCTTATAGTTTTGTGCATACAGGTCTTTTGTCTCCTTAGGTAGGTTTATTCCTAGGTATTTTATTCTTTTTTTGCAATGGTAAATGGGAGTGTTTCCTTAATTTCTCTTTCAGATTTTTCATCATTAGTGTATTTGGGGGTCTCTTTCTGTCTGCACCTGCTGGCATTTCTCTGTTGCTGTCTTCTTCAGCTCTGAGTCTGGGATATTTGCAAAGAAACATGAAAACTCAGGGAGCTCCTTAAGATCTCAGGCTTTGTGGCCCAATGTCCCTAGATGGTTTGCTTTCTTTTCTTCACTTTAAAGAGTTCTCTTATGTTTGTTTTATAGATAAAGTTCAAGGTTTTAGTTGTGGTTAGAGAAGAAATAGGGAAAAGTATGTCTACTCCTTCTTCCTGGACGCAAAATCCCAAGGCTTGTTTTTAAGCTTTTCTTAAGGTGAAAACAAGCAGAGTTTAGTGTGGGGTTAGTTTAGTCCCACTACTAGTGTCTTATCCTCCTGAAGTTTCCACTTAATGCCCCATGTATTACAAAGTCTTTCCACTTTGGCTGGTGGGGATGCAAACTCTTCACAAAATATACCTGCCTTTTGACAGTTATGTTAGGTAAGAATATATTTGCTTTAATTTGTAAAAAAATGATTACCATAGAAAGTTTAGTGAACATCTGTCATTGCATATAAATATCAAATTAAAGAAATAGAAAACAACATATTTTTTCTTTGTGATGAGAGCTCTTAGGGTTTACTCTCTTCACAGCTTTTATATGTAAGGTACAGCAGTGTTCATTACATTGGTCATGTTGTACATCACACCCCTGGTACTTATGTATTTTAAAACTGGAAGTCTTTGACCACCTTCCTCCAAGTCCCCCTCCACCCAACCCCCCACCCCTGGTAACAAAATCTGATCTCTTTTCTATGAGTTTTTGTGTGTGTGTGTTTGTTTTTGAAGTATAATTGACCTACAACACTGTGGTAGTTCCTAATATACAACATAGTAATTCAACATTTCTATATTTCAAAGTGATCACCATGATAAGTCTAGTTACCATCTGTCACCATACAAAGATATTACATAATTATTGACTATATTCCCTACACTGTATATCTCATACCCGTGACTCATTTATTTTGTAACTGAAAATTTGTACCTCTTAACCTCCCTCACCTATTTCTCTCTCCCTCCCCCCACCTCTGGCAACCACCTCTTTGTTCTATGTATCTGTGACTCTGTTTCTGTTTTGTTATGTTTGTTCATTTTTCTTTTTTTTTTTTTTTTTTTTAGATTCCACCTATAAGTGAAATCATACAGTATTTCTCTTTCTCTGTCTGACTTATTTCACTTAGCATAATAGCCTCTGGGTCCATCCATGTTGTTGCAATTGTCAAGATTTCATTCTTTATTATAACTGAGTAATATTCATATATAAATATATATATATATATATATATATATATATATATATCTCACTTCTTTTTCATTCATTCATCTATTGATGGGCACTTAGGTTGCTTCTGTATCTTGGCTATTGTGATAAGTGTGGGTTCATTTCTGGGCTCTTTATTCTGTTCCCCTGATTTATGTGTCTGTTTTTGTGTCAGTACCATACTGTTTTGATTACTGTAGCTTGTAAGATAGTTTGATATCAAGGAGCAAGATACCTCCAGTTTTGTTCTTCTTTCTCAAGATTGTTTTGACTATTCGGGTTCTTTTGTTTTTCCACACAAATTTTAATAATTATTTGTTCTAGTTCTGTGAAAAATGCCATTTGTATTTTGATAGGTATTTCAATGAATCTATAGATTACCTTGAAGTATGCTCATTTTAACAATATTAATTCTTCCAGTCCATGAGCCCAATATATCTTTCCTACTGTTTGTGTCATCTTCAATTTCTTTCATCAGTAGTTTTCTGAGTACAGGTCTTTTACCTCCTTAGTTAGATTTATTCCTAGGTATTTTATCCTTTTGACATGATTATAAATGGGATTTTTTTTTAATTTCTCTTTCTGATAGTTTATCTTTAGTGTATAGAAATGCAACAGATTTCTGTATATTAATCTTGTATCCTACAACTTTACCAAATTCAATGATGAGTTCTAATAATCTTTGGTGCTGTCTTTAGGATTTTCTATGTATAGTATCATGCCATCTGCAAACAGTAAGAGTTTGACTTCTCCCTTTCCAATTTGGACTCCTTTTATTTCTTTTTCTTGTCTGATTGCTATGTCTAGGACTTCCAATTGCTATTGAATAAAAGTAGTGAGATTGGGCTTCCTTGTCTTGTTCCTGATCTTAGAGAAGATGCTTACAGCTTTTCACCATTGAACAAGATGTTAGCTATGGGTTTGTCATATATGGTCTTATTATATTGAGGTATGTTCCTATTTGCCCTAGGGGTGCCCTCTATGTGGGCTCTGTGGGCCTTATTTTGTCCAGAAGACTACTGTAGGGACACTGGTAGGCATGGCTGGCCTCCAGTCCAGTTGGTTGCCAGGCCCTGTTTTGTTTAGATGTTGCTGGCAGTTGTGGGTGGAGCTGGATCATGAGATGGCCAGGTATAGAGCCCTGGTGGGGGTCCCAGGACTAGTGATGGCCAAATGGTGGGCAGAGCCATATCCTACAGTGGCTAAATGCGGGGCCAGGAGCTGGTGTCTGCCCACTGGTGGGCAGGGCTGAGGCCCAGGAAATCCCAGGGCTGGTTTCCACTCATTTGTGGGTGAGGCCAGGTCCTGGGGCTAGTGATGGCCCACTGATGGCTGAGCTGTGTCCCGGGGTTTTTGGCTGCAGGGCCCTGGGTGTTCCAGAGTTGGTTTTAGCCTGTGGATGGGTAGGTCGAGGGCACAGTGTGCCCCAGGGCTGGTGCCTACCTCCTGGTGGGTGAGGTAGGGTCCTGGGGTTAGTGCCAGTCTGCTGTTGGATGGGGTTAGGTTCAGTGTTTGGCTATAGGGGTCCCGGGGGAGGGGGCCTGGGTTAGTGCCATTTCCACTGGCGTGTGGGGCTGTGTCCTGGGCCCTCTGGTGGGTGCGGCCAGGTACTGTGGTGGGGGTGGGGGCTCAGGGGATTCTACCACAGCCAACCTGGGGTGTCCAGGGCTTCCCTGGTGGTGCAGGGGTTAAGAATCCGCCTGTCAATGCAGGGGACACGGGTTCAAGCCCTGGTCTGGGAAGATCCCACATGCCGCGGAGCAACTAAGCCCGTGCGCCATAACTACTGAGCCTGCGCTCTAGAGCCTGTGAGCCATGACTACTGAGCCTGCGAGCCACAACTACTGAGGCCCGTGTGCCTAGAGCCCGTGCTCCACAACAAGAGAAGCCCGCACACCACAACGAAGAGCAGTCCCCATTCGCCACAACTAGAGAAAGCCCGCGCGCAGCAACAAAGACCCAATGCAGCCAAAAATAAATAAATTAAATAAATAAATTTTTTTAAAATGCAGGTTTTTCCTCAGATAAACCCAGTGGGCTGGCACCCATTGGCTGGTGGGTAGGGCCAGGTCCCAGCACTAATAAGCTAGGAGGAGGATCCAAAATGGTACGTGTCAGTTCCAGTGTCCTTGTGGTGAGATGAGCACCCCAAAATGGATGCTGCAGCAATTACGTTGCCAGGTGGGTCCCAATTGCCCCCTGCTTCTCCGGGAGGCTGTCCAAGATCAGCAAGTGGATCTGACCCAGGATCCTTTCAAATTACGGCTTCTACCCTGGGTTCTGGAGCATGTGAAATTTTGTGTGCACCTTTTAAGACAGCGGTCCCCAACATTTTTGGCACCAGGGGCCAGTTTCATGGAAGACAATTTTTCCACGGACTGGGGGTGGGTGGGTGGGTGGGTTCAGGTATAATGCAAGTGATGGAGAGCAGCAGATGAAGCTTCGCTCGCCCGCACACCTTTCACCTCCTGCTGTGCGGCCTCGTTCCTAACTGGCCACCAACTGGTCCCGGTCCAAGGCCCTGGGATTGGGGACCCCTGCTTTAAGAGTAGAGTCTCTATTTCCCAGGGCCCTCTGGCTCTCCTGAAAGTAAGCCCCACTGGCCTTCAAAGGCAAACGATCTGAGGGCTCATCTTCTCCATACAGGAGCCCAGCCCTGGGGATCCTGAGGTGGGGCTTGCACCACTTGCTCTTTGGGGAGAACCTCTGCAATTGTAATTATCCTCCCGTTGTGGGTCACCTACCTGGGGGTACGGGTCTTGACTGCACTGCATCTCCGCCCCTCCTACCCATCTTGTTGAGGTTCCTTCTTTATATCTCTGGTTGTAAAAGACTTTTCTGCTAGTCTTTTGGACATTCTTATTAATAGTTGCTCTGTAAATATTTGTGTGTCTGTGGAAAGAGATGAGCTCAGGGTCTTCTTATTTTGACATCCTTGCCATTATCCTCTGTTTGTTTTGATTTGATTTGATTGTTTTGATTTATTATTATTAATTTATGTAATTTTATATATTTTATATATATAAATTTATATAATTTAATATTATTATCAAATATTATTATTTGATTATTGTATTTATTTATTTGATTTATTTATTTTTGTTATTGGTGTGGTTGGAGATTTTCTTTTATATGTAAATTCTGTATCTGCCCCTCGATGCCTGTAACTTCTCCAGTTTGCTAAGAGTCACCTTGTCATTGAAGGCTTACATAAGGTCTGGCTTTTCCATCCCTAGTCACTGATTTCTTACAATATCTGTGGAACTCTTGAGGCTGAGGCTGGGGAGGTTTTATTTCCCCCAGTCACCTCTTGCACTACGTTCCTGCTCCTCCTCCATTACCACTGCCTACTTTTTGCTTCATGTCCTGTGTATCCTGGTTTTTTTCCTGCACTTTGCATATGGGTGGAAACCACTCTCAACCTTTGGGCTCTCAGAGCACCACTGACTCAGTGATGGGACGCAGCAAGCTCTTCTGAATGTTGGAAAGAGTGAGGAGGAGGTCATATTAGAGCATCAGCTCCTTGCCCTAGAGTCTAGGAAGCAGTTGAAAATCCGGTGTTACACTTCTCAGCAATCTCTTGCTAGCCTCCGTATGGGGGCTTTTCCTCCATCAAGATCAAGTCTTCTTTGGTCGCAGGCATTCCGCCACATTGCTCACCCCTCTCTCCTCAACCACTTCATTCCTCTTTCCTTCCCTCCGTCTCTGAAATTCCTCTTCACTTCCCAGGCACAGCACAGTGGCTCCATCCCTTCACGGTTGCCTGTTCAGACCTTGTCTGGAGAGCGAGCAGCCTCACATCTTCCTCACCAAACATTTTTCACATACGTTTTTTCCTGAGAAGAAAAAAAAAATTTTTTTTTTTTTTCAGGATTACCCATTGGAAAACTGCAGGGGGCACCTTTCACAGAAAATATGTGGTGAGCAAGTCCTGGATCTGTCTGCCTGGAACCTAGGCCTGGGTGAGGTGCAGACTTTAGCTCTTTGACTGTTAACATATGTCTTCAGCACACTCTTTCTCATTTGCAATTTGTCTTAGAATGTTTGTTGCTTTATCCTGCTGTATAAACATATTTATATGCATAAAACCTGTATTTGAAATTGATTATATGATTTTCCCTTTATGTGTATTTATTATTCAGGCTTATTTAGAAACTCCTTCTCTGCCTAAAGGTTATAAAATATCAGTTACATTTATTGCGAGTACATGTCTTATTTCTTTTTTAAAAATTAAAAGAAAAATTGTGAAAAAAAGATTAAAGTCTTATCTGGACCCTCCTCTCCCCTGGCCCTGTGTCTTTTACATCTTGTCAGTTGTGTCCATCATTAACCGTTTAACATTAACATCCTTCATAACATCTGGTTGCTGAAAAATGAGATTATCTCTACCTCCCACTCCCTATCATGACTTCATTTTATCTCTGTTATTCTAAAGGCTTTATCTTGGGGTTCAAGGTCCTAGACTGCCAGACTTATATGGAGTCTGAGAGCCATCTGGGGCCAGCACATCATGCCATGGATGGAGAAAATGAGGACATAAAAATATAGCAACCGGGCTGCTGCTGTGTGGGGAGTCATTAGCAGGGCCAGGATTTAAGTCAAGTTTATACATTTTGCCTCTACCCTTCATCTTCATTTCTACCACATCGCATGTGTCCTTGTAATTTACCTTTGCTCGTTGTGCTGGCCTCCTTCTCCCCACCTCAGTGCATGCTACCCAGACTTTCTACCATGATCTTGGAAAAGCAGAAGCTTAGCAAGAGAGAAGCAAGGACGGCGTGTTGCCTGTGTGGGAAATTCTACCCTGTTACACCTCATGGGCCTTTCCTGAGCTATGTGGAGTAAGAAGACCCTGAAGTCAGGGCCACCTGCCTCTGGAGGCTGTCTGGCCAAGTGTGACTTGACTTGGGGACGGCTGTCCTCCCAGTCCTGGTGCAGGACCCCAGGGATGGCATCTGGCTCAGAGCTCATTGGCAGGGTCAGTGGGAGCAGCACCAGGCCCAGGTGCCCAATGATGAGGTTGGTGGAAACGGAGCAGAGACCAACAGACCTGCAAGGGTGGTTCCTGAAAGACAAGCCACACTGGCTGCTCTGTGAGCTGAAAGGCAAGCAGGACATGGGCATGAGGCCCCGGTGCATGTGTGATGTGCTGCAGAGATCAGCGGTGTGAACAGGGTGACAAGTAGGGGGTACCTGAGAATGCTGGGAGGATGGCATTTGGAGAGGAAAATACTGGACAGAAAATGTGGACACTTTCCTGGCTGTAAGGGGAATGGTGTCTGCTTCTCCTGGGAAACGCCGTGTCCTGATGCTGTACATGAAGGATTTCTAAATGGCCCCCTTCTGAGTAGTTTCCGTTGTACCTGCTGCCTGGGCCTTGGCTGGGAGGGACTTTGGGACCTGGTGACTCCAGGGCGGTGATGTGCTGCTTCATTCAGTTTCTTGGGCAGGTTCAGCAGCTTTATCATAAAGGCTGCTTGGTACCAGAGAGGAAGGTGATAATGGTTAATTGATGTGGACCACGGGACTTGTTTAAAAGCTCATAGAGGATCTTCTCAAGTCTTCCAGAAACAGCAGAGAACATTTTTCAGGGGATATAATTCCTGCTTTGTGGAGGAGAAGCAACACAAATTTTATTGCCTGAGCAATATAAATTTCACTGATAATGTCACCCCATTTTTCTTCTTTTTGACCTCATTTTTCATACCAAGTTGAGGTGGCCTGAGAAGCCTTGGGTTACATGTATTTTCCCACGTTGCCTTGGACACACAGTATGTGAGTTGAGCTGTGACGTTCCGATATTAGCACTATTCAAAATATGCTACCTTTGCCCCCAAGTATATGGCCTGCGTTTTTTCAAGGCTGAGGCCTGTCAGGAAAAGAAGGAGAGGCAAGTTGTGGGAAAGCTTGATAATAGTCAAAAAAGAAGAGAGTATCTCTTCTAAACATGCCTCTGAAGCAGATTCCCATGGAAATCATGTTAAGTTTGTAATAGAAACGAGGAGCAGGTATTCAGAATGCTCATAATTCTAAAATGAATTGCAAAATACAAAATCTCAGTAGTTCTGTTTTGAGTACATCACTGTGTAAATATTAACAGATGGGGACATTGACTCAACACGGTTACTTCTCATAGTAGGTGGCTCCCCTATAGATACCTTAGAACTCTTCCCTTGGAACAGAGGAAGCAGAAGCTCATACCTCTCTGGGTGGTTAGAGGGACGAGAGGCTCGGGTGCTTCTGGCTATCATTTTTCTTCATGAACCTCCTCCATTTTTGTCACTAATCAGTGATGTTGGCAAGAAGTTACCCATTAGGGTGGGTTCATACAGCATTTTGAGAAATGCTAGCTGTGTGTCTACACTGGGATTGGGGAAACCCCACAGAAGAAGGTTATGGACTGAAGAATGTTTGTTTTCCCCCCAAATTAATACGTTGAAGCCCTGCTCCCTAATGTGATGGTATTAGGAGGTAATGATGTTTAGATGAGGCCATCCAGACAGAGCACTGTGATTGGATTAGTGCCCTTAGGAGAAGAGGAAAAGGCACCAGAGCTTTCTCTCCACCAGGTGAGAGCACAGCAGGAAGGTGACCATCTGATGTCAGGAAGAGGGCCCTCGCCAGACACCGAATCTGCCAGCAGCAATCCTGCAGTCCTCAGCCTCCAGATTTGTGAGGAAAACGTCTGTTGTTTAAGTCCCTTAGTTTATGGTATTTTGCTCTGTCAGCCCGAGTAGACTAAGGCAGAACAGGTAGTCCCAGTGTCAGAGAGAACTTGGCCCCAGGCTTTCCTCCACTGCCCAGCTTATCTGGATGACCTTGCACTTCTCTGAACTCCAGTTTTCCTCATCTCTTAAACAAATGTAATATACCTTCCTTGTAGGACTATTGTTCCGTTTAGAACACACACACCCAACCCTTCACTCCTTCTTGCCCCTCCATGTATATATAATGCATCCAGCCCTGTACCATTGGTACATATTTGGACCTCAATATATAATTCTTATTGTTTATTGGTTTAGAAAAATAGAAGCTCTTTTGGAGCTGCCATTTATGTGGTGAATGTGATGTGCTAAAGGAGACACTGAGAAATTGGACTTCAGACTGGAGGCACCAACTGGATTTTGGAGGTATTAAATTTGGAGGGACTTGCATTTGACTTATTTTTAGGATACTTGAATATGGAAGCTAAAAAAGATAACATCCATTCTACTCTAGAGGTAGGCACCCAATAATAAACTCCTATGAATAGTAAAGAAAAACTGCTGCATACAGCTTTTCTATTTTTTGATTAATAGGATCCGATCCCACGGTAATGGTATTTAGTAAATTATAACGCTCCCATTAAATTATAGTCCTGTGTCAAGTAGTTGTGAATTCAATTATGCTGCTTAGCTTCTAGCTATCCTGCATATTTCATCAAAAGCTGATTTGCCAGTGATGGCAGTAGCTCCACATTGCTATGAGGAAAAGGACATACTAGGTAAAACTTGGGTTGAAAGTCAACCAGTGAATGAGAAGCTTATCAAAGTCCTACATTAACCAGGTTATTGCAGTCATCCTGTGACCTTCTGTCCTAGGGAGGCTGTCTTTTTTCCTGTTCCTTCTGTCCAGGCCTGAGACAGGAGGAATGCCAGGTTTCTCTCAACTCTCAGGTGAAGCCAAAAGTGGATCCCACCTGAGAAAAGGGAAGCTTCAGTGCACTGGGCTCAGGTGTAAGTCTGCCAGGAAACCTCAAGGGCAAGTTAGCCCCCACAGAGCAAGCATAGACTCCAGTTAGTGACAGGAAACCCGAGGGTCAGCTTTCTTTAGGGGAGAGGATCTGGATTAAATAGCTCCCCTGAGGAATGGTGAAACTCTAGCATAGACCAAAAAGTCTTCAAAGCAAGGTCAAAGGCAATAAGCAACACTGGCATGACCAAAGGAAGTGATTGCCTGGGAGTTGCAAGTTCTTTATAAGAGGGCTGGGGACCCATTTGTTTATTATTATTATTAATTTTTACTTTTGCTTTTGTTTCCATTATTCCAGGAAATGAATCCAAAAAAAATATTGTTGTGATTTATGTCAAAGAGTGTTCTGCCTATGTTTTCCTCTAGGAGTTTTATAGTTATCTGGTCTTACATTTATATCTTTAATCCTTTTTGAGTTTATTTTTGTGCATGGTGTTAGAGAATGTTCTAATTTTATTCTTTTACATGGAGCTGTCCAGTTTTCCTAGCACCACTTGTTGAAGAGACTATGTTTTCTCCATTGTATATTCTTGCCTACTTTGTTGTAGATTAATTGACCATAAGTGTATGGGTTTACTTCTGGGTTTTCTGTCCTGTCTCATTGATCTATGTGTCTGTTTTTGTGCCAGTACCATACTGTTTTGATTACTGTAGCTTTGTAGTATAGCTTGAAGTCAGGGAACAAATGGGACCTAATTAAACTTAAAAGCTTTTGCACAGCAAAGGAAACCATAAACAAAATGAAAAGACAACTTACAAAATGGGAGGAAATATTTGCAAGCGATGCGACCAACAAGGGCTTAATTTCCAAAATTTACAAACAGCTTATACAGCTCAATATCAAAAAAACCAAACAACCCAGTCAAAAAATGGGCAGAAGATCTAAATAGACATTTCTCCAAAGAAGACATACAGATGGCCAACAGGCACATGAAAAGATGCTCAACATCACTAATGATTAGAGAAATGCAAATTAAAACTACAGTGAGGTATTACCTCACACCAGTCAGAATGACCATTGTCAAAAAGACTACAAATAATAAATGCTGGAGAGGGTGTGGAGAAAAGGGAACCCTCCTGCACTGTTGGTGGGAATGTAAATTGGTGCAGCCACTATGGAGAACAGTGTGGAGATTCATTAAAGAACTAAAAATAGAGTTACCATATGATCCAGCAATCCCACTCCTGGGCATATATCTGGAAAAGGAGAAAACTCTAATTCACCCCAACGTTCATAGCAACACTACTTACAATAGCCAAGACATGGAAGCAATCTAAATGTCCATTGGCAGATGAATGGATAAAGAAGATGTGGGGTGTATATATATGTATAAAATGGAATGTTACTCAGGCATAAAAAAGAATGAAATAATGCCATTTGCAGCAATATGGATGGGCCTAGAGATTATCATACTAAGTGAAATAAATTAGAAAGAGAAAGACAAATACCATATGATATCACTTATACGTGGAATCTAAAAAAATGATACAAATGAACTTATTTACAAAACAGAAATGGATTCACAGACATAGAAAACAAACTTATGGTTACCAAAGGGGAAAAGTGAGGGAGGGATAAATTGGAAATTTGAGTTTAACAGGTACACACTACTATATATAAAATAGATAAACAACTAGGACCTACTGTATAGCACAGGGAACTATATTCATGATCTTGTAGTAACCTATAACAGAAAAGAATCTGAAAAAGAATACATATGTATATTCTTTTTCTATATACATATATAGAATATATTCTTTTTCTATATGTAGAAAAGAATATATATATATATATATATATATATATATATATATATATATATCACTGAATCACTTTTTCTATACACTTGAAACATTGTAAACCAACTACGCTTCAGTTAAAAAAAATAAGAAGGATGGGGAGTACAATAAAATGGAAAGAGAGGCTGTGTGAGGATAAACAAATTGTTCTTCCTGGCAAAAGTACAATTGGATAAAAGAACTTGGTCTGTAGATCTTAGGACAGTCAAGCAACCAGCAGTTTGACAGAGTGGAAACACACTTGGCTGTGGAGTTGTGTTCAATGCCAGGTTCAGATCCCTGTTTTGATGTTCACAAGGGGTGACCTTGAAGTAGATCTCCATCTGTAAATGGAAATAATGACCCTTTCATGCTTGTGTTGAGAGGTCTCAAAAACCAACCTAAAGCATCCTGATGCAATGCAAGTATACAGTGAAAGAAACCAGGGTCTCTGGAGCCAAACTGCTGTGGTCTGGATTTTGTCTCCAGTACTGAGTAGTGGTGTGATTTGGGGCAAGCTCTTTTATTTCCCTATGCCTCAGTTTCCTCATCTGTAATGGGGCAAACAACATTCCTTACCTCAAAACACTGATGTGAAGAGTAAAGGAATAATGCATGTAATATACTTGGAACAAGTGCCTGGCATTTAAGAATGTTACTATATAAGTGTTTGCTATTATTGTGAGTAGGCATATTATTATTATCACTCCTTGAGGAACTCTATGGTCCAGAGAGAATATCATGTAGGGGAATCATAGGAATGAGAAGGATGCTTGAGAGGGAATCAATAACTGTCTCCATTTTATAGTGTAAGATGACCTTGGTTCCATTTCTACCTGATCGAAGGACACACTTTCCAACTCCATCACCTGATTGTGATGCAGAGCTGGGATTTGAATTCCGTTATATTACAGTACCTCCTCCTAAACATCCATTGCTATGCAACCAAGATAAATCCTAACTGATTAACTGGCTCCTTGTGTCCAGGACTTGACTTATTAATTTATTAATCAGGGTTGGTAGTACAATACTATAAAACCTGGCTTGGGCCGCTGTTGGGAGTATTTGAGCAGTCGTGTAGCTGAGAGCATGCCAGGGCAGAGGAGGTGTGTTATCAAGAGGGAAAAGGAGATCCCAGAATCTACAGGTGATGTTGATTCCTGTAAGGTTCTAGAAGATCCACGCGTTAGGCATGAAAAATGTTTACTCATGTCTCGTTCTCCCAATGACTGGTCAGAGGATTGATCTCTGCTTCCTGGAAGTTTAGCATGGGCTTGAGGAGAGAGGTGATAGACGTCAGTTCTTACTTACTGGGGCACAACTCTGAGTCTGCTCTTCTCTGCTCCCCGTGGCAGAAGTACACGTTGGCACGAAAGTGCCTTGAGAACAGAATATTCTGGTATTCTGAGCTGACTCAAGGAGGACAGCTGTCTTGGAAAGGCACTAAACGCCTCTTTGTCGAGCCACTGTTATTTTGGTTTTGTTCTTTCCTTTTGTATTCGTTTGTTTTTTAAACGGAAGCATTGTCTATCTTTTTTTTTTTTTAATAGTATAGGGAAGTATAGTCTATCTTGATTGATATTATATGGCTTGTAAAGGAATAGGTATAAATAAAAAGTGATCATTAGGAAATCATAGACGCTTCCTCTATGTGATGAGTATAGGCCGTTCCTTTTTATTGTGCTATTAGACTAGCAAACTGGGGTGATGATGTATCATGTCACTACCGAGCTTTCATTACACTTCTTGAGAAAAAAATTATTAAAGTTTCTTGCACAAGAAGGAAACGTATTAGTTTGGTGCTATAAGAGTTAAGTGGATTTTAACAGGTTGATTAATGTATTAAAATGAATCTGAGCAAAACCCCTGGTGAAGTATCATGGGATTGGTTCATTCTTTGCTCTGTACCTTCCATAAAAAATGAGTGGATAGAACCAGGATTTATAATACTCTTGTTAAATGCATAAATCAACTAGATTAAATTCAAATTAATTGTGTCCAGTTGTATGCTTTTAATAGTATAACATAAAATTTCCATTATCACTTAATATAATGTTATTTATTTTCTCCAAAGATTGGTAAACACCTAGCTAACCAAGAGTAGGAGAACAGTTAAATATATTGCAGTTTGTGTCCTTAAAGAACATTGAATGTCATAGGGTTTGCTAAAGATATAATGTTAAATTAAAAGATAAACTAATTACAAAATTATATACAGTGTGATCCCAATGTGGTTTTAAAAGGAAAGGCCCAAAGTACCAAAGGTGATTTTTCTTCTTTCTTTCTCTGTTTGCATTTTCAAGAATTTTTTACATCAGCGGGTATTATTTTTATAATGAAAGTAACATACTTTTAAAAAGAGAGAAAACTTTATATAATGATTTCGGAGTTAGGGTAGAATTTCCTTTTTCCCACATGTAGTTGGGATCTGCATGAACTTTAATACCTCAGTTGAGTTTGTCATGCACATGATGATGTAGGAAATTTGGGGTCTTTGAAATGTTATTGGTGCCGCTGCAGGAGCTAGTCTACCTCTGATCTGTGAGTTCATGTTTTAACATAGTTTAAGGTATTTTCTGGAAAACTATACTGTAAAATATGTGTCAGGCTGTTTCAATGTGGCAATAGTTGAGGAAGACAGCATTCAAATAAGTTTTTTATCTAAACAAAGCAAGTATTTTCTTGATTTGGGGTGTCCTTGATTTGGGGTGAATATGCTTGCTTTTTTTGAGAAAGTGCACTTAAATATTTATCTTGTTTTAGATGAAGTTAACAAGTACCTGAATTTCAAATGTTTTTAGAAAGCTCTTTTCAGTTTATATGAAAGAGCTTTTACCTTAGTTTTGTTGTTGTTCTATTTTATTCTAGTACTGCATCTAGTTTCTTCCTAAATTTAAATAATTTAATGGGGGGAGTTAATATTTCATTACTTTAAATGATACTTAAAAATGTGCTCCGAACTTGCTTGAAAATCACCTACTTTATAGCTCTCTTGCTGCCCAGTTGGTTTTAGCTCTTGCTATTTAATTTTCACTACTTTAAAAAAGAAGAATTTAAAGTACCACAAATTCCTCATTTATTCTACATTTTTAATACATTATTATAACTTTCATTCTAAATGCTATATTCAACTGGACTGTGTTGCACTGGAAAATATATATGTGAAAGATGGGTAAGTTAGCAGAATACTTTTGTTTCTCAGGCACCCACTTGCATTTAAATTGGGAAACTTCTAAGAACCTTATAAATGCTTTATTTAATAGAATACATTTGGGGAAGTGTACTTTGATTGTTAAAGGGTTTCTCCTGATTTAAGACCCTATGGCTGTATGGTTTTCAGTGGTCCATTTGAGGTTTCTTTATGACTCATGGTTTGAAATAAAAGATATTTGATTAAAAACAAAATTAAAAACTTCCCAACAGATATATAAAGAACTTTGTGAAAAAATGTATCAGAAAAAATCCCCTGGACTTTTCTCAAGTACTACCTGCTTTCATTCATTCACACATTCATTCTTTCATTTGCTTGTTCATTCAGCACATCAGTATTGAGAACCTAAGGTGCTCAAGGCCAAGGGTGCCCTAAGTCATTTGTTAGCTCTTCAAGTACCGGTCATGTTCTCCACTGTACTTGAGTGTTCGGAGATGCTGAATTACACTGTGAGCTGTTTGTCACAATATTACTGCTGGTGTATTGTAAAAATTACAGTGTGTTCATTGTTCCCTCTTCCTGTACTAATTTCCTTCCTTCTAGCTGATGGAGAATTAAAACAGATGCAGAGAGAAGAGGGCAGAATGGCAACCTTAGCCATCACAGCCCGGGAGCAAGGGAACGGTGGGTCAGATTACACAGGGACCTATTTGGGGTAATTTTTACCATGTATTTTGCATCCAGGACACTTTCCCAAGAGTGAGAAGCAAAACATAAGAACATACACAGGTCAAGGATTTGAGGTTAGTTTGATTTGTGTTGTTATCTGGGAGCCAGGGAAAGCAAGAGGGAGGAGCTTGACTTGTTAAGCCAAGATGTGCACGTATGTGCAACTAGTTAATTTGTTCAGATCCTTAGCGGACAACATCTACCTTTTAAAGTAAATAATAATGATTTTGAAAAAAATCATAGGCAGAAATGGTGCTATGCAGCAAACAGGCCCTTGGAAGTGCCTCCCCACTTCTGCATCCTGGCACCTTCACTGTACCAGGTGCAGAGTTCCTAAGTGGTACCTATCAGTATTGGTTGTAGGTTGAATTGGCTGAGCCTTTCACTTTTCAACATCAATTCATTTATAGGGGGGTACTTTTAATATACTAAAATATAGTAGAATGTGGAAAAGAAAAAATTTCACAGTCATGGAAGCTTCCATTGTCCCCCCGGCACTGTATTTTGTAACTTAACTTAAAAGTCGTAAGTCATGGGGAAGAAAGCATTTCATAAGCCTCTTGGGAAACAGCTCTCTCCTGTATTCCCTGTGGACTGTTATTTGGAAAAACTGAAAGGCCAAAATATCCTCAGAATTAGATGACCAGGCAATTTCACTTTGTTCCTTTATTGATAACGGGATGGCAGAGATAAATATATTTTATTTGAAATGTAATTTTTTGCTTAAAAAATAAGATGTCCTTATAAAAATTCAGAAACTATAAGAACATATTTTTATCATATAAATTTACTTTTAAACATATTTGAAAGTAAAAGTAACCCTGATCTTCCCACTAGACATAATCACTGTTTATATGTGTAGTTAGATAGAAATATACATATATATATATATAATTTG
This sequence comes from Balaenoptera musculus, assembly GCF_009873245.2. Classification (NCBI taxonomy): domain Eukaryota; kingdom Metazoa; phylum Chordata; class Mammalia; order Artiodactyla; family Balaenopteridae; genus Balaenoptera; species Balaenoptera musculus. Next base: position 85,081,181 of record NC_045797.1, read on the forward strand.
ATATAAAATTATACAACTCTTCATATACAATATAATATAATCTCAACTGTGTATATTTATAGAATGTTTTGCGTTTTTCCTACTGTTACACATAAAATATTTTCTTAGCACTTAAAATATAAATTGACATACCTCCTTTTATAAACCTCATTTTATTGCCTGCATAATATTCCATTCTACATTCACAATAGTCATTTTTTTCATGTAAGAATTCCCTTTGGGTATAAAATCATAGGCTGTTACTGTTTCTACCTGCAGAAGCATCATAAACTCTAAGAAGATATTTCTTAGATCAATTGCTAAAAATAATCCACAGACCATGGCCAGCAATAAGTGTCAGGTTCGCCTACTCTCATCTAAAACTGGAAAGAGTTAACATATGTGCTGTCACCATGAGCACAGGTGTGGGCAGGAAAGCCGTTCTCCTCCTTAACCGTTTTAAAATCACACCCATGATACATCTGGAAGTGATGTCAGGCCAAGACAGAAGCGCTCCTAAATTCTCATGAACACAGCGACAGGATCACACAACGGAGACCTCGGAACACAGAAATCCAAAAGCAGACATTGTCTCTCCGTGTCTATTCAACGACAAAGTGTCGTCATTTGCTAATTAAATGCGCAGAATCTCTTCTCACTTTGTGAAATATATTTCATTCGTATACATTACATAAAACCCTGTAACTTAAAAGGAGAAATTATATGACTATTTCTGGTTGGGATTTTAAATTCTGACTTTACAGAATGACTAAGCCGTCTTGAATTCATAAATATATCTCACTTACTCAGTTGTGTCCACAATAGATGGATCTGCCATCGTCCCATTTGCTGGCTTTGCTGATCGCCTGCGTTTCCAGAATTAGAAGGGCCACTGTCTAGACCTCCTGACGTGTGTGCAGCCTGGGCTGTGATCTTCCTGGCCTGCAGGACCGCTCCTGTCAAGACGCGCCATCCCCACTCAGGCTCCGGAGACGTGTTTAATCTTGGTGCTGTTTGCAGACAGACTTTAAAAAGCTGTCCCGAGAATACATCTCTGCCAGTAGTTTAGTATGTCAAGCTGAGGACAAGAATTTTGTTCTATTCTTAAGATACAACTATTTGTGTATGGGGAGTTTTGGCCAACGGGAAAGAAAGCTGAAGGTCAGGAAAACAACTCTGTGGGATCCCACACCCCATGAGGTTCTGGAAGGGCCTCTTCTGGGGAGGGAAAGATCTGGAAGGGTCAGCACATCCCGGGGGTGGCTATTTTGTGGCTTCGTGAGATATTAACCCTCCACACTCCAGGGTACAGATGAGAGATGTCCAAGCTAGAAGAATTCTCTGTTTACTTAAAAATTGTTTACGTTCTTTTTTTTTTTGGAAAAATAATAAAATCCTCAACAAGATTGTATGCAGGCACTTGTTCAGAGGAAGAGGCATGAAGAATAAAGGTAAATATTTGCAGAGAGACTGGACTTGAGGAGACTGGAGGGTAATGCAAAATTTATTATCCTGGAGACTCTAAAGATGCTTTATTTTTAAAACGGCACTTAGTATCTCCACTACACAGGTGGGGAAGGATGTGGAACATGAGGGCAAGCCTCGTGTTGGGTGGGGTGACTTCCCCGCCACCTGCCTGTCAGCCCAGTGCCGTCACGGGCCACTCCGAGGGTTGGCTCAGGACTCCTCGTGTGAATAAGAAACCAAGGAAAGGATAATTTATGGCATGTGCTTTGAGATTCCCTTAAATAGAAAAGACCAGCCGCTCAAGTTTTCTCAGCATGTTGCCGCTCCCATGCCTCTCACTGAACACACGGCAAACACAGACCCACAGAAATGTCTGGAAGAGATTTGGGAGCAAGCACAGTGTCCAGATTGCAAGGTCCTGAATTACTTCGTAAAGACACCCACCCCGCAGAATGATTGCAAGGTCAAGTGAGGAAGGGGTAGGAACACACCTCGCCAGAGTCTGGCCCTCCTAGCTGGTCCCCCATCCATCAAGCCTCATTTCTTTTCCCAGAGTATAAATTTGACCAAAGAAGTAGCTTATTAATTATAACCCCCAAGTAATAGCTCACTTTAGAATGCATTATAAATTGTGAGTTATACATAGTCTTAATTGTCAACTGAGTATATGTTAAATTTTAACTTTGAATAAAATTGAAATTAATTAAATATCTACCTGGGATGGAATATTTCATTACTATTTAAAATACTTGGGAAGTCATCATGTTAGAGCTCATATTCCCTACAACTAGAAAGAAGGAAAACAATTAACATTTTGTAGACATCTGCTATTTTTAGATCTTGTGCTCAGCGACTTAAAATATGTGACGGTTTTATGTCAGGAGGTGAGGGTGAGTTTAGGGACCCCCCTGTGCTCTTATACCCATTCCCAGGCTCCCACTGAAGACTCAGATTGGGTATTTGCGAAATTCAAGGGTAAGTGGTTGTGATGTGTGAGGGATTCTTAGGAGGAGAGTAAAGTGGTGAATCTTAGTCTGAGTGTATAGAGGGGGCGCCAGCCGAGACCCACAGGTCCAAGGGGCTGGAGGGACACAGAGGAGGCGATGGTCAGCTGGAGTAAGGGAGCCTGAGGGAAAGCTTCTCAGAAGAGAGGGCAACTGGAGACGGTCCTGTGAAAAGAAGCAAGGACATTCCAGCAAAGAGAGCACAGGAAAAGGAGCCGTCGAGGTCAGGGTGAAGGCAGGGTTAGGGTATGGCGTATCTGGGGAGTAAGATGGAGCCCGCTGCGGCGAGAGCCTGGGCTTGGCTGTGAGCCAAGCTTGGGAGAGTCCTGTGTCCTCCTGTAACTTTACTCTGACGTGATGCAACAGACACAGCTGGCTGGAAGGGCCTGGAGAATCAGTTACCCATTTCCCAACACTTGCTCAGAAAGTGCCCTGGGGAAGAATCCACAAACTTCCCTGGACTTTGCAATTGCACATGACAGAGCTCTGAGTCCCAGGAAGCTAAAGAGAGGAGGAACTTCATTTCATGGTGGGAGGTGCTTCTTAGAGCAGATTATTTCATATCTATTGTCTTCATGACACAGATGAATCATTTTAAAGCATTTACTGAGCACATGCCGACTGTGTACTTAGTGCTGTATAATATATACAAGGAGAGTGGAGGCAACCTGGCCATGAGAAACTTCCAGTTGAGTTAGATTGACTCAGCCCATCCAGGCAGCTGGGTGAGGGGCTCTGTACGGTGCTCATCTGGGGCAAATGGGTATGGACCGGAAGACAGAGAGGGCTTCATGAAAGGAACAGGGACATGACTGGGATGGCAGATCACGTCTAGATGGATAAAGGGGAGGAGGAAAACATCCCATGCAAGGGGAATCCCCCAAAACATGCCTTTGGGTACTAGGTTGTGAAATGGAAATAAGAGCTTTGGAGATCAGCCTTAGTGGAAAGGAATAAATCAAGTGTATCTTGGCTGGAAGGGAGGAGAAATGTGGGGTAGACATCGATGTTTAGGTGATTGAAGAGCCAGGTAGATGGGTTAAAATGTGCTGCATTCAGCAAGAGTAGCAAGCACATACGCATCACTGTCTTCAGGGCTGGGCAGCTATCACAGCCTGAGAAGCCGTCAAGTGTAGGGCGATAGGGAGTGGTGGAGCCTGTGGTAAACCAGAGAATGCAGGGAGGCCTCCAGATATCAGACTCTATTTTTTAACCTAGTGCTGGACGGACAAAATTTTGTGGTGGTGGTGACAGACGTTAAGTCTGTCAACTCTTTTTTTTGGGAGGGGATATAATTTTAATATTGTAAACTCTCTCAGGAAATAAAGGAACGGTAGTTTTGGGAAGTTAACCTGATTCTAAGTCGAGAGAGGGAGCAGAGACTGCTATAGAGACGAGGTGATTTCTGAGCTCTGGGCCTGAGCCATAAGGCCTGCATGTGAGAAGAGTGGGTGTAAGAAAGGCTGAGAAATTATTCCCATGCACTGAGAAGGGCCAGTTTTGAGGAGAAGAGATTGGAGGTGAGGCTAATCCATCCAGAGCAGCTGTGTCCTCCAAACTCTGTGAGCAGGTGACAGTAAAGGATGTCCACCCTCAAATTCTGAAGTTTTATAATTTCCCATATCCTAAGTCAGAAATGATCAAACCAGAATAGTTTTACAAAGGAATGCTGGAATGTCAAAAAAAATCCAACTTAAACCACAACCCCCATGTTTTTATAGTCTTTTGCATTTTCTTTGTTATTATTACTAATATTACACAGGTCCACACAGTGTGATAGTATATAGTATAGCTCCAGGAACTGTGGTGAAGTAAGTGAGAAAAAAAGAGAGAAAGAAAAAGTGGAATTCCAATGAGGAAAAGTGAAGCATCTCCAGCTTAAAAACAAACGAAACACTGCCATGATTATTAAAAATAGAAACTTGAGATAAACATCCAAGGATGTTACAAATACACACACTTTTCATTAATTCCTCAAGGAAAAACTCCCGCAATTTCACAAAAGCTTTCTCGAATCCTGGAGATGGGGGGCAGGGTATAAATAGATGTGAGGGAGACATGAATTCAAAGATGGTTCTAAGCATGCTGACAGGATGGTAAACAAGCGAGCAGTTGCCTTCATGACACAAACACTGGGACTCGGCTAGTTTTGATTTCTAGCTCTGATTCTGTGTGACTGTGCCATCAAAATTAAGATTTCTCACTTTACATCTCACCATTCTTGACGGGGCCAGAGCTGGTACAACATGAAATTCCGTCTTGAATGATTTCACCCTCAAAGCAAAACTGCAGCATCTCATATGGCAACGCAGCCTTGTATTCATGACTGCCTTTTCTTCCTTCCTTTCTTTTCTCTTTTTCATTTTTTTTTTTTTTTTTGTGAGCAGGAAAATAATGTGGTTTGATGCAATGGTCCAACACAATAGGAGCTAATGAATAGAGCATGTTGCACTCGAGAGACTGCAGTTCAATTACTGGTGGTGCCAATCAAGTCAGAAATATTAACCATGGTAACTGCAGACTTCCAGCTCTATAGATGCGTCAGGAGGCAGTTGCTCTTTGGGAATCACTGGGGTCCTGGGAGGGAGAAGGGCTTGGCGTGACAAAGCAGCACTGAGCTGGTGAAAGCCGCCTTCACAAAGATGGGCATTGATGGACTTCTGCTGCAAGAAGTCCTGCTGAGGAGGCCCAGGGCTTTATTCCCAGAGAACTTGCAGGAGTCCAGGAGGGAAGGTACAATGGCAGAGAAATATGTATTTAGAGGGAGCTGAATAGGGAGAGAAGAAAGAAAGTTACGTGCTATGGATCATTCATAACTACGATGATCTGGATTCATTAGGATTTGGGGGCTGTGAGTTATGTACAGGATAAGATAGGTTGTATGGGTCGAATTGTGCCCCTCTAATACTCATATGTTGGGGTCCTAAATCCCAGGACCTCCGGATGTGACCTTTGTTGGAAATAGAGTCATGGCAGATGTAATTAGTTAAGATGAGGTCATCCTCAATGATCAGTGAATTGGGTGAATCCAATATGGCTGGTGTCCTTACAAAAAAGGGAAATTTAGACATGGAAATGCACACAGGGTGAGTGCCGTGTGAACATGAAGACAGAGATTGGGTTGATGTATCTGCAAGACACGGAACCCCAGAGATTGCCAGCAAAGCACCAGCAGCTGGGAGAGAGGCACGGAACAGATTCTCCCTCACAGCCTCAGGAGTTAGCAACTCTGCAAACACTTGATGGTGGACTTCTGGCCTCCACATCTGTGGGACGATTAATTTCTGTTGCTTAAGCCATTCCGTTTGTGATGCTTGTTATGGCAGCCCTAGCAAACCCGTACCACCCAGATCTATTGAATCAGGAACTCTGAGGGTAGGGCCCAGTTACCAGGAGATTTTGATGCACACTCAAGTTTGAGAACTACCCCTGCAAACCATAAGGTCCCATTAGAACAATCTAGGCATGTTTTCTAAAAAATTCCCAGACTTTTGGTCTTTCTTCCTAGCGGTTACCATACTCCTTGCCCCCCCTGCACCCCCCCCCCCCCACAATTTATTGAATTAGAATCTCACAGATATTTTTTAGAATAAGTTCTGAATCTTAGGGCCCAGGTTTTCCTGGGGCGTGTCTGGTGATTCTTCCATGTAGAAAGTAATTGATTTTCCAATAAAGAATCTTCACTTCTTCATAGTGTTTCCTGGTTTATAATACCCTTTAACATGAATTGGCTCATTTGCTTAATTTTAGATCCCGACCCACCCGTGGGGAAGAATGAAAAGGAGAAGCTTTCACTTGTTCAGCGGCCCCCTGGTGAGCCTGGCATGGGCCGCAGGCCCGAGCAAGGCTCTGTCCGCCAGTTCCCCGGGGGAGAGCCAAGGACATCTGGAGATCTGGACGATCGCAGGGGTTTGGTTTACAGCCAGAGAATCTAGCAACACTTGCTTGTTTAATGCTTGGTCATTAGTTTGGTGGCCTTATTTGGAAGGGAACTCTAAAATGTGGTCTTGACCATGACCCCACTCCCAGCCTCTAGGGCCTCGTCTGTCTCTGGGACCTTCAGGATGGCACCCGACTGCCCGGGCGGAGCCCTTCATAATTTACCCCAACTGACTTCACCAGGCTCATTTCCCACCCGTCCGTGTCCCCTCCCGCCTCATTCTGAAGCTCCGAGTCATTAGCTACAATGAGAATAAAGGCATCAGCTGACATCGCCCTTACTGTGCATCGCTCTGGGCTCTCCTCAACGTGCAGACACGTTTCCTGGGATCACGTTCCAGTCCAGCGTCTGAAGTGGGCCCAGGACTCTGTATTTCTAACGAGCTCCCAGGTGCCGCTGATGGTGGGCAGATCACATTTGAAGGAGCAGGCACTTAGCACACATTCACTTGTTTAATCCTCACAACCACCTGTGAGGTTGGTGCTACTGTTGTCTCTATTATTCAGACGGGAAAACTGAGGCAAGAATGGTGACGTGGCTTGCTTGTGGTCACACGGCAAGTAAGTGTCAGAGCTGGGATTCGAACCCAGGAGGTCTGGCTGTAAGGTCCACTTCCCTGTGCTGCTTTTCAAACAGGCCTGGCAAGCTATTTGTGGTTTCCAAAGACCCCGTCTTCTCTCTCTCCTCCCCTCAATGTTCTCATCTGTGAAATGGGGCTTTGACAATACCTACCTCATAGGGTTGTTATGGGGATTGAACAAGATCATCTGTGAAGTTTGTTTCCGCTTCTCCTCCTTCTTTTTCTTATTGTTTTTGTTATGATGTGGTTCATAATGTGGACTTAAAGTGCACTGTCTGTTGGGGCCGCAACCCTAGGACTCCTTAGCTGGCGTGTTGCTGAAACTCTGACTAACTTTCTAAGTCAGTTTCCTCTTTTAAAAAAGGCATGATAACCATTCCTTCCTCACAAAGTTATTTTTTGAAAGATGAGCTAGATAAAGGCTCTTGGTGTAAGCTCGGTACGTAGAAAGGTGTTAAAAATGTTAAGTATTATTATTTTAATTCAATAAACACAGTTCTTTTAGCCACATCCACATATTCTTCTTCGATTAATATTCTAAGCACTTTCTCATGAAAATCGTATGAAATGCGTATTCCCATTGTGTGGATGAGAAAAAGGGAATCGCAGAAACAGCATGCCTTGCTCAGTGCCACGCAGTTCACTGTTGGTGGAGCAGAGTTGAAACCCCCAACCACGTCCATGGGCTCCTCTTTCCGAAATGGTCAGTGTAACCTTCACAATGAGTGACCCACCAAATGCAGAACAAGACAACTCACATGTGCGAACTTTATGGAGGTTCTCTGCAACCTAATACTTATCTACTTGCTTACCTCTGAGTTTGGTTGCGGTTTCCTTAAATCTCTTTCCTTTAATTATGTGTTTATGTTGCTTTTTTTTTCTCACTCTGACAGTGGTCCCTTTTGTGATAACTCTGAGCAAGTAGGCGTGTCCAGCTCCGGTGATCAAACTATCCTTGGCTCTTCAGTATCATCCCTGTAGCTGGCCCCTGAGAGCCAAGTCCCCAGAGTCAAGATGACGGGGTCAGAGGGGCAAATGGCTTAGCAGTCCCTGTTCCTGGTAGCGCTCACCTTCCCCTTCATCTTCCATGAAACAGAGGCAGGAGCGATGGATGTAAAGTTTGAAAACTGAGTTCAGGTTGATTTCAGTGCCACGTGCAGCCGTGTCCCGTACGGTGCCCTGAGATGATCTGAGCATCGTCTAGGGTGGAGGCCAATATTTTTCCTTAAGTAAATCGAAATCTTTCTGAGGTTGGTGGCGAGCTTACAGATATTCATGCATTTTGGATTCAAGTTTGGAGAGTTGGCTCTCTCCAAAGTGTGACGTGTTACATCACCTATACGAGTATTATTTGTAAAATTTAAGTGAATTCATATTAATTTTATTTTCATGTCAACAAGCATTTATCATAGGCCTGTGATGTGCTTAGGAATAGGATAGATCTTTTCGGATTAAGAGGATCAGAACACACCCACCCATACACGTGCACAAGCACGATCTCTTAACAATGAACTCAAAAAGATTTGCTTCTAGCTTGGAGACCTTACAAAGAAATTAACTGGGAAATATTTGTAATGTTTTCCAATTAAGAACCCAAAGGAATGTGTGGTCAAATGCTGGCTGCTGTGTAGTCAGGCAAAAGTACTCATTTTTGTGAATAATTAGGACCACTTCATCTTGCTGGTGTGAAGGGAGATAGAATTTTCACATTATCGGGGTGCAGAGATCTGTTTTTCTAGAATGGAAGCAGTGATACTGTGGAAAGAATATTGGACTCGGAGGCCAAAGACTAGCATCCCAATTTTTGGTCTGATATTTGTTCACAGTGGGATTTTAAACAAGTTAATCAACCTCTCTGAACCCAATTTGCTCATCTGTAAGATGCACTTAACAATATCTGCTTTAAGGATTGCTGAGTGGAGAAGATACTCAATAATAGATGGGAACATGTTCTGTAAACACTGCAGTACTGTCTCATTAAGACGTTATGATGATAACAATTCTCTCAACATAACTAACATGCACGTCCACACGTGGGGACGATTTTGAGTGAGGAAGTGAAAGAGCAGATCCATCTGGCGTCCCCATTTCTGTCTCTAATGAGCGGCCAGGCCTGAACTGCGGGAACGAGAGTCAATGTGGTTGAAGCATCGTTGGTGCAGCCTCAGGGAAAGGTGAACCCAAAGCTGGAGTCGTGTAGAGTTCAGTCGTGTTACGTATATTCACAATGTTGTACAACCGTCGCCATTTCTGGTTCCAGAATTTTCCATCACCATACTTGTTAAGGAGTTACTCTGCATTCCTCCCCCGCCCCAGCCCCTGACAACTGTCTCTATGGATTTGCCTATTCTGAATATTTCATAAAAGTGGAATCATCACCATATGTGACCTTCTGTGTCTGGCTTCTTTCACTGAGCACAATGATTCTGAGGTTCATCCACTTTGTAGCAGGTATCTGTACGTCATTCCTTTTTTAAGCCTGAGTAATACTCCGTTGTGTGGGTGTATCACATTTTGTTTCTCTGTTCATCAGTCGGTGGATGTTTGGGTTCTTTTCACCTTCTAGCTACAGTGAATAGTGCTGCCATGAACATTGCTGTGAACGTTTTTGTTTGAAGCTCGTATGATCTTGCCTCCCACTACTTCATTCTCCATATGGCCAAAATAATCTTCCGGAAGATAAATCTGATCTTCTCACCCCTTTCTTAAACCCCTTCAGTGGCTTCCCTGCCTTGTAGGATAAAATTAAAAATCATGCACATGGTCTGCAGGCCTTGTGTGCTCTGGCTTTTGCCCACTGCCTCGGCACGCCACCCACTCAGCACTTCTCTTAGTTCCTGGAATCCAGCAAGCTTCGACCACCTTCTGTCAGTCCCATGGTTTTCCAGCTCAGCCTATAAGGCTCTTCTGGATTCTTCTTTACGAAGCACTCTCTTAATCACACTTCAGAGTTCAGCTAAAATCTCACTTTCTGGGGCATCGTCTAACGACCTGCCAGACTGAGTCCAGCCCCGCCACAGAGCCCAGTGTTTTGTATTCTCTCATGCCCTGCGCTTCTACTTGGCAGCCTGCACCCCCTTGCCATTACAGTGATGAACTGTCCCTCCCTGAGAAAATGTGAGACCCTCGAGGGACGGTACAGGATGCCTCGTGCACAGCTGTAAATCTAACATGTAGCACGTTTCCTGCCACCAAGTAGGTGCACAACTTTAATGTGTCAAATGTCCAGGGTGTCTGACCCCCAGAAACTCTGACACATTTAACAGCCTCTGACCCTCTTCTCGGCTGTTCCACACTTCCTGTGTTTGCACAGTGTGGGGAAGAAACAGGGAGGCCCCTTTTTCCCATGAAGAATTCGGGGAATGTGCATCATTTCCTGTGAGGTCCGAGTAGATGGCCAGGTTCCCCGGGTTTTGCCGTAGCTGCAAGGTGAGAGGTGTGGCCTTTTACTGGAGACTGGAAAATAAAGGGAAGGTGCCATCCCGGAAGATTGCTTTCATCGGGTCCATGACTGTTTTCTGTTGAGTGAAGGATCTGCAGCCGGAGCAAAGTTAAGAATGTATCATGGCTGCTATGCATGAAGCTTTGGGCCAACGTTTGTACATTTGAAATGACATCAGAGCCACGGAGACACAGTCACTTAATCTCCCACAGAGACTGAGGAAAGTCAGTGCCCGTGGAAGATCGCTTTCAATGTTTTCCTCCTGAAACAAACGGGGGTGCAAGTGAGGTACAGTTAGTTGCCTCCACCAAGACAACGGCCACGGTACCCACATTCTGCAGGGCCCCTGCAGGACGGCAGGCAGTGGCGTCAGCTGGGGCCCACTTTCTTATTGTAAGAATGAGTCACTGCAGTTGGATGACCATACATGGGGAGAGGATGTGAAGGGCTTCATCTGGACCGGTGGCCTGGGGTGAGGTCGGTCACCGAAAGCTGGCAGTGAGAAGAGTGAGGGAGGCCCAGCTGGACAGGTTCTTGGCTAGAGCAGCCCTTCAGATCATTCTGACTATTTTGCAGCCCATGAGGCATATGGAAAGTCTTAATCAAGAGATTGCTTTGGTTCGTCATTTTTCTATTAAAAAGATTTTTAATGAGGAAATATTTAGAATAAAACATTAATTATCTTTCAAAAAGGCTCACATCCATAAACACGTCTCCAGGCCAGGTGCTGGGCTGTGTGCCTTACTTGCATCATTATTTCTAAGTTCTCACAATGACCTCCCAAGTGGGCATCCTGATTAGCCCATAGTACGGCAGAAATGGGAACTTGGGGGATTAAATAACTTGTCCTAGAGTATTTAGCTGATAAAGGCAGAGGTAGGATTCTGACCCAGTTTTCTTTGAATTCAGAGCCAGCACTTTTAGCTTTTACAGCAAATTGACACTATTTTGGAGGTCTGGGAAAAGGGCAGGACCCACCTAGGATTCAGTCCTAAACAGCAGGGAGTAGCTAGAGGTGATGAATTAGAGAAATCCATCATCGGTGTCCCCAAGCAACCCATAGAAGATTTCTCCAGAATCATGCACAGGTATACACACACAGAAACACATACACATATACAAGGCAAAAACAAAAACAAAGACGGACCAAGAGCCTCCAGGGGCAGAACCTTCCTGTCAGCCTTGTGAGGCCCAGGGAATTGGTTCAGGTTGATGTTGGGCTTGGAATCATGTGACCAAACTTAATATGCAGTCATCCTCTTGGATTCTGCACTTCTGGCTCAATGCTACACTTAACTGTAGAATTGACCTTGACAATTATCAGAAAGAGGTGGTTCCTTTTCAACTCTTCCCCTTGTACAACCTCATGGCAAAGTATGGAATACCATGCTGTGATTCACAGGGAGGTCGCTTGACTCAGGGCTTAAGAACACAAGCTCTTGGGACAACTGTCCAGTTTAAATCCCAATTGGGCTACACGTCACCATGTGACTTGGGCTAGTTACGTAAACAATCTGTACCTTCTTTTCCTCTTCTGTCAAATGAGGGTAACAAGGGTACCTTCCTGTGATAACTTGTATTATCTTGGTTAGATCATGGTACCCAGATATTTGGTCAAACATCAGTGTAGATGTTGCATTTAAATCAATAGATTTTGAGTGAAACAGATTATTCTTCATAATGTGGGTGGGCCTCATCTAAGCTGATGAAGGTCTTGGTAGAGACTGATCTCCTTCAGGAAGAGGGAATTCTGCCAGTAGATGGCCTTCAGGCTCCATCTGCAGCATCAAATCTTCCCCGGGTCTCCGGCCTGCTGGTCTACCCTGCAGAAATTGAACTTGCCAGTCCTCACCGTTGCATGAACCAATTCCTTAAAATCTCTTTCTCTCTCTCAGCAGGATACATAATATCCTATTGGTTCGGTTTCTCCGGGGAAGCCTGACAACTACACTAGTGCACTTTCTCATTGGGTCGTTTGGAGGATTAAATGTCATTACACATGTATTTCAGAGAGCAGTGCCTGGCACAGAGTAACAGGTCAACATGTGAGCAATTATGCTGACTCCGGTGCTCATTCGATTTGCTCACAAACATGTGTAGGCACTGGGTGACAGGTGGGTGAGGGGTGGAAGAGGACAGACCAGCGGGAAGGACAGGCGCGCACTCTGGCAGGTGAAATACACGGCAGAGAAAGAGACGGAAAAAGAAGTCCTAAGAGTGGGTTGACTGAGCGCACAGTCTTGCTTGTCTGCTACTCAAGGTCAATGCCTTTATCCAGGTCCTTCCAGTGTCACAAGAAGGGGTGAGTTTCAGATGATGTCAACCTCCCAAATGCGAGACTGGCTTTTGCACAGGGAGGTTGATTCTTATTCAGTAATGAGGTTACAAAAGGCAAAGCTACAAATGAATCTGCAGCCCTTGGCCGTGGGATAGGTAAAGAGCAAATCTTTTTGGAGAGATCTGTACGTCCATCTATCGTAAGGTGGGCACAGGTACAGGTGAATTAGACAGGGAGCTCCTGTCCTTGGGAAACCCAGAACCCTGGAGGGAAATCCTCACCTGAAAACCAATTCCAACACCATGTCCTTGTTGGAGTGTAGGTCAGGGCCAGGGTGATGGGAGCACAGGGGAGGGAGGCACCAGGGCCAGTGGGAGGAGAGGAAGATGGTGGAGATTCTGTGGTTAAATATTGCCCTGGGAGAAGCAGGGGAAGAAAGCACCCCAGAAAGAGGTGCAGCCTGAGTGGGGGCTGAAGCAGATAGACACAGGAGGTCCCTGTGTCCTGGGATGGGGAGGAGGAGTGGCATTAGATGAGGGAACTGAGACTGACCACCCTCAGGGACAAACTCATTTGCATTTGTGCATCATTCATGTTGATTATGAGAAAGCAGTGGCATAATTGTTAAAAAAAAAAACTGCCTTCACTCTAGCTTACTTCTTTTACCTAATTTTAAGATAATTTTATGACACCTCTGAGAGAAGGAGCACCAGTTCCTTGGAGACAAAAGCTTTGCCATACCCTGCTTGAGAGCCCTTCTAGCACTCAGAACAGTGCCTTACCTAAAATGCATTTTTAATACATTTTTACAGAAATGAATCAAATGGTAAACCTTTGCTTTTCAGCTCATTCAATCGAGTCAATCAATGTTTAGTGATTGATTGTTGACAGAAATCTAATCAAATATTTTTAGATCTAAAAGGACCCTCAGGTATTGGCTGTTCATCCATCTTATTATAGAGACAGAGATACTGAGGCCTTGAGATGTTAAGTAATTTGTCCCAAATTACCAAGTAGCATGGCTTGCCAGGTGGAAGCCATCTAAATCTTTGTAGTCTAGGAAACAGAGTGATAATGCAAATCCTTTGGGACTGGATTATGTCTTCAGATATGCTTTATTCATTTATTCATTTATTTGTGGCTGGCCATTTCTATTTTTTAGAGAGAGGTGCTAATAAAATAAAGATGGCTCGCCCAGTTCCATTACAGATGAGTTGGCTGCCATCTGTCCCTTGGTGATGGATTGCACTGCTCACCGGTTCATAACCCAAAAGATCAATGGTGGGAATGCAGCTGGATCCGTGCACAATCACCTCTCAAGCATTTAGTGGCATTCTCCAGAACTGTGCTAATTGCTGGAACTTAAGGAATGTTAGATGAATCAGACATGGTTCTTGCCTTCATGAAACTCAAAATTAATTCCAAAATATCATAAAAACAAGAAACAGTATAAGGAAAACAAGAGTGACGTGACCATAGAATGCAGCTGGCAACTTCCAGGCTCTTGCCCTTATGATGGTAGAGCAGCGTCTCTGTAACTTCCGCCAGGGCTCAGTTTTGCCTTCTGTCCACTTGGATCAGAACCAGTTGGTAACCTTGAAATAATTTGCCATTAAAAAGGCAAGGAGTTGAGGTTTCCATCATGAAAAGCAGGGATGGTGAAACATCAGGAAAGAACCAGGAAGAACTATTTGCAAGATGATGTCATTGGAAATGCACAAGAGAATGTTGTTGGGGCATGCTCCAGAGTTCTTCAGGGTGGACTTCACTTTCTGCAGAGAGAAAAGGAGAGCAGGAAAACACTAGTTTGTAATACTGTTTCCCAGACAAGAGAGTCGGCTTGTGGGTTGTACATGATCTCCCAAGTGGAAAACACATTGGGGCCAAATTGACTTTGGATGGAAATCCCTTTGGAAGTTGACAGTTGAATATGGTGGCACCTTTCACTGAATTTCTTAAGAAGCAGCAAACATAGCTTTTTGGTAATCTGGATTGGATGTATGTTACCAAGGCTACCCAAAAAGAGCCAGCCCATTCATAGCAGGATATATGGCAGTTTCTGCATTGGTGAGAAAAGACATTCATGCCCATTTCTCATTAGAGTGATCCTAGTGGAGCCACATGGTTTGTTATGACTAAGTTTCCATAAGAAACTTAGCAGAACAAATCCAAATCATTGAAAAGATAATCATAAGCATCGTGTCTAAAATGAAGCCCTTTTAAGACAGTACCTGCTCAGAGGAATCTTTGTGTCACCCATGATACTTTGCCTGGGCTCTAGCACATAGTAAGTGCATATTAAATATCTGAGGAATGAATGAAAAAAATGCATGGCAATGGTAAGGAAGAGACTTGGAAACGCATTACAGTAATGTCTTTATGTATGAACATGCATACATAATTAAGAAACGGATTAGATTTATAGATTTAGGAAATAACCACTCAGGATAGTATTTCTCCACAATGTATCGGAATTAAACTTTACAGGCTGGGTATGTTATCTAATTGACCCTCACAAGAAAGTAGACACTTTTGTCCCATTTTATGGAAACTGGCTCTCGGATGCATTAAGTGACCACCATGGATGATTACTACAAAAAATACAGGTTCATCGATTGTAACAAATGTGCCACCCTAGTCGGGGGGGTTGCTAATAATGGGGGAGGCTGTGCGTGTGCAGAGGCAGGAAGATTATATGAGGAATCTCTGTACCTTCCTCTCAATTTTTCTGTGTAACTAAAACTGCTCTGAAAAAAGGAAGTCTTTATTAAAAAATGACATGGAGCGAATGAAGGACCTGCCCAAGGTGACCTGGCTGACATGTGATAGGACAGACAAAACTTGCTTCTCCCAATTTAGTGCCCTGATATAAAGTCACTCCTGATTTAAGACCAAACAGGAATGCGTTTCTAATCAATAAGCTGCCTCTCTGGGTTTTCGTTACGGAATCAGTAGCTGCAGGCTACCATGCAATGTATACACACTTGTTCATCCTCATTCTGTAGGCATTTCTCCACAAGTGCACATCACTGTTGCCCACACAGCAGGTGAGTTTCTGGCAGGTAAGCCTGGGTACCTTCTCCTCGCTTGGTTCTCCCTTCTTGCTTTGTACTTCCCTCTCTTGTCACTGCATCCTGAGCAGGCCTTTGTCTCTGTGTCTCTCGTCGTATTAGGATCTCAAAACTGAGGCTGCGTTGTAACCAACTTTCTAGGCCCTCTCCCAGCGCAGCGCTTTGTGTACAATAGGTGCTTGAAAACTGCTTACTGTAGAAGGACTCTGACCGTTGAACTGCCTTTATCTGTCCCATAGAAAACAGACCCCAATTAAATGCCTTTTGTTGATGGTAACAACAACAAATAATAATGCCCCAAATTCTCATGTTACTGCCACGTTTTCAAATAAAAGATTACATAATTGTAGGAAAGAAGCTGTTCCTTTGGAAACTACAAAGAAGTCTTCACTTTTGTCATAAAATATTTCGGACCCTAGTATGACTCAATCACTCAGAATAGGATGATGACAGTCTGTGGATGGCGGAAGTAAGATTAATAATTCACATCTCAGCTGGCAGGTGTTCCTAACTGGATCCAGAGAACATTCTCTTTTGCTCACTGTTTTGGAACACATACCTTTGAAAGGCTAAAGTCCACTTTTTGAGTTGATGTTTATTGAGTCATATCTGGTGAGCAGAATGTCATGAACATGTCTGAAGTTGGTGACATTAGTTACTACCTAACATTAAAGAAAGGCGACAGTGGTAGGAAAAGTAAGGTCTAGTTCCTACTGCTTAGGAAACATAGGCTGTAGGTTAAACATTGGAGATTTTCTAAAGTTAAAGTTTCCACCAAAGAAAAGAACTTGAATCAAAGCGAGAAACCAAGTCAACAGACAGATGAACGTGTTTCCTGCTGGTGCTGATAAACCAAGTCAGATAAAGGGACCATCAGGCAAATGTTCGTAAGTGAAGTTTCAGGGACAAAAGTGGCATTGGACATATAGACAGAAAATTTGCTTCAAAAATAGAAAGTAATTTGTTCAGTAAGTCAAAAGATGAGCTAGGCTGTCAGTGCATGAAAAAGTTGAATAATGGTCACTAAAAATGTGTTTAATCCCAGGGAGCTCAACTTTTGGCAGTAATTTTAGAACTGGATTAAAAAGTAGCTTCAATAACTGCCTTGCCAATCCTTTATTCCTCCCTTTTTTGGGGGAGAAAAAAAAATCCATGTTTCCTCTGAATCGAGTTGCAACATTCCTCGTGGAATTTGTCCGAGGCTCTGTAAATTGCTAACATTCCAGCTTGCCATGTCTTATAAACATACAAAGGGCTATGGTTGCACATTTAGGTTTTTAATAATTTTTCAACTCCTTTACCTCAGGAGTCCATTTAAAGTCACCCTCTGTTGCTGTTATTGTTGTTGCTTTGTATATACTCTTCTAGATACTCATTTTATTTAATTTTTTTTTAATATTGGCGTATAGTTGATTAACCATGTGTTAGTTCCAGGTGTACAGCAAAAGGATTCAGTTGTACATATACATGCATCTATTCTTTTTCAAGTTCTTTTCCCATTTCGGTTATTACAGAATATTGAGCAGAGTTCCCTGTGCTCTACCATAGGTCCTTGTTGGTTATCTATTTTAAATACAGCAGAGTTGGGAAACCATATGTGAAGATCAGGGCTTTTTATGAGAACAAAGAAGTAGTCTTTCTTGTAGAGAATAATTCTACACTGGCAGAGAGCTGTACTGGATGACCCAATAGGCCCTTTCTATCTCTAATTTCTATGATTCTATGAAAATCATCACCCAGTATAAGAAACAGATGCTGGCTGGTGACATTGGCTGTGAGGACCCATCTTTCTCCATCAGCCCTTTTCAGAGGCATAGGTTGCCACCTCTTCCCCCTCCCCACCACTTCTCTACTCTGTGGCAGCTGATGAGATATTTATAGCTCTCTTCCGCAGCCTGCCAATTATAATTATCAATATCTCCACTGATAAAAAAAGAGGCATCATCTGAGTTGCACGCAGTATGTGATAAGCCAAGTTTGAGTTGAAAACGAGAATAGTTTCTTGCAATTATGGACAAAAGAGAGGTGCATTTGGTGGTGAGGCTGCCGTCTAGGCTCTGTTAACGTGGCCACAGGGAGGGCTTTTGCCTCCCAGGAAGCACCTCTGTGAACAAGAGCTAGGTGGAGATGCTCTTCTGAGCAGCTCTGGCTTGACTAGACAATGCCGTCTGTACTGTACAGAGTTAGAGAGTTGCTTTAAATATAATAAATAAAAGTGAAATCTTACACAAGGCAGCACAGCTTAGTAATTGCTGTTTTGGAGCTCACGTCTCTGCAGTTATTGAGCTCAGCATTTCATCTCCAGCTGCAGCACAATTTTTGCCAAATATAGATAAATGAAGTTAAAGTTATTGGCAACCGCTAGTTCTGTCCCTGTTTTGAGTTTATAGATTTCATAGGAAAGGCATTACTTTATTTCTGCAGCAGACAATTGTTCTTCTGAAGTGAGAACTTTTTCCACGGTACAGTCTGTATGGCATTTTGACGGAGGCTGGAAATTTTAGCAGAGAGATCTCTGGGCAGCGGGAGTGAGGTTTCTGTTCGAACACTGGATCGGTTGAAATTTAGAGGTGAGGGAAGGCAGGCTCTCAACCCAACCAGCATATTTTAGATGTTTCCAAATCTTAACAGAATTTTCATCAAGTATCTGAAGATACT
Source organism: Balaenoptera musculus (assembly GCF_009873245.2). NCBI lineage: Eukaryota > Metazoa > Chordata > Mammalia > Artiodactyla > Balaenopteridae > Balaenoptera > Balaenoptera musculus. Next base: position 85,099,600 of record NC_045797.1, read on the forward strand.
CCCTTTCATCACGGGCCCCCTTCCGACAGCGAGGGCTCCATTCCCATCTGCAGCTTTCCGACACCCACCTTCAGAAATAAGCAGCCCCATGAAAACAGTGTTTGGTTGTAGCCTTTTATTTCTGGAGAAATTGGAGGCTGTAACATTTCTGGTTAGATGACTCAAAGATACAGATGGGATATAATCGAAGAATTATAGCACTAAGAATTAATAGTGACCCTAGAGCTGGAGTTCCATTTTCCATAGGGTATCACTCCCTTCTGAGGCGGATGACCCCTGACCTCTTTTTGATCCCATTTGAATGGACACAGAGCTTAGTCTTACAAGAGGCATTCACCTCCAATATCTGTTCTCATTGCTGTGGTTCAATATTTCTTTGGCAGTTTTTTGGGTAGGGTGTTCCCTTCTCCATGCTGAACTCATCGATTCCCTCCAAGATCCTGTTATAGCTTTGGTTTTAGACTCCTGAACATGCTGGTGGCTTTGCTGCTTTGGAAAAATAATTTCTAGAACCTTATGTAGCTGCAAAATAAGATAAGAAGACACATTTTGGAAAGAGATCATCACATGGGTCAGTCAATTCCATTCACACACACACACACACACCGTCCTGGCTGTTAACTGACCTGGAACTACTTGATTCAATTCTTAGTTTTTCTATGCCTCTCTGTCTCACAAATACTTACCACGTGGTCATTCCCACATTTCTTTGCTTGCTGACCCCTCTGTAGATGATATTTGAACACAGTCATAACTTAGTCTCTTTTTCCTCCTCTTTCCCCCCACCCCTTTCTTCTCTCCTTTACACTCTCCTGAATGTCTTTTTCCAGTAGTGATTTAAACCCGTTTCAAAGATGAATACAATTCAGCAAAGAGAAAATAATTGAAATATTCTAAAGCGCATCTTTTTCAATTCAGAACATTTTGGTGAGCACCTCTATTGGAAATCACTTTAGGAAATACCTTTCCTGTTTATTGTCTTTCTAGCAAATCTCAAGACTCAGGGCAACCCCCCTCGCCCAGACAGAGTTGGGAGGACCCTTTTCCACAGCCCGTGTGTGCTCTGTTAGGGCAGTTGTCACACTGTATTATCAATATGTATTTTTACATAGCACCTTCCCTCCAAACTGGTTAGTGACCGCTTTTATTTTCACATTCTAAGTCCCAGCATGCTAGTGACTGATGCAGAGACGGTCCTCAGCAAATATTTACTGAATGGATGAATGTGTTAACTACAAAAATGATTCAGGGAAATAGCAGCAAATAAAGGGAGAGCCTCTGAATACAGTTTGTAAAAGAGATGAGGATGCTTTAGTGACCGTGTCTGGGATTTGGAGACACCCGCCTGCTCGCACACTTGGCCCAGATCCCTGAAACAGCCTTGCCCCAACCAGGCATGGCTTCAAGCCCTTGGAGCAGGGCAGGCTCTGTGCCTTGAGGGTGAGATTCCAGGACTCACCTGAAGGCACTGCTGTTGGAGAGCCTTGCTAAGGGCTCAGCTGTAGGCTCAGGGCTGAAAAGTGCATTTGTGCGTTTCTTAGCTGGCTGCCTGCTGGATGCAGACCTCACTCTCCTGTCCCTCCAGATGCACCAGGATCTGCTGCTGCCCCATCTCCTTTTGAGACAAAGTGTCAGGAGTGGCTTAGGGGGCGGGGGCTGCATACCTTCTCTGAGCCTGAGTTGGTGACAGCTGTCCTGTCTTCTAACAACAGAGCAAGGAGTAAGTTTCTGACCCCTCCTCAGTTATTTCATTTGAATATGAAGAGACCTTCCCTATAGGAAAGAACCTGTAGGAATTCTGTTCTTTTGCATCTGAAAGAGGCACCCAAAGGCCCACTTGTCCTGGGTCCTAAGTCTTGCCCTGAGGCAGAGACACCAGGTCTGCAAGCATCTTTCTCCAGGTTGAATATTTTATGATTCTGAGGAGACCCGAGTGAACTGCACCAAAGTGTTGAAATGGTTCCAGATTCCTTGCCAGCTACAGCCTGAGAAAGGGTTAGGGAAGACCCCAGTTGTAGCCAGGCCACTGGCTTTGACCCTGAGGTCAGTTTAAGGTCACCCTTGAGTGCTGGGGTTCCTCTGATAAGTCGTGCTTTTCTTGGTCCATTTAATCCCACAGCTACCATTAGCTTTCTTCTTTCTTCTTTTTTAAATTAAGGTGAAATTCACATAACATAAAATGAGCCATTAACCATTTCAACGTGTGCAATTCAGTGGCATTTAGTCCGTTCACAGTGTTGTACAGCTACCACTTCTATCTAGTTCCAACACATTCTCATCGCCCCAAAAGGTGGCCTGTGACCATTGATCAGTCAACTCCCTACTCCTCCACCCCTGGCAACCACTATCACGCTACTGTGAGCTTTCGCATCTTAACATGGTGAGTGTTGGAAACAACTCCTTTCAGTCCTTTGATTTTATTTTACTTGACAAAAAAACTGTATCGACACATTTTGTGCCAGGCATTGCACTGGGTTTAATATACCTTAACTCATTTAATCTTGGAAGCAACACTGTAAAGTGTTACTATCTTTCTTCCTACTTTACAGGTGAAGAGATAGAGGCAGAGGGTAGCCTGGTGATTTGCTCACTGTCACGAAGCTGATAAGTGGCAGAGTCAGGGCGGAGCCCACGCTCGCTCCTTCCCGCTTAGCTAGTGTCCTCTGTGCTCTGCTCCTGGATGCCCTGCCTCTTCCTGCTGCCACAGAACTGCCTTCCTTTCTCACTGACCACATGAGCCTTTCAATTCTTTGCCTTCTCCTTCCGATTTTGTTCTGTGGCTTCGTGGCCACTCTGGGCAACGGAAAAAAGATCCAGTGTTAACATCTGTGTTGTAATTTTCCATGACCATCTCATGGTGACTGAAGACATGACTGCTATTTTCTGGATCAAGATGTCTTTTAGGCTTCAGACTGACCTCTTTGGACAAACAGGGTTTAGGTAAGAGTCCAAAGGCTTCACAACATTCTTTTGGCAATTGAGCAAAGCTGGAAATTTAGTTAGTGAGAAACAACCAAAGTTCATGACCAAATAGTAATGTGTTTGCTTAACCTTGGGGGAAGAAGATATTTTTTCAGTTATAAAGTTTGATGTCATTGTAACCCTTCCCCCAACTAAAAAGGCAACATAAAACATGGTAGGACCCAGGGCCAAAAATGTGAAAACATTTTGTATGTGTGCATATAAACATACATATATTTAATATATTTTATTTTACTATGAATATAGAGATATGCTTCTTATAAATACATCGACCTAGTTCCTTTCAAATTTCAGAGTCACAGGAGTTATTGTTTTTATCTATTTCTCCAACATTAACAATTTTTGTTCTCATAAAATGAAGAGAGCTTTGAAAACGATGCATAGAATCATTGAGAATCATTACAGTGGTGAGTGGGTTTTGGATTTGGTCCTGTAGTTGCTTATGAGGGATCTGAGTGTGAGCATTTGGGCCGTGTCCCGTCGTGTGTACATGTGGGCCCTCTGGTGACCTTGAGCCTGTGGGCCCACATTCCTACTTGAGGCCCCGGAATGATGATGGTGGTCATCATAGGGGAGGCTCACAGGGTTGTGTGATCCCTAAGTGCCCGGCACGTTTCACTTCCTTTAATCCTCACAGCAAACCCATGGAGTGGGTGCTGTTTTCATCCCCGTCTTACAGAGGAGGAAGCTGAGGCCTGGTGTGCAGTCAAGAGGGGAAAGTGTGTTCTGGTTTCATTGCCAGCACCAGGAATATGGATGTTCTCCATCTTTACCGTTCAGCTTCTTTCTGTTTAGATAAATGAAACCCAAGGAAGTGAATACAGACTCTGCTGCTGGATTTTCTGTTCAGTCTCCTTGGACAGGACAGAGTGGGGTCCTATCGTCTTCCTCCTGCCCAGGGTACCCATCCTGCCCGTGGTGGCCTCGGAGCCTAAGGAGGGCCGAGTTGGAGCTGGGCCTTGGAGAGACACGGGGCTATAGATGACCCTGTAAAACCACTGGCTTCTTGCTGTTGGTTTTTATCTTGCAGAGGAATGGACACGTTTGGTCCTATTTTATGACTTTGGGTTTTTCTTTTCACTTTGTCATGAGAAGAGTGGAAATAGAATTCTACACTCTCTCAAAGAAATGGAGCCATATATTTTCCATAAGAGCACACAATTTTTTGAGTAAAATATTATATGTGGCCTGACAATAAGAGTCTCTCAATATAAATACTTTGCACAAACGCACGGCTTGGTGTCTTCAAGGGTGAGGACTATCATTGACCATAGAAATTCTCATCCTCACTTCTGTCACCTTCAGCTCTGCGAGCAGATTTTATGCTCATGTCAAGGCTCTGACCTGAGGGAGTAAAGTAGAAGGAATGCAGGGGAGAAATGACAGTAAGAGAAAGAGCCCGGGAATCCAGTTCCTTGCATATGGCCGGTAGGAGAGAAATGCAGCCCAGTCAAATATAAAATGCCTGGGTCCGCTCCGGGTAAGATCAAGATAACAAATAGATTTAGCTTGATGTCACAAGTCTCTCCAGTTGATAGTGGGTGTATGGAACACTTTGATGAAAAGGATTTTTAAGGCTGAGACGCCAGTTGGAAGCACGCAGGGATGGCTTAGGACGTCGGCCGTGGTTCAGCAGGGGCTAGGAGACAGCATGCACATTGTACCTGTGGCCAGGTGATCAAGGACAGGACAAATATTTATCATTTATTAAGTCCTACTAAGAGTGCACACCAGATATTTCACAAATGTTAACTCATAATTCTTCTAACCACGCTCTGAGATACTTGTTATTAGGTTCTTTTCCAGATGAGGTCATTGAGAATGAAAAAGCTTAAGCAACTGATCCAAGGTTACAGGGAGGTTCAGTGGCAGAGCCCGGGTTTGACCTCACATCTTCCTGTCTCTCCACCACTCCCTGCTGGCTGCAGTCGGAAATCAGCTGCCATTTCTGCTGAGAAGTAGCACATGTTCCTGATGGCCTTTTGTCCGGGTGCTGAGCTGGGGCATTTCCTCATCAGCAGATGCTCATCTTAGTTTGGACATAGAGAAAATCCCCAGGAGAAATATGGATTGGGGAATAATTGATTGATGAACTGGACATTCTGCCTTTTCTTTGACAATATTTGGCATGGATGGGTCCCCTTCAGAGTGACAAACTGGGAAAAATGTGCAGCTCATTGAGACATGGAAAACATCTTACTTTTACCAAATGTATCCAGGGGCCCATTTTTGTGCATTTGTTTCAATAAGTCCTGAATTACCAGGGTAGTTGCCTTGTGATTCATTACTCTGCGTTTCATGTTTAGGCACCGTTCAGGGATAACGGGAAAATTAGAGAATCCCACTATCTTGTTCTTTCCTCCATTCCCCACAGTGGAAAAAGAAATGAAAAAGGCTGGTTTTGGGCCTGGCTGGTAAATGAACTGTCCAAATCTGTACTAAACTTGGCCGATGGTGATTCCAGCTTTGTTCATGAATAATCAACAGTCACATCTGGATTCACATATTTACCTAAATGTAGACAAACCCAAATTATCTTGGATCTGCCTGATGTATTTCTATCTGATGCTGTATTTTTTTCCCCTCAATAGCTCACTCCACCATCTCACGCCTCCACATTTCTCTTTTCTCCAAAGACTTAACGACAAAAATATGTGCTTCTTTCCCCCCTAACATTCTCCACCCAAACAATGAGTGTAAGGGGAGAGATAGACCCTCTTTTCCTTTAAAGTGATTCAATGCAAATTTTCGAATCCGTGTGACAAGCAAAATAGCAGAACATCTTAAAACAGCGATACCTTCAGAGATAGCGTGTTTTAACGTCTCCTTTTAAACGAAGCCTGAAAAAGATCATCTCTGCACCAAATAAGGAGCATGCCTTCAGGCACACACACATGCACACCCAGCCCTCCCTTTCATTCCCCTCCCCTCCCCCACCCTTTTTTTATTAGAAAACACTTGAAACTTATCATGTGCAGCAGATGGGAGTAGAAAATGCAACTTGAAGACAGTTATATAAATACATACTTGATGTCTGTTTTGCTTTTCAATTTGCAACGAAAAGTACAAAGGTAGAGCTGCGTGCCAGCAAGGGCTGCCTGTGTCTCTTGATATCCATTCCAGATGTTGGCTAGACTTTGTGGAGCCAGGCTTATGGCACTGGGGCTGGAGCCGCGGGTCTCCTCCTCCAGGTGCGATGCCTCATGCTGACCCCCCGCATGCTTCTGGCCTTGTCCAAACACTCTGAACTCCAGCACCGGGCTCCACATCCCCCCCCACCCCCACCCCAGACCTGCATTTACCTTCCCTGATGGCTAACTTTCTGGAGGGGGTGGGAAATCCTAGAATCAGGGTCACATGTCCTTACTTATCACCTTGCCCTTTCAAAAACTGAGAACCTTAGAAAGGAAGAAAATAAATAACTGAAAAGGAAAAAAAAAATACCCAGAAAGGAAAAGGAAATAAAAAGAGGGGGAAAAAATGAATCCTGGTTGTGTTTGCAAATGCCAGCCCACAAGAGGCTCCCTGTGCCCGTTTATTGCTGTGTTTCATGCAAGGCTGGGCTATTTGACCCTCGGGCCTGGCAAAGCACTAATGGTCCTCTTGTACACGCTTGTAAAGGATGTTACACCATCCTATGTTAACTTCCTGATTAAACAGTGCTAAACACAGAAGTGTACCATAAATCTTGCAGGCGCCAGCATCATTTATCTGAACGTTGGTTACTGTCTAGTGTGGGTAAACACATGACAGGGGCATTTATTACGATGTATGAGACCTCAGAGTAGGGCCATTAATAACCTGTGTGCCATGTCCCCTCATCCAAGTGCTACCTTGTCTTTGAGAGAGAGACTGCCTGAGGCCTTTCTTCTCTCAGTTCACAACCGTCTCATCCAGGAGAGGGTGAATATGCACAAAGAATTTCAGGTGAAAGATTATTTGGCAAAATCAAGAATCACTAACAGCCCCCCAGTTCCCCTGCAGGGCAATTCAGGGCTCTAAAGACCGATGGGGACCAAGCGACTCTTGGGATGTCACTGGTCTGTACGGTGCTTTGTAACTGGAAAATGTTTGACAGAACAATTCCAGGGAAATTATTAGCAATGACAGACGTGTTGAAGGTTAAGGATGGAAATGGGAGGAGTGGGTCTAGAGGGAGCCCGTTTTCTCTCTGGTGCCTTTAGAAGCAGGAAATGAGCTGCATTAGGCATTATTAGCATGAATGGGTCTATTCCTCTGTGTTAATGACAGAAAACAAACCCTGGGAGATTATCTTGCTTTCCCTTCTGCTTCCTCAGGACAAAAAGAACCCATTTTAATTGGACACATCTTTACTATTTTGAATCCTGTGTGTGTGTGTGTGTGTGTGTGTGTGTGTGTTTGTGTGTGTGTATGTCTGAAGGGGGGACAGATATACACCAACCTATGGATAAGATAATAGGGAGAAAAAAGTCTGAATTCTATTTGCTTTGCCTTGGGTACACGTGTTCAGTCTTGGGTACATGTGTTCATTGTGGTCTATGTGTAAACGTTGGTCCCCTGAAAGTTGTTGTGGTATCATTTGTTCTTCCTTGAACTAGCCGTATGCCTTTGGGCATATTCATCAACCTAAACTTGATTTTTTTCACCTGTAAAATGAGGAAAATAGGGTTACCTTGAGCTCTAAATAAAATAATTTTTATGAAAGAGTTCAGCGGTGTGCTAGGCAAATATTCTTAATACAGTTAAGAAATGCAGAATTCAGAAGAAGGCTCTATCTAAGATGTCTTTGATGAGAAAATCCAAAATACTCTAAGAGTTTCTCCTGTCATTAGATTTATTTTCAACAAACAAGTTTGAAGGCTTAGCACAACAGGTGTACAAGCGAGCGTTCTACACATCGTGGGACACAGAGATGAGAAAGTCAGGACTCGTCCCCATGGGGTTACAATCTAAAGGGGAGACTGAACGTGGACGCCATTGGTGATACTTGTTTGGTGGAAGGAGCTTTGTTCAATGGCTTCAGTGGTTCCAGTGGCGCCTGAGGAATAGGCTTGTGGATACGGAGAGGAAGATGTACAGAATGATGCCTGGCTCTCATTGGTGTGGTGCTCAGGAATCAGCCATGTCTCCTTAGGAAGACACATGGGGAAAAGCCTCCAATTATCTTCTTCAGAAAAAATCAGCGTACCTTCACGGCACACGCACGGCCACCATTCCTGCCTCTTCATTCCCCGACCCTCACAGTCCAGGGTCCCGCCAGCCACGGCCACCCCAGCTTCTCCCGACCATCCTCACCTCCGCTCCTGCTGTCAGGATCGATTTTCCTCCATTCTCCAACTGGTCAAATCTTGCTTTTTTCCCCCAGGGTTCTAGCTCAAAGTTCTCTGTGACGTCTGGCTGCAATCAATCACTCCCACCCTGGGCTCCCCAAGCCTTGCACGTGCATTTTTAAAACAGTCCATTTTCAACGCAGCTGTCTTGGAAATCGGGGCAGGCAAAGGGCCGTGTCTCACTCTGCCCCGCATCCTTGGCAGCAGAAAGGCGATGCTGAGGGGGCTGTGGAAGGGGAGGGAGAGGGCCCTTTCCTGCCCTTTCTGCGTCCAGGGGGCACAGCCCTTTCCCACCTGGCTTCATTGGCCCCTCCCAGCAATGATGGCACCACATTTGGGGTCAAGAAACTGAGGTTTAAAGAGATTTATGAACATGTTCGAGATCACGCAAATAGTGTGATGATGGAAATCAGATTTGAACCCAGGTGTTTTTGATTCCAGAGACCGTGACTGGACAGGGTTCCAAGGGAAAAACCCGCAGCCAGGACGGTGGGGGCAGCTGGTTAGTGGCAGCCAGTGAGGGCGCTTTGAGCAGGTAGCCCCAGCGTGTGGCCCACTGACCTGTACTCCAGGGTTCCTGCCAAACTGGGTAGAATGGGTCACGGTCTACAGCTAGTTATCCTGATAGTCATAGCCCGGGCTGTGCAGCGGGCATGGTGTGCAGCTGGGGAGCCGGGTCTAAACACCCCCTTCACCAGCCTCTGCCTACAGGGTTGTCATGATGACACACGTAGAGCACATGTGACAGCGCTGGACACCCAGGAGTGATCAAAATGCCATTCAGAGTCATATAATAATACTTATCATTATTTACCTCCTGCCCTCAGAGTGCCAAGAAATGCTTTTACAAGAACTAGCAATTTCCAGAGACTTCCAAAAGGCGGAACATGAGAGAGCATCAAAAGGAACTCAAACTTGGTGCGCTTAGAAGCTTCTTGGACTCAAGTTCACCCTGGCAACTGGTTGTCAGGGAAAAATAGTCTAGATTTTTAGAATTAACACACAGGGATTGGCAAAATGCTGCCTGCAGCCAAATCTAGCCCTTGCCTATTTCTGTACAAACCATGAGCTAAGACTGGTTTCCACAGTTTTAAAGGTTGTGAAAAAAAATAAAGCCAAACAAAAGCAGACTCTGACAGAGACCCTACATGGCCCACCAAGCCCGGAATATTTCTATCTGACCCGCGGTGGAAGGAGGTCGCCCACCTCTGTTCGGAAACATTGTTCCCCCAAGTGTAATCTATAGATGCAGGTATTAAAACAGGGATTTTGGGAAATTCTGGGCTGAGCAAAGCTAAACAGAGAACTGAGCTGCAGGGCCCTGAAGAGCCTTTAAGTCCCCAAGTTTATTTGACCTAGGAACTCTGTCTCTGTGGATCACCTTGACGACACACGTCCTAAGACAGTATTTTAAGAAACGCTGATGTAAGAATTTTAATACAAAGTCATCTCCACCAGTTAAAGTCTAAAAGAGAAAAGTACAGGCCAAAGTCACAAGTTGTAGACAGTCAGCTTTTAAAGATGTCAGTTCTGGTAGGTTTCACATGAGGGAGAATGGTTGAGAAAGTGAAATGCCCCCAAGAGGTTTTCATTTCTGTGGACGAGTTAGTGTTTTAACTTTGCATGATAGTGGTGAAATTAAGATGGGAAGATTGTATTGTCGCCAGCAAGTGCCTTGAACGCGTTCTAGAAGGCTAGGCCATTGGTCTCCTGTCCCCTCCATCAGTCCCTGAGTTTCACCCCAGGGCGTGATGTTTGCGCAGAAGAGAGTCCTAACAGACTGGAGCATAAGTCAAGCCAAGCTGAGCTGTTTGTTGAGCCCAAGGCCCCCGTCAAGCCTGGACTCATTTAGTGAGGAGAAGCCTGGGTTCATTATTTAGTGAGGAGTACATGAAAGGCCAGATCTGGCCAAGGTAGACACAATCCAGCCAGGATTGAGCCAGAATTATAACAGGGCTCAACCTTCCTTCATCTTGCGGCTTCAGACATTTACAGGCACCTATTATGTGCTAGGCATTGTGCTAAGTGCTGGTGGATACACACACAACCAAGACATTCTTTCACCTTCTAGAAACTCATGTTCTTCATAGAGCTGATAAACACTTGTTAGGCTGTGACTATGTGCCATGCAGGGAAACATGATAGCTCTGACCTTGGCCTTTATGGAGATCACGGTCTAGGAGAGAAGATGACACTGAGCAAGTAACTGAATCACAGTTAAGCTAAGTCCTGGGACCAGAGTGTCGAACAAAGCAGATGCGGTCCTCCCGCTCGTGGAGGTCACAGCTCAGTGAAGAAGACAGACACGTGCAGTAAGAGTCACAGGGCAGTGTGACATTTATAAGAAGGATGAGAATGGTTGCTATGAGCTTACAAGAGCCATGATGCTAATTTTGAAAGTGGGATGAGGAAATGTTTAGTCTGTTGAAGGGGTGCTAAGGTGTTCACAAGACAGAAGTGGGAAGGTCATTCCTGGAGGAGGGAATCTTGTGTTTGGAGAAGAAGGATGGGAAAGAGTGTGGCGTGTTGGACACAGAGGGCAAGGAGGCTGGGACCACAGTGGTGCCAAAGCTCTGAGAGGGGGAGGGAGCCTGAGCCCCAACAAGGGCTTTGTTCTTACCCTGTGCATGTTGGGGGCATTCCTAAGATTTAAACTATGAACGATGACCAGCACTGCTGAAGACATGTGAATTACACGTGCTTCCTGCCGATTCCTCAGATCGGCTGAAATCTCCAGATCAGCTACCTTGAGATGGGAGAGTGTCCCCAGAGTGGGCCTGGGTCAGTCACTCCGGCAAAAGTGTCAGGCATCACGCAGCTTCGTAATGTGCTCTCTGAGAAGAAGACAAGGACTTCCTTGAAACCATGGACCCTGAGCTGCTGAGGCGACCTGTATGACAGAAAGAGAAATTTCAAAACTCAGTTGTTTTAAATCTTAAATGTTTTGTAATTATGAAGTTTATCTGCTCTCTCAAAAATTAAGAATGAGCTTTTGTAAAATGGCACAGATAAGAACTTGCCAATACAGATATAATTTGATTAGTACACAATAGGCTGGGTCACCCATGGTTCTTGTCCTAAAGCTTCAATCTTTCAACCAAGAAACACTTGATGAGTTTTTGTATCCCTCTTTTCAAAGCACCATCTTGCACAAATTCATCTTTTTTAAGAATGAAATTTTTTCTTCCTTTTTTTAATTGAAGTATAGTTGATTTACAATGTTGTGTTAGTTTCCGGTGTACAGCAAGTTGATTCAGATATATATATATATTCTTTTTTATATTCTCTATATATTCATTTTTATGTGCTTTTTCAGATTCTTTTTCTTTATAGGTTATTACAAACTATTATACAGTTCTCTGTGCTATACCGTAGGTCCTTATTGGTTATTTATTTTATACATAGTAGTGTGTATAGGTTAATTCCTCCAAATTTGAATGAGTTTTACTTAAGGGTTTTGCAAGAGCCCTGTAGTTGAGTGAGGCATGCGTGGGTGTCCAGGAAGAGCACGCACCCAGCCACAAGCCAGAGTTCCAGGTCTGGCTCCCCCATTCATTGGCCATCTTGCTTGCAGAAAGTCTCAGACCTTCTCTGATCAGAATTATTGAAAAGTCGAAGGGACCTTGGTAATAATTTAGTCTGTCCCTTTATCTTCTGAATGAGGAACTCGAGGCCCATCGTGGAGGAGACTGGGGAAGACCCTGGCGCAAGGCGAGGGCAACACCACGCCTGGAACAGAGCCCCTGGGGTCCTTCCCCTTATTCCTTCCTGCCTGACTTGTCTGAGCTTCCTCATCTGTAAAATAGAACAGTCATTCCTGCCTTGCCTTCCATACTAGCTTGTGGTGAAGATAAATAGGATGAACGTGGAGAAGCACACGGGGAGTTGGAATTCACTGTCCTGGGCGTGTACAAGGCTGTCGGCCACACAGGACAGGAGGGCTTTTGTTCGCCATGTCCTTCTACCCTTCTGGGGCTTTTTCATCCCTCACTTGTAATAGTAACCTACACATTATGGTAAGAATAATAGATTAGCAATTTAGAAGTTTCAGACAAGATTATTTACTTCTTGAACACCTACCAGGTGTCAATGTTTTGTTCAGTACTTATTATTCAAAGAAGTGATGGGGATTAATATTTACTGAGTGGGGTGTTTTGTGTGTGTTGCTTTGTCACATGACTTATTTCACATAACCCTCCCTAAAACCACCTGAGGTTCGGCATTCTCTTTGCTAATTTATTAATGAATAAAGTGATAAGCCACAGACAGCTGAAGTCACCTGGCCAGGCTTACAGAGAAGGAAGTGGTCATGGAGCTTTTGAGAGCAGGTTTTTCTAACTCCAAAGCTCTAGTCCTTCCTTTTCATTGTGCCTGCTGACGCCTGCCTATGAGTGGTTTTGTCTTGAAGGCACAGGGTCAGAACGACATCCACAAGAGTAGCCAGCATTTCCAGAGCAGTTTCTGTCTGTGATTCCCTGGCAGGTACAAGTGTTACCTTCTTCCAACCTCACGAACAGCCGGCGATGAGGTCCTGTTATGAAATGATTTCAGAGATGAAGAACGGCAAGCACAAGGAGGCAGGTGGCCCGCCCCACCTCGCCTCACCTGGGGATGCAAACTTCGTTCGTGAAGCCCTGGCTCTCACCACCACCACAGCCATCCCCATGTGTGCCCTGCACTGGGGCCTCTGTCCTAGCAAGAGAGACGAACATCTGTCCCTGTTTTAAAACAGTATTTTTCAAACTGCTCAGAGTTTATCACAAGTAAGAATTTACTTATAATTTTCCATTGCAGCCCAGTATGTGTGTGCTCACACACACACGATCACGGAACCAAAGTTTCACACAACGCTACTTACCCTTACCATAGAGCAGGATTTCTCAGTCTCAGGGCTGTTGACATTTGGGCTGGATACTTCTCTTGTGATGGGCATCCTGCACGCTGGAGGATTTTCAGCGTCATTCCTGCCCTCCACTTACTAGATGCCACTAGCACCGACACCCACAGTGTGACAACCCCAAATGCCTCCAGACATTGCCAACGTTCCCTTGGGAAAAAACACCCCTGGATGAGAACGAATGCCATAGATGGCGCACTCGTATTTTCTATACTATTCAAGATTATAGTCTATTTATTAAAAAAAAAAAAAAAAGCAGGTTGCAACCTCCTAAGCTGATCTGACCAAGTAATAGGTCTTGTTTTGCCATTTGAAAAGCAGTATTATAGGACTGTGGGATTGGGGGGGGGGTGTTTTGTAAAGGGGGGGAAATAGAAGATAGCAATTTCCAGAAACAATGTGTAGCAGGAATTTTATAATAAATGAGGAAATCAATAATACAAACTTGGTAATAAAAATACAGTGACCGGAAGGTCCTGGTTAGAGGTGACTGAGCCTTCTGAAATATGAAGAGGCTAGACTCTTTAGGAGACCTTGTAAATTGTTCAGAGATGAATTCTTCTCCTGAACGTTTGGGGAGGGGGTAATACATCTGGAAAGAATGTGCTGAGTTCTCTCCCAGCCTCCCTACAGAGTTGAAACACAGGTGCCTTCAGGATCTGAGACTGTAAATTGATAAAAGGATTTTTTTCAGTGCTTTGTGACCACCTAGAGGGGTGGGATAGGGAGGATGGGAGGGAGACGCAAGAGGGAGGAGATATGGGGATATATGTATATGTATAGCTGATTCACTTTGTTATAAAGCGGAAACCAACACACCATTGTAAAGCAATTATACTCCAATAAAGATGTTAAAAAAAAAAGGATTTTTTTCATCGAAGAATTTATTTGCAAATTCTACCTATAAACAAGACTAATGACTTTATAAAAATGTAAAATTAATAAATATAACCAGAAAAAACTGTGAACAGAAGGGTTTTTTCTTCTACTTAAAGGGAGGATAGAAATGTACGCAATTTTCTTAGAGCTCAAAATGTAAACACAGACTCAGTAAATTCATGGGGCCTTGGTGACTGCTTTCACGGTTTAGCTATCAGTATAAACTGAACCCCATCATGAGCATACAAGGGTCTGAGGAGGTGAATAAAACAGTGGCTTGGAATCGTACAGGCCTGAGTTTGAGTATGGGTTCTGTGTACTTGCTATGGGACCTTCCTTAAGTTACTTAGTTCCTCTACACTTCATTTATATCATCTTTAAAATTGGAATGATGATATCTGTCTCAAAGCTGTCTCAAGGCTTCTAACTTCTGTGAGTATTGAAAGAAATAAGCCTCCCAGTGCCTGACCTATAGTATGTATTCAGTAAATGCCATAGAAATAAAAATCAGCATTATTATTGATGAGTAGCATTGATATTAAACAAAATCCTTGGACCTTGGACACTCCAGGCTTGCTCTGGGTAGAGAGTGAGCTGCTGGGAGCACCATTTTCAGCTGTACTTTTTAAAAAGTCTTCCGTAAAAATGGATATTAAACAAAACAAATAGATGCACGTCCAGCAAAAGAGATGTGTTGGTTGAAGTCACAGAGGGGTAGCTGACCATTGGTGCACGTGCGATCACCCAGTGATGTTGCCTAGAAACAGGGCGTTGTCAAAGAGAACCTCAAGTCAGGTTGGAGCAGTTCCCAGACAGCACAGATAATTTGCAATGGAAAAAAGTCTAATATCTGTTCCAGCAAAGTTCTTTTCTCTTGATTTAACTTCTTCATACTTGAGGAGATAATTTTGGAGGAGGAATGGTAGATATGGTTGATACTTCCCTTGAGAGGATGGCAGGTAAATGAGATAATACCTCTAAACACATTTTATAAACTGTGAAATCACTGTGGAAGTGTATAGCTTGTCAAAATGGCCATTAAAAAGATAGGGAAGTCTGGGGAGAAAACGATGAAAGTTGGTGATTAAAAAATGATGCTAGAAATTTCTGGCAAGTGCAGATCGGAAAGGAGACCCTACAAATGACAGATGTATCCTCCACCGGAGTGTTGACATAGGTCAGCAAGTTCCTAAATGTTTCATCAGGACAGTAGCAGCTTATCTGAATGACAGAATTCAACTCCAGTCAGGACCTTCCCTCTCCAAGGACAGTAAGATATTTTTAAAATCCCATCTTTTGTGACTATCATAGTTAGAAGGGTCTCTTTATTATTATTAATAATAATAATAAAATGTTTTAAGGCTTCCCTGGTGGCGCAGTGGTTGAGAATCTGCCTGCCAATGCAGGGGACACGGGTTCGAGCCCTGGTCTGGGAAGATCCCACATGCCACGGAGCAACTAGGCCCGTGAGCCACAACTACTGAGCCTGCGCGTCTGGAGCCTCTGCTCTGCAACAAGCGAGGCCGCGACAGTGAGAGGCCCGCGCACCGCGATGAAGAGTGGCCCCCGCTCGCCGCAACTAGAGAAAGCCCTCGCACAGAAACGAAGACCCAACACAGCCAAAAATAAATAAATAAATAAATAAATTAATTAATTAAAAAGAAAATGTTTTAAGAAAGCCAGAATATCTAGAAGAAACACTAAGACGGAACAAGTAAGAGAGATGTAAGATTGAATGCTTACAAAACCACCTAGCCCAGTGGATTCCAAAATTCCTCTCAGTTAGTTAAATGGTGAAATTCCGTTTTTTGTTTTGTTTTTTCTTTTCAAAAGACCTGTCATTAGAAAGCCAGTTAAGCAAGATAAATAAAACTATAGCTGCCCCAGGGATGGTAGGGGGCAGTGGGTTCCCACCACTTTCCTCTCTCCAGTCAACCTTCAGGCACCTACCCCTCGGCCTCTGCCCTTGAGCCAGTGCCCCTGATGTGTGGACCTGGAGCTCCATGAGGGGGAAGGGGCTTTCTGGAGGCAGCTGAGGGTCCTCCGAGTGGTGTCATCCAGGAACATCCCACTGCCAAAGGGACCATCCATCCATGACCCGTCTGGTGAGAATGAACATCCTGAAGAAATGATTTGCAGCACCAAGTGCTTTAGTGAAACGTGTCACCCACAGACATCTTCATGGAATACCAAGTATCCATTTTCAGCACATATTTTGCAAATCCAGTCCCTGGCCCATACATGAAAATTCCCAAGTAACTATGAAATGCTCTAGCTGAATTTCAATCGGCGGGAATTAAAGTCCATTTCTTACCAATTCATTTGCCTTCCTCTTCTCTCCTGGCACAAAGATGGCATCAGGATCAGTCTCCCAGTATTTCCTTCCTGTCTGAGGATGTTCACATAAAAAAGTATGCACTGCTATTAAAATAGGTTATTTGTTTATCTGCGTGACTGTGCCGATATGTGTATGTGTGTGTATATATGTATATGTATATATACGTATGTGTATATGCACATGTTTTTTCATTTTCACTACCGGCCATCAACAATGAACAATCTAGGGTCCCAGCTGCTTTCAGAACTGAAACCAGGGCTTTGTTGTGAACTCAAAACTTTGCACAGGGTTTGGGAATCTTAACGTCTGAATCAGTTGTTCTTGGAAAGGCTGAGGTTCAATTTTCTTACATTTAGCTTCCGGAAGAGAGTGGGATTTCCCCTTGATCAACGAAGGAAAACTTGACTTCTGAAAGGGCAAACTGATTTCCACTTGGTCTCCATTCCTGCCTTCCTGTGATTGGCTCTTAAAGAGAGTGGAGAATTTTGGAAGGCACCAAAGGGAGATATTTCTACAGGAAGGCACACAGGTACTTTCCCTGTAACCTGCACGCCTTTTAAGGTGATAAACTGCCATTGTTTAAAACTTGGCTCCCTTTCTTCCCTCAGTAAGAAGTCGAAGTCTGCCAAGTTGAACTTTAATGGTCTCAGCTGTTTTGGAGTGCTGTAATCACATCGTTAGGTTCACTTTGCATCTGGACTGATGAACGATATTCATTCAAAAACCAGCTTTACCTGGTTGAATCCGAGTTTCCTACATATGCGCTCACAGGGGCACATATTTACCTCTGGCCTCGCCTCAAACAAGGAAACGTTTAATCCTGGAGGAAATTGTTCTTGCTATTATGCTGGTGCTCTGGACAGGCGGTGCCTGCTCTCTGACGAGCCCTCCAAACAGGTGAAAAGGGAGCTTGTATTGGGGGTGTTCTCGTGCACTTGGAGGATGTCTTGTCTATGCAGCAGATTCTGCTTCTATTTCTGAGAATTTTGTCAGGAGTCTTGACAATCGACGAGAACTGAAAACAATTAGTCACAGTCATGGGGCTCTCTTTAAGTTCACAGGCAGAACATCTTCACAGGAAAGCCGAAGGTGGAGATCCTTCACATCCGAAGGCGAAGATCCTTCACATCCGAAGGCGAACATCAGGGCTGGACTGAATATAGTTTTTAACCAGACAATGGCGTTTCGGTCTTGGGCTCAGGAAACATCATGACATTCCCTTTGTTTAATCAAAGTTCTTTCCAACTCGCGAATGCTGGCTGATTTGCAGGGCTGCCTTATATTTCCTGTCTCAGAGATGATGCAGTTGGTGTTGAAATCTTTACAGCTAATCTGAGCAAAATGTTTTCAACCAGTAAAAACGCAGCCAAACAATGTCATTCTCATTATCGATCAAAGAAATTTCTGAATTTCTCTGAATCAGGGAGGGACTCAGTTTCCTTTCACCCCATTCAACACACCCAAGTGAATTCACGAAGGTTTGAGAAGCAGTAACTCAGGAACAAGGAACCAAGCCCTCTGCTACTGAAAGAGGTGTTGGAAAAACTCATTTGGAAAACGCCTCTTGGCAGAACTGAGAACCCATTTGGCCTGCTTTTAAGGACCCTTTCATGTGGCCCCTGTTTTGCATGGTGTCATTTTCTTGTTGTCTCATGTCAGGGAGAGGAAAGGTGTAGTGCAAAGGATATTCATAAATGTTTCCAGAAGCTCTGCTTGTGCTGAGACATGAACACAGGCAGAGCCCCAGCTCAAGGGCGAGAGGGGAGACGGTCCTGCAGAGAAGCCAGAGCTTGAAAAGGTCTGAGGAAGAGTGATAGATGTTTGTTTGGGGTGTGGAGGGCGTGAGCAGTTCTTCCTGGGTTGCTTGGGGCGGGCAGGGAAATACTGAAGAATCTTGAAAGATTGATGGGGTTTGCATGGGAAGGAAAGACATTCCACCCAACAAAAATGCATGGACACAGGCACAGAGACCTGGCACAGCTGGGTCACCAGGAGCTCCTTCCGCTCCGTGGAATGCGTGGTGACTCCATAATCCTGACTCATTTATTTGACCTCCTGAGTTTTGGTTTCCGCATCTGTAAATCGAGGATAATGCTCATCTTGCAGGTTTGTTAAATAAGAATTATCTTAAGGGTTAAATAAGGTAATATGCACACAGCACAAAGTTTGGTGCATAAGACACAAAGTAGGAAGGTGATGGGCTGGGGTGAAAGAGGACTCCCTCCTCACCCTGGGCTCCCCACCTCTCCCCTACTTCCGTCCACGGAACCTCAGACACGATGGGCAGGACTGTAGTTTGGTTTGCTGGTCTGTTTTCTTCATTTCATTGCTTTTCTCCTGGACTCTGGCCCCTCTGCTGTGCTGTCTCTGGGTCACTCTGGGCTCAGCTGGGATGACCACCAGTGTGTGAAGTACTCACCCCACTCTGGCTGCCCTGAGCAGAGTTAGTTTTTTCAGGCCCTGTCTGTCCCTGCCCTCCATCCTCCCCACTCCTGTCTGGAAGGCCTCCTTATGCCTCTGCATGAACCTGCGTGTGGTAGAAAGTCAGAGGTGGTCGGCTGTCACTCCCAGGCCCAGCAGGCTTGTGGAAGGATGGACAGTCGACAAACGCCGTGGTTCTATGGTGGGAGGGAGCAGGAGGCGGGGCTTCCCCAGGCCCTGGAGTTGGAGACTGTCTGCCCTGCAGCAACACAACAAGAAAGCAGCGCAGCGATAGCCTTAGAGAAACCCTGTGGGTTGGCCGTGTCTGATCCAGCAAAGTAGGCGAATCGAAAACGTGGCATAAAAATGTTCCCTGCTTTGCCCAGATCTTATAAAATGAATCTGGAGCAAAGCCCCCTGAGGAAAAGATTTGCTGGTTCCATTTCTCAACTCTGTTCCTTGCTGTGTTCTTCTCCAGGTTGGAAAGGAAGCTCTGAAAAGCCGCTCTTTTCCCTGGGGGACAGGGTAAACTGGAGGTGACTTCCCTCTGGGCAGACACCTCCTTTCAATAATTTGAAAACAAAAAGAAGAACTGAAGTCAGGAAATGTAGGCCATAGATTCCCCATAGGCAGGCAGTGAGGACACCATGGAACCTTGGGGATGTTTCACCCCAGTTTTGTCTTTCCTTAGCATGAGTCTGGCCCGGTGCCCTGGACCCCATAGCAGCCCACAGCTGCTGCAAATTGATTTATCCTCTGATGAGAGCTGGGGCTGTTGCCTATAACATCAGAGACACTACTTTTGGGGCTGTTTTTTAAAGACACAATGCAATTTCCTTAGCTCTTTTCAGTTCTTTTGGCCATCTGGCATTTTGGGGTACAAATTATGGTTTATAACTATTGTTTTCTTCAAGGAGGGATTGTTTTGAGATGCATGTGTCTGGGGGAGTACTGGGATGATAGGTCCCATGATTCCCATAAAACACCCCAAGACACCTGCCACACGGGGCGGCTAAGCTCATTGGTTTTTTTGAAAATGCTTTCATGGATTCCTTTTTTGTTACTATTTCTTACCCCTTTAGGACAAGTTGAACCAGAAAGTGAGGAGAAATATGTCCTGACTCTAACTGATCGTATTCTCTGCCCAGTTAGGAAACTGGGCAGTGGTTCTTGGAGCTGAGCCAAGCCACCGACATGCCTTAAGCAGGGAGGTCACCATGAGATGCTCAGCCCAGGATGCAGCCTTCCAGGGAAGAGCCCGAGCTGGCCAGAATGGAAGGGGCAGTGCAGCCTGGTGGGAATAGCACAGGGCTTGGAGTCCAACGGACCTGCTTTGAGTTCCCTTTCCACCTCTTTCTAACCCTTGAAAGAGTCATTTCATGCTTTTGGATTGTGAGTACTTCACTTAGAAAAGAGTAGAAATAGAGACACAGATGTAGAGAACAAACGTATGGACAACAAGGGGGGAAAGTGACAGGGGTGGTGGTGGTGGGATGAATTGGGAGATTGGGATTGACATGTAGACACTAATATGTATAAAATGGATGACTAATAAGAACCTGCTGTATAAAAAAATAAATAAAATAAAATTCAAAAAAAAAAAAAAAGAAAAGAGTACAGCACAAGTCACCTCTTAAGAGTGTTGTGAGGATCAAGTCAAATGATGTAACATCTGCAAAACCTCCTTGATGGCAGGACACAGTAGACGCTCATGTGGCATCTACTAGGGTGATTGTTTTATCTGGGATGTAATCAGGCCACCTGGAGTGGCCAGAGCGTGTCTGAGAGGGGGACTTGTTTTTGCAAGAGTCTGCTCCCTCCTGCCGTTCCCTGCCCCTTGGGAGGGTGTTTCCTGTGGACTTGCCAGCACGATCTGCAATGCCAAGTTCAAGATTCCATTCTCAGGGGCTTCCAGAGCCTTCTGAAAAGCTCACCTGATCCAACTTACTCTGAGAATGCTTCCTTATACTCTGTAGCTAAACTGCTCATGAGAGCCATTTGTAACCTTACTCTGAGAGAGAAGCCACATCAGGAAAGAATGGGCTAGAAGAGGTTGTCTGGATTCACATAAACTCTCAGGCCACCCTGCACTGCACCTGTTTACCTCTCCCAGCCTTGGGGTTTGAATGTCACCTGAGACCTTGTGCCCCGTGGCTCAGGGACGTCGTCTCAGTGCGTGCTTTGCGTCACGTAGAGTTGCCCTCGCCTTCCAGCCCAGGTTGGAAAGTAGCCCTAGAAATCCAGTCACCCATATTCTGCCTTGACAATAACACATTTCCAATTCAAAGCACAAGTTTGCAGGTATGAAACATGAACTTTGTATAAATTCTTCTATGCGATGATTTTTTTTTCTTGACACCAAGTAAATTATACACAGTGAACCTGGCCTACATTTATACCACCTCGTCTATGAATCGTGGATTAACATCAAGGGAATTGATTAGAATGACAACTAATTTAGGGGGTGATGAGGACCCCATAATATGGACCCTGGAGGCAAATTATTCTAGAGAAGTGAAGAGTCAAAATAGTTTTTGTGAACCAAAGGGTTTTATAATTCCTAGAGGTCCTTCCAGACTCAGAAACTCACCTGACATGTGCATTACTCATCTCCCCCGTGCAAAGCCCTAAACCAGTTCCCAAAAGAGGCACTGATTATACGCAACTCTCAGTGACCTACTTGCCTGGTCCCCCTTCTCGTCTGCCTGCACTAAGGAAGTACAAAGAAGGAAGATTTCAAAGCAAAGTTTGATTTTGAAATTAACTTTGTTGTGATAACCTAAGCTATCACTGGCCCATTTTTAAAGCTGTGTTTAATACCAACCTCCCTTTAAGAAGAAGTCATTTAATAAGCCTGGTAACATGTAACATGCTCCTGGGACCTGAGGTTATGAGCTGACTACAATTGACTTTCCATCGCTTTCTTCCTGGAACAAGTGCTGTTAGATTTGGGGTCATGTAAACATAGAACTGCAAGCACCCAGGGAGGCCCTTCCTATCTTTAAACATGCAAATGAAGGAACCAAGGCCCAGAGAGGGTTAGCATTTTGTTCCATGACACACAGCACAACTAGGTACGGTTATAACTACGTGGAGCACACAGGCTCCCTGAAGACATTCTGGTCGGTTCTCCCCTCCCCCATCTCCTTTGTCTTTGCTGCTCCAAGTAGCTAGTCTGTGTACCAGCATCTTGATGTCATCTAGGAGTTTGTCATAAATGCAGAATCTCAGGCTCCAGCCCAATCCTACTGAATCAGAATCTGTACTTTGGGCTAATTGGCCATTTCCGTGAAACTGGAAAAGAAAAACAAAACAAAAAACAAAAACCAGTGACAATGTGATAGGATTTGAAGATGGGTCTTTTGGGAGGTAATTAGGTTTAGACACGGTCATGAGGATGGGGGCCCCACGATGGAATTAGTGTCCTTATTAGAGAACTTGCTCTTTCTCTCTTTACCATGTGAAGACACAGCAAGTGGCGGCCTTCTTCAAGCGAGGAAGAAGGCTCTCACCAGAACCTGATCAGGCTGGCACCTTGATCTTGGACTGCCAACCACTAGAACTGTGAGAATTAAATGTCTGTTGTTTAAATCCCCCTTAAAACTCATTCTGTGATAGTCTGTTATGGCAGCCAGAGCTAAGGCAGGGTCTGTTCTGTCCAGGGAGGGAAGTGCAGACTCCTCTAAACGATTTGAGGATTGTACAGGACTGGAGCACCTTGCCAGTGCTCTGTGTGAGTAAATCGAGCACTGCCGTCTGTCTAGGTGTTGGTCCAAATGTGGAAGCGATGGTGGAGAAGGGAGAACTCATTCTGAGCATCAGACAAAGGATACTGGACTTCATGCTGCCTCAGCATTTGTGTGGGTTAATTTTATGTCAACTTGACCAGGCCATGAGGTTCCCAGACTCTTGATCAAACAGTATTCTGGGGGTGCCTGTGAGGGCACTTCTGGATGACATTAGTATTTGAATCAGTAGACCGAGTAAATGCCCTCCCAGTGTAGGTGGGGCTCACTCGTCAACTGAAGACTATGAGCAGAACAAAACGGCTGAGTGAGAGGGACTCCTCCTTCCTGACTTCACTGAACTGGTGCCTTGTTCTCCTCTGACCTTTGGATCTGGACTGAAGCGCTGGTCCTTCGTGGGTCTCCAGCCTGTCAGCCTTTTCAGAATGGAACTACACCATTGGCTCTCCTGGTTCTCAGGCCTTCAGACTCAGAATGGAATTACACCACCACCCTCCTGGGTCTGAGCTTGCTGACTGCAGATCTAGGGACTTCTCAGCCTCCATTGTTGGGTGAGCTGATTCCTTATAATAAAGTGCCTTCTCTTCTCTCTCTTTCTCTCTATATGTATATATGCCTATGTGTGTAAACACACACACACACATCCTACACACACACACACACACATACACACATTCTATTGGTTCTGTTTCTCAGGAGAACCCTAATGAATGCAGTGTCTGTAAGAGAGCAGAGTCAGGACAGTGGACTGCAGGCCTGGGGGCAGCCCTTCCTGCCCTTCTCCAACTCCCACTTGGCCCAGCTGACCGGAGTGCCCCAGGGAAGGCCAACATCTCAAGTCCCAGGAGAAGAAGATCAAGTAGTCATAGGATGGGAGTAAAACATGGCCTCCCCCACATAAAGCTGGAGCCTTGCAAGGGGCACCTTTGTTCCTGCTCAGATGATGTGATCAGAATATGTGTGTCAATATTACCAGCTGGATCCTGAGGCTCAGCCACTGCCCTCTCCCTCCCCCAGACTCACCAATGCCTTAAAGAGGCTGATGAGAGGCAGCGATATGGCCCCAGGGCCCCACTTGTGTCCACCACTGAGCTGCAGCTGCAGAGTATTCACGGGGGATTTTATTACCTTTTCTTCTCTTGCTCAATCCAGACGTTAAAGATGATAGCAGAACCATCTAGAAAATGAGTTGCAGAATCTGAACAAAAGGTAATAATTCCTTGCATAGTTGTACATTTAGCTCCATTAGTTTCTTTTCAATTTAGATGAGAGTAAGATCTTGCTAGGTGGAATAATGGAGGCCAGGGGCAAGTCCAGGTTGTGTGGCCTGAAGCATTTCCAATTTTGCAGACTCTCTTTAAGAAAGAGAATATAAATTATAGATGCAAAATGACAGTATTTATTTAGAATGAGAAAGAAAATTTTAGGAATCTGAAAAGTATCACAAAGTCTTAAAAAGCATAATATTTTCACTAATTAACTGCTCGACACATCTCTGTAATATTTTAATTCTGAAACTTTTGGCTGCATACTCTATGAAGTGCTTCTTCATTGGGCAACAATTTATAATATTTTCTTTAGAGAGATGAGAAGAATAACTCAGTCTTCTTTTAGCACAGTTGATTGAAATCTATTTTAATTATTGATAGTTGGGATGCTTAAATATGCAACTCCACACATAGATGTACTCACTGTTTATTCTAAAGTCACAGACTTGTACCTCACAAACATGGGTATGCATTCAGATAGAGTATATTTGTTGGATTTCCTTAAGCACGTATGATGTATTTATAATTGCATATGCTACATTATTGATTGTATTCTTACAGGAGACAACTTCCATTTTCACTGGGCATTGAGAACTGCATCCTTTGTTTGCAACTTCACATGACTGATAATTAGAAGAATTTTCCAGGTTACCTTCAGGTTCTATATATTTCAAAGCTTACTTCTGCTCCTTGATCCACTGTGTCAGATGTCATAAGATGCATTTCTATTGCCACATAATCTGTGGCCCTGGACTTCATGTCACAATGTCATAGGAGTTGGCATAGTGGGCAGCAAGAATACTCTCACAAGCCATCCCTGCACTGGGGCATACAACAATAAATTAACTACACATAAAAGAGACATAATCACATAAAGAAGCCCCAATAAACCCAAACTAAGCGTGTCCTCACTCAACTTCTTATCCAAAATACAAAAATGCACAAGCCATGCCAATAGAATCTGAGAGAAATATGATGGGAGGAGGGGAGGAGAAAGAACAAGTAGTCCTAACTGATTGCAGTTAAAATGTTTTCATTTGACAAGTTTTTAAAAAATATCAATTGTTAACCATACGGACGCATTGTGAGGTCCCCAACCAAGGGCATGAAAGAAACCTACAAAGGACCAAGGTCCTACAACTTTAGCTTCTTGGTAAATCTGCCTCTCATAGAGACTCAAAAACTACTATGCAGAAGAGTTGGGTTGAGCTTGTGTTTGTTCAGAAGTTTCCCTTATGGCAAAGTTAATATTGCAGAAAAATATGTAAATTGCCTGGGCAAAACAAACTTCTAAAGCTCTTTAGGAGTCCTATTTGCATACAAATAATTGATATGCTAATTTAACTCATTCTCAACCATTCTTTGGAGTAAGTCTCCCAAAGATTTCTTCATTTACCTAAAAATGAGTATGAACACATACCATAAAATGAAGATTTATTTAAATAGAAACATAAAATGTTGGTCTTGAGATGTTCCCTGTCACAACTCCTTTCAATATTGTACTGGAAGACTTTGCTAATTCAATAAGACAAGAAAAGGTAATAAAAAGTACACAGATTAGGAAGGAAAATATAAAACTGTCTTTGTTCACAGGTTACCTGGTTGTCTATGTAGAAAGACTGAAAGAATTGAGCAAAAATCTCTTGGATCTAATAGGCGATTATTGCAAGACTGCAGGATACAAGCTTAATATATAAACGTCAATCACTTTTCTATATACTAACAATGAACATGGAATTTGAAATTACAAACATGATACCATTTACATTAGCACCCCCAAAACTAAAATGCTTAGGTTTTAAATCTAACAAAATATGTACAAGAACTATATAAGGAAAACTAAAAAACTTTGATGAATGAAATCGAAGAACTAAATAAATGAAGAGATAGTCCTCGTTCAAGAGGAAGAAGACTCAATACTGTCAAGATGTCAGTTTTTCCCAAGTTGATCTGTGGATTCAGTGCAATCCAAGTAAAAATCCCAGCAAGTTTTTTCATGGAGATCAACGTGAATCTAAAGATTATATGTAGTGGCAGAAGACTCAGAATAGCCAACACAATATTGAAGAAGAAAAAACTTGGAGGACTGATGCTACCCGACTTCAAGAATTACTGTGAAGCTACACTAATCAAGACAGATTCATGTTGGCAAAAGAATAAAGTCGGTAAATGGAACAGAATAGAGTCCAGATATAGACTCATGTGAATAGTCAGATGATCTTTGACAATGGAACAAAGAAAATACAATGAAGCAAAGATAGTCTCTTCAATAAATGGTGCTGGAACAACTGGACCCCTCACATGCAAAAAAAAAAAACTGAATCTAGACGAAGACCTTACACTTTTCACAAAAAATTAACTCAAAATGGATCATAAACCTAAACGTTAAATGCAAAACTACAAAATTCATAGAAGATAACATAGGGGAAAACCTAGATGACCTTGGGTGTGGTGATGCTTTTTATTTTTTTGGTGATGCCTTTTTAGATACAACACCAAAGTCATAATCCCTGAAAGAAATAAGCTGAATTTCATTAAAATTAAAAATCTCTCCTCTGTGGGAGACGATATCAAGAGAATTAGAAGACAAGCCACAGACTGGCTTGTAATGAGAAAATATTTGCAGAAGACACATCTGATAAAGGACTGTCATTCAAAATATACAAAGAATTCTTAAAACTCAACAATAATAAAACAAACAATGTGACTTTAAAATGGGCCGAAGGTTTTAACAAACACCTCGCCAAAGAAGATATACAGATGGCAAATAAACATGTGGAAAGATGCCCCACATCATTTGTCATCTGGAAATGCAAATTTAAAAAACAATGAGGGACTTCCGTGGTATTCCAGTGGTAAGACTCCATGCTTCCAATTCTGGGGGCACGGGTTCCATCCCTGGTCGGGGAACTAAGATCCCACATGTCGACCTGCGTGGCGGAAAAAAAACCCAGAGAGATACTACTACACAACTGTTAAAATGGTCAAAATCTTGAACACTGACAATACTAAATGCTGATGAGGATGTAGAACAACAGGAATTCTTATTCATTATTGGTGGGAATGCACAATGGTACAGCCACTTTGAAAGAGAGTTTGGTGGTTTTTTTTTACAAATCAAAACATACTCTTACCATATGATCCAGCTGTCATGCTCCTTGGAATTTGCCTGAAGGAGGTGAAAACATGTTCACACATGTACCTGCACGTGGTGTTTCTAGCAGGATTGCCTTGTAGAGAGCAATTGTTTCATAACAGGATGTACTTCTTAATATTTAGGGAAGTAGCAATAATACTTCAAAAATACAGAGGCGTAACGACTGTTTAAATTGGGAGAATCTCTATAAGTTTTAGGTTAGTCCTGGGGGTACAGAGTAAGAAGCTGAATGAAGGTGTCTCCCATAGCTTTATCTGTCTTATACAACACAGAATTCACTAATCTGTGTTTCTCTGTTGACAGCACAGGCAGGATGAAATGCGTGTCCATGAATTCACTGTTGGAGTGCAAAGCAAAATCAGAGGAAAATCATGTGGTTATGTCGAAATGTAAACTGTGCAAGAAATAAATTATTTCTGACTGGGTTCTATTAAGGAGCTCAAACTTGATTAATCTGTGGCCCAGATAAGCATTTACCTCTAGCAATTACATGCCACTATTACAGTGATTATTTTATAAAAGCTAATAAACACTATCTGGAGTTAATATTTGCTCCTGGGGAAAGTTTGCCAAGAGCTTAGAATACATTTATGGAAGATTTTGCCTGCTAGGTTTCTGCACAAAGTTTGAAACACCAAAATCCTTTTAGCATCATTTATAATAAAAAAAGGTCGTGCGTAAACAGTTGTATCCAGTAAAGCTGAAATATGATATAGAAATAGACAAAGCTTAGGAATTTTGCATAACTGGCCAAATACTGTCCATCCCTAATGAATTCCAGCCAACTAATTCTGCAGTTGATTTAGTCTCTGAAATGACCTCTGCTTAAATATATACTGTGTAGCCTTGTGTGTGTCAGATAGTCCTAAGTAAAATAATTCTTGTTAATCTAATGATTAGATGGAATTTGTGCTAAAGAAACTGTAGTGTGTTGTTTTAATCTACCCAGGCCAGAGTAACAGTGGGATATTTGCTAATGTTCTCAACAGGGGAGAGTAAGTAACTCATTCATGACCTATGTATCTGGTTAAGTGTCCAGTTTAATAATTTGTTTAAGTAGTGTTTTCTTTGACTTACACTCCTGGTGAACATACATAAGCAAGTATGTTTGAATTTTAGTAAATGTGTTAGACATTCACACATCCTCTTAAATAGGCCAGGGGTCCAGGAAAAACTAATATTTTCTTATTATGGTATTATAATCAAAATATTGTATCCTTCTTACATTCATATATGATCGACATTTACATCAAAAGAATAAGCCTAATCGTGACCAATGATCCCAGGTTGGCTACCATAATTGCCTCTATTTACCTATAGATGGCAGGCTGGCCCACAAGGAACATGGGGTGAGTGAGGGTAGAGGGGGCCACCTTCTGAGTCTTTGAAGTCATTCACTTTCTGCAAACTCTATTCATTCCTAAAGCTCTCAGGCCTCTTTGTTTATTGAGAAACTTACATAAGATTTCTTGTTAGTAATGGGTAGGGAGTTAGATCCAAAACTTCTTCTTCCATTCTACAATTCGGTGTGTGCCTAAAACATTTTTCTTAGGGCAAAAGATAATAACAAGATGTCTTATAAGCTAGGCTATGTGTATGTATCTATCCTGAGAAGGTATGGAGAGAAGGATGCTTTGTAAAGTACTAAAGTGTGTGTGTTTCTTCTACGGAGAGGATGGGTCCTTTGGGGGATTAAATGAGTAAATGCATGAAACATGCTGACAGCTACCACACGTAGCCAGCACCAAGGATAGAGGCTACCTTGAGGGACTGAAGAGGCGGCTCTAACAGTCTTATACTCCCAGCTCAGGGGCATTAGGAGGGAAAACAGCAAGGACACAGGTGCTAAGGAACCACAGGAAAGAACCCTAGACATCAATAATAACCGATACTTTAAATGAATTATTTGTCTGCCTTAACAATATAAATTAGAGCAAAGTCTTTTTATAATGACATTGCTACTTCAAAGAAGTATTCTTCAAAGAAGGATAACAAAATTGGAACAATTCGGGAGTGTATTCTGGGGAATTTTTCATCTGCTTAGGGCTTTGAAGCTAAGGGCCACGCATCTTCTTTATACCATAGGAGCTGCCACCAAAAAATTGTTAATGACCAATCATTCTTCTTCCAACTAAGAAAGCATTTCTCTTACCGTCTCAAAATACAGGTTTGGGGAAATAGATGAGCAACTCTGATGCTGGTGTATGTGTACACGTGCGTTAGTGTAGAGTACATCAACTCTGCTGTGTGCATGTGAAGACTTGAAAACCTCCCTTTCCCTTCTTGTCAGAAAAGCAACCATGTTGTGTCTCCACAAAAGCAGCTTGGGACATAAGGATTTGGCTTGTGCTGCTTGCTGGTTCTCCTAAAACTTTGTCTTGGAAGCCAGGATTACATGGAGCTATTGAAGCATTGTTGTGGGAATTTAGGGTAAAGACTAAGACTTACTTCTTATTTCTGATCTGATCTGCTCAAATATCACCTGTTTTGTGGAGCTTCTCCAAAATGTGAAACTCTCATTTCTGTGTTCATAGTACTGATTATATTCATTTAATCATCACGTTTAGATGGTGTGTGTGTGTGTGTGTGTGTGTGTGTGTGTGTGTGTGTTTCTTCTGTTAGACTATGAGCTCTTCACTTAACAAACATGAAGAAACAACCTAAGGGATGGGAGACGCATGAAGAAGGGTCCTGCTGAAGGGGAACCTCTAGATGGAAATCTTCTCTGGGGAATGGTAAGTGTGGGCCAGTTGTCCCCCATCCCAACCCCTCCCCCAGCCCAAACAGAACAGAGTTTGAACACAAATGTTGGACAGACCAGAAGTGCACGCTAACTCTTTGCAGATAGACTTGGCAAACACTCATTTCAGAAGTCCTGGCTCAGGTTGAAAGGAAGTGAAAGTGAAAAGGTGGAGGTCTGGGCCAAGTGCAGGCTCTGCTCCCACAGTCTGGTACCCACAGCAGAGGGAGAGCTTCATGCTGGACTTGGTGTCTTCGTCTAGAAAATGTGCAGGTTGATGGAGATGCTTCTTCATCCTAAAGTCCTATGATTCTGGGAAGGATAAAATGATCATCTCTCTCTCTTTAGAAGGTTTTATTAGTTTTGCAAATATTTCTTAATCCAGGAGACTTCAACAGCCGTACGTGCAGAGATGTATTTTCTTTTTACAGAGGTTTTACTCTGAGAATGTAATTGCTAGTACAGTTATATAATTTGTGTTATCTCTAGGGACACTATTATTGATCGTTTATGAGGTGATTTACATTTTCTTTTGAGTTTTGAATTTTTAGATTTATTTTTAACTTTTAAATGAAGTTTGAAAATTTATCTGGCACGCTGGATATTTTCTAATGGAAACACTTGCCCAATTTCTTAAGCATTAAGATTACACTCTCAGAAAAGTTGTTTAGAACCTTCTTTTTAGAATCACATCTCTCCTATAGTTTCTCTTCTAAAAATCCAAATGTTGCAATAGTTGAAAAATATCTTCTTGAGTTTCTCCTTGCCTGTAGTTTTCTGATTATGTTTTGTTATAGTTTTATTGAGATATCGTCACACACCATATAATTCACCCATTTAAAGTATACAGTTCAATGATTTTAGTATATTCACAGTTATGGAACCATCACCAAAAACAATATTAGAATATTTTCATTAGTCCTAAAAGAAATACTTTTCCTTTAGCTATCACTCCCCAAGTCATTCCATTGCTGTATTCAACTCTAGGCAACCACTGATCTACTTTCTGTTTCTTTTGATTTGCCTAGTCTAGAGATTTCATATAAATGGAATTGTATATTATGTGGTCTTTTGTGACTGGCTTCTTTCACTTAGCATAATATTTTCAAGGGTTCATTCATGTTGTAGATGTATTAACACTTCATTTATTTTTATGACTGAATAATATTCCACTGTATGGATATGCCATATTTTGTTTATCCATTCATCAGCTGATGGTCAGTGGGTTCTTTCCATTTTTTGGCTATTATAAATAATGTTGCTATGAACATTTGTGTACAAGGATTTCATGGATATATTTTCATTTCTCTTGGGTATATACCTAAGAGTGGAATTGCTGAGTCAAGTGGTAACTCTGTGTATAATCATTTGAGGAATTGCCAGACTGTTTTCTAAAGTTGCATATAACATGTTACATTCCCACCAGCAGTGTATGAGGGTTCTAGTTTCTCCACATCCTTGCCAACACTTGTTATAACCTGTCTTTTTGATGACAGCCATCCTAGTGAGGTGCAAATTGATATTTAATTGAGGTTTTGATTTGTATTAATTTGATGACTAATCATGTTGAGTACATTTTCATGTGATCATTGGCCCTTTGTATATCTTCTTTGGAGAAATATAACTATCTTTTTAAGCGTGTTCTGTTGGGATACACAGCATAGTTCCATTGGTCTTCTGCCGTCTGGTGGCCTTGCAGGATAGGCCAATTGGCAAATAGGTTCAAGTCTGGAGATTTGGGGAACCACAGTACAGTATGTTTAATGACACATCAGTTTTATTACTCTGTGACTCCATTTTAAAAAGTAAGTAATATATAACTACTTTTATGAGAAAGCACTATTTGTCATTATACATTCCCAGTGAAACATGATACAGTTCAGCTCTCAACTTTAATGTCTTCATTTCATATACTTGATTAGGATAATTTTAGTTTTCATAATATTATCTTTAAACATGATGAAACGCTACTGGTTCAGGACAAATCAACTTTAAGTACAAAGTTTCTAGTTTATCTTAGAAATACTAGCAATCAAATCAGAGAATTAAAGTAAAACAAATGCTCAAGATTAAGTTTCTTCTGCTCCAGAGGCCACTGCTGAATTCTAAGGAACAACATTTCTAGTCTTTCTCTTTGGATCTCCTACCAAGGGTTCACTGCCAATTTACCATGTGGTTTTCATATAGAGGGAGTTCATGGCAGTGCATCAGACTGAGTTCTCATCTCTTTAGATTAATTTCTTCTAAAAGCATGTCATTAGTCATGCCTTAAAAACCTTTTCTACGAGTGACGCTTCTAGTTTGGGTCTCACTCTTGATTTAGTTCACACCTGGGAAGTGTAAGTAAATTAGCTCTGGATCCTAGACTAACTCTTCTTCTCTGTCTCTTTCTGCATTTCTTAAGACTCTGTTTGTTTCTGGGGATTAAAAAAAAAAAAATCAGTAATACCTAGTCATAGCTCGATGAATGAGCAGGGATGTGTGCAGGGTGCTAATGCACCAGTGAAGTTGCTGTGATGGAGAAGAACACAGGGGACAGAGGAGCACGTGGTGCTCAGGTGACCAGGTCTTGCAGTGCTGGAGATGTTGCGGTCAAGATTGCACAGAGGAGGAGATAACAGAGTCCACAATAATGAATAGGTGTTCGCAGGTAGATAAATAAGGGAGGGCATTCTAGGGAAAGGGCCAGAATGATGCAGGCCCAGAGGAGTGACAGAGTGACTAGTCTATGAGACTGGAACTGGGCATATGTAGGTGGGCTCCCTGGAGGAGTCGGGCTGGAGAGAATAACAAACGCCCTTCTCAGAGGCACTATAGCTTATATTTTTTTCTTCCCATTGACCTCGGGTTTACTCTCTGGGACAGCAAAGAGTGAATTGAATTATTCTTTCATGAGAGCGTTTCACAGATTTGACAACGGTGCTAATAGCTCT
The DNA here is from genome assembly GCF_009873245.2 of Balaenoptera musculus. Taxonomy (NCBI): domain Eukaryota; kingdom Metazoa; phylum Chordata; class Mammalia; order Artiodactyla; family Balaenopteridae; genus Balaenoptera; species Balaenoptera musculus. The sequence continues at coordinate 85,132,273 of NC_045797.1, forward strand.
CCCAAGTCTTGTGTTTTCCAAAGGGAACATTCCTCATTCCTTCACTTTTTTCTCATATGGAAAGGTTTCCAAGACCTTCTCCGTCACAATTTTCTCTATTGGATAGGCTTCAGTTTGTAAAATTTCTTCTGAAAATGTGGCTCCTGATGCAGAATCCAGCACTCCAAACGTGGTTTGCACAGTGTGGTGTCTTGGGGCTATTCTTTCCTCTGCCGTGAGTGGTAAACATTGGCATCCAATCATATCCACACAGGTGAGCTCATTTCTAACCTCTGAACCTTGTTGACCTACTAAACTAGGTTCTTTTATCCTTGGTCATGTTACTCGTTGACTCAGAAGCAGGACTGGTTCTTTGTAAGTATTTATTTTCATCTAGTTAACTTTGGCTCATGTTTCCCAGGAATGCCAGAACCTTTTAAAATCCTGATCCAACTCTCTAATAATGCCTTGGTGATCTCTCTCCACCTAGTGTCATCTGATGATTTCAGAGTAATGAAATATTCTATTTGTCTCTATCCAACAATATGATAAAAATGTTGATAACAATCGCATTGAGTACAGAGTCAGCCAATTAAGAATTGATGTTAGTTCTTCAGGGTTTACGTGACTGTACTGAACTAATATTTGTGAAATTGCCAGTAGTTTGGAAAGTGGTGGGACTTCCCTGGTAATGCAGTGGTTAAGAATCCGCCTGCCAATGCAGGGGACACGGGTTCGGGAAGATCCCACATGCCGCGGAGCAACTAAGCCCGTGCGCCACAACTACTGAGCCTGCGCTCTAGAGCCCACGAGCCACAACTACTAAAGCCCGTGTGCCTAGAGCCCGTGCTCCGCAACAAGAGAAGCCACCGCAATGAGAAGCCCACGCACCGCAAGGAAGAGCAGCTCCCGCTCGCCGCAACTAGAGAAAGCCCGCACACAGCAACGAAGACCCAACGCAGCCAAAAATAATAAATAAATAAAATAAATAAATTTGTAAAAAAAAAAGAAAAAAGAAAGTGGTGCTCACTGATTGATAAACAGACACACCAGAGCAGCATTTCTGAGTTAAATCTGGGGATTTCTTCTACCACAATAAACTGAGATGCTCTTCAAATGCTAATTCCTGGGCCTCCTTGGAGACTTACTGCACCAGGCCCTAGAGGATATGCATTTTAACACGCGAGTCACCTGAGCTCTGGGGTTGCTTGATGGATAGTGGTCTAGGACAGGCAGTTTGTATCTGGTTTAGTGTAATGAGCTGTGACATTTTTTTCGGGCAAATATGTTTGGAGTGATGTGTTGGTTGAGTGATGCCACAGAGGTTTTTGGTGCACTTATAAAAAATCCAAAACCTATGATTTCCTCCCTATGATCTAGCCTTTAGCCCAGGCCAAGGATCATCTTTGCCTCCTAGCGGGGGTGCCAGCATGATTTCAGCATTATTGCTGCTTTAGTCACCGCTGTCTTGGGAGCATGACTGTTCTGCATTGGCTGCATGAAGTGGCTGATCTCACCCTTGAGCACAGCTTCTCCAGCCCCATGAGACTCTGGAGCCCTGAGCCTCAGTGGGGCCGATGCACAGCTCTTTCCATATACCCTGCAGCTCTGCCTTCACACCAGGGTGGACTAGACATGCTCAGGAGGAGTCTCTTGAAACACATGTTTACTGAATCACAACTTTTAGACGCCTGCTGTATATTTACTCATCTAACGTGGCTGCCAAGGTTCCACCTAGTCTCCTGTGACTCTGACACTACTGGGGATTTAAAGATCACTATTTTTAAAGCTAGTTGTGAATATCACACCTTCCCTCTCCTCAGAAGATTCTAATCACCTGTTTGTTAGACATGCCTCTGTTCTCTGCAACTTTACTCAACTCCACAGGCTTTCTATTTTAGGAGTCGGTGTAAATTGTTCTTCAGGATTTCTGTAGGGAAGTCTCACTGTCTAGACTCTTTCCTCTCCTGGTCAAGTCAAGAGCATCTGGAGGTCACTCTAGAACTTTCTGACATCTAGCTACTTCTCCAAGTTCGTGTGTTACTAAACTTTCTTATGTCAATGTCTCTTGAAATAGATCTCAAAGACTTTTTCTTGCTTCTTATTTATAAAACTAGTATATCTCCATTTCTACCATCCTCTTTTGACTATAACACCAAGAAGAAAAAGCTCTTTAAAAAATGAAGATTTTTTTTTTTTCGGATTGTGAAAACAAGCACGGTCATAGTTGAAAATTTATTAAACATAGAAATGTAGAAAAAATCAATTGTACCACAAAAACACCACCACATTTTGATTTAGTTTAATTAAATCTTCCTCAGTGCACATTTATTTTCACAGCTGTCATCATCCCTTATCTAAAATTTAGTATCCTTTTTTCACTTAGCTTATTAGTTCCCTGTTTCATGTCATTATATAAACATCAAAATATGGGCTTCCTTGGTGGCGCAGTGGTTGAGAATCTGCCTGCCAATGCAGGGGACACGGGTTCGAGCCCTGGTCTGGGAAGATCCCACGTGCCGTGGAGCAACTAGGCCCGTGAGCCACAACTACTGAGCCTGCGCGTCTGGAGCCTGTGCTCCGCAACAAGAGGTCGTGACAGTGAGAGGCCCACGCACCGCGATGAAGAGTGGCCCCTGCTTGCCACAACTAGAGAAAGCCCTCGCACAGAAACGAAGACCCAACACAGCAAAAAAATAAAAAATAAAAAAAAAAAATAAGTAAACATCAAAATAAAAATTACTATGTAGTTGACCCTTTTGTTGATCATTTATGATGCTTTTTATAAATAACATCATGAGGATTATCTTTGATATCAAGGTTTTCTCTCTATATCTCTCTTGGGTAATTTCCTCAAGATAAAGTGAAAGAAGTGCTATTATTATACCAAGAGGGCATTTTTAAGGTTCTTGATACATATTTCTAAATTGTTTTCCAAAAGAGTTGAAAGTATTTATTGGCATGATTTATCCTAGGAAAAGCATGGTTACACATTTGAAGGTGAAAAGCATAGTATTCTGTATTAGAAGAGAGATGAAAGCATTTTCATAGTTGAAGCAGATCTCAGGACAGGTTCCATGAATATAGGGTTTAGAATGCTCAGCAAATCCCTTATCCATTGGGCATGATACGGTTACCTTCCCAAAGAGAGTGAGGAACACCAACGATATATACAAAGGCTATTATGTAGACCTCTTGCTTTTTGGTTTTGACTTTTTAATCACTGAGTCATTCTCACAGCTTCCTTTTAAGAGCAAAGAATGCCAAGTGTAATACATCTGCTTGATGCTTTATGTGTATTACCTGGGAACCAGTTTACATAGACAAATCCCTAAAAATCTCAAATAGAGGTGATAATCCAAGAAGTTTGCTCTTTGGAGGTAACTATTTTGGTCTTGTAATATGATAAAAGGTTTAATTGCTGCCTTTCAGAGGACTCAGATTTTTTTTCAAACCATAAAAGTAGAAATGAAATGCAGGTAGGGTAAAATGGAAATAACAGAGAACTGAGGACTTGGGATAGGCTATCAAAGCGGTTATTCCAGGCTAATTCGCACTATGGCCCTACACGGTATCTGCACATCCAGACTTCCCCAGCCAGGCTGGAGGAAGGGAACAGATCTGGGGCCAAACAAGGTGGGATTAAGATAGTGGTCCTGCTATTTCCGTAGGCGCCTGAGAAATTTACTTAACTTCTCCAAGCTTCATTTTCCTTACCGTCAAAACAGAAAAAATTTAAAATAAATAACATTTACTTTTAATCTAGTGGATTAAATGAAACAACATGAGTACTTCACGTGAATTGTAACGCACACATAGACATTATTCAACAAACGTCTATTTCTTCTCTCTTCCATCTCTGTACAGCTCCCAAATGTATGACATAATAATCCTGCCTTGCCCTGCTGTTTCCAAAGTTCAGAAGATACTTCAGTGCAAACTGATCTCTTTCTTCTCTAATCTGCTAACCATCATGCCTTGGGCCATTAATCCTTTTCTTTTATAATTTTATTTTAATTTTTTGCTACGCTGTGCGGCATGCGGGACTTCAGGACCAAGAAGGACCCACGCCCCCTGCAGTGGAAGCGTGGAATCTTAACCACTGGACCACCAGGGAAATCCTAATCCTTTGCTTTTTCTTTGGAATTTTCAAGCACCAGCCAAATCCTTCTCACAGATCCCTGGAAGAATGTTTGGTGCCATAGTAATATTTTTATTATATGTTTCTGTGTCATCCCAACTAGATTCTCTACTCTTCTAAAGGTCAGGAAATACATCTTTGCATTCCCCCAGGATCCTAGCAATGTTTCTGAAATTTAGCAGACCATTTGCAAGTGCCTACGGGTTAACTGAACGTCCAACATTCATTCAGTATCCCACATATCTTTTAAAAAACTTACTCTCCTGGGTGCTAGAAATGTAATCATGGATGAGACTGATAAAATACTTACCTCCTGGTGCTCCAGTGCATGTCTACCATCTCCATGCAGGAGCAGCTCAGAAGTAGAAGAAAGCAGTAGGTATGGAGCTTGAGGTGGGGGACTTGTCTGGAGATTGAATGTTCATTGTCGAGCAATTAGGAGGAGACAGAAATGATCAATTATCTGTATCAAAGGAAGGGATTCTGATGGATGTTGTTAATGCTCAGTTATCAACCCTTCCCCATGCTCCCCATCCCTCTTCCAATGGCTCCTAGAGTGGTAGAGAGAAGAGATGTACTAGCAGAAAGCTACAGTTTTGTGGTAGATGCTACTTAGAGGTAGTGCAGGATCCTACAGAAGCACCTAGGGAGGGCCCAAACCCAGAGGACCAGGGAGGCTTCTCATAGGACATGACATACCAGCTGAGCAAGGAGGTACATAGGCCATGTAAGAGGACTGAGAGTAGGTGCTTCACGATGAAAGTGCCATATGTGAATAAGCTTGGCGCCCCAGAGGGTGTCATATCTTTGGAGAGTTGAAGGTGGTTTAACATGGTTGGAAAATACAGGGGGTAGGAAGTAGTGAGTTACTTGGCTGAAGGCTAAGCAGGTGAGGAGCAGGAAGGGCACTGTAAACTTTTTAAGAGTTTGAACTTTATCCTGAGAGGATTAGAGAAAAACTAAAAGGCTGTGATCGTTGGGGTAATATGATTGTAACAGAGCATCCCACTGATGTGCAGAGAGTAGATGTGAGCAGGACAAATGCAGGCGGGGAGACCTTGGGACTGTTGACACCATCCGGGAGAGGTAAGAGTACCTTCTGGGCTACAGCAATGCCAGTGGGCTAGGAGGGAATTGGGCGTATTTGGAGATAGTTATAAGGTAGAAGCACTAGGGCTGGCTTAGATGTGGACATTTGAAAATTGTATGGAAAAAGGATTACACTTAGGTTTCTGATTTGGGTGAACAAAATGGGAATGATTCTTTTCACTGAGGGAAGGAACACAAATAATTGAATTCTATCAGAAAGATCATGAGCTGGAAACATTCTGAACTTTAGATGTTTGTGGGATATCCCAAGTGGAGGTATGCAACTAAGAAATCATGTGTTGGAGAATGAAACTCAGAAGATTACTCTCTGACCTGGAAATGAAGATGTTAGAGGCATGCATGTATAGAAGAAAGGAAACCAAGGAAGTAGATGAAGCTTCCCAGAGAAAATGCAGGCAGTTAAAAGAAGCACATGATTACAGTATTTATATGCAACAGATAATCAACCGCAGACATGGTCAAAAAGGTTATGCTACATTGTTACTCATTTTAACTTACTCCTTTTCCAATTATTTATTTATTCATTCATGTATTCATCTTTTTTCTTTCTCTATTCATTCATGCATTCAATAATCATTTGTTAAGCCAGGCACTGAATTAAACTCTGAGGATTCACAGATCAATGAGATACAGTCTCTGCTCCAAAAGGGGAGTGAGTCTAGTTTAACAGCAAAGAACTGTAATGACTGCTCAAGTCATAAGTACTTTTACGTTACTAAGGAATTATTTGTATCCAGGTTCTTTACCTACTCTGGAAATGCCTTGAGAAGAATGTAACCCTTGAGTGGCAACTTGAAGGACAGGAGAAGTAGCCTCAAGAAAAGAATGAGGAGGTCGTGGGCTATTTCAGGCTATGGGAACTATTTGCCCCAAGCTCTGATGCGTGAGACACATGATCCTTTGAGAAATTCTATGTTGTCCAGTGTGACTCAGCCAAAGGGTACTGTTGGCATGTGGCAGGAGCTGAGATAAGAAGTGGTCCTAGGAGCCATGATGAAGACACCATGGGCCAGAAGCGGTAGTTTAAGCAAATCTTGGAAGCAGTGGGAAGCCACTAGGAAGTTTTAATCTGGGAGAGATGGATTAAAACAGAGAAAGGTACTCTCTCTTAGAGCTGGCAGTCCTTCTTCAGCAGGGCTATCACTCTAGAACCACTGGAACAACACAAGATAACAGACAGTATCCACCAAGTATTAAATTGTGGGACACATACCTTAAGGACATTAGGGCCTTAGAAGAGGAGCCATCAGAAGAGCAGCTAAGGGAAATCGAGGCTTTCTGGAGGCAGGACTTGAGCTGGGTTTGGAAGGGTGTGGGTTATACACTCAGGGTGTCAAGAGTATTCAGTGGTGAAACCAACTGTCAAACAGGCCATGGGCTTGGAGATTCTGCATGTCTTCCCAAACCATCATGCCCATTTAGGATTTTGGATTAGGGGACTGTCATAATTACAGGCTATTTGTGCCCCATGACTGCCATCAAAAAACTCCCTGGAACATCTTTCACTCCCTTAACATTCGATGGTTTCTTTTGATGGTGTTTCAGAAGTTTCTGGCCCCTGGGAGATTCAGTGCAGGGGACGCCTGCCTCCTTCTCCAGGGAGTGCTGAGCCTGGGCGGCAGGGGGGCTAAGGAAACGGGGGCATGGTCCATTGGGCTCTGCTTCATACCAGGCCCAGACCCGGCCGTGCTGACAGCCTCCCCTTGCTGGGGGACCGGTGGCTCACAGAACCTCAATCTAGAGCCAGGTTTGTGATTAGAGGGGCCTATTACTGAACAATTACCCATATCGCCTCTTGGTCGGAGATACTTTCAGGCTGAGGACCAACGGCTCCACCATCCCCAGAGAAACTGACTCTATATTGTATGTCTGGTTTGTATTTCTTGCATTGACAGAGACGTTAAGATAAAACATAAAGGAAGCCCCTGATGCTCATTCCAAAGCTGCAGCAATACTTGGGGCACTGCAGGCTGCCACAGAGGCATGGGGGCTATTGGCCAGGGGACCTAATGGAGTCATAGCCCCTCTGCTGTAAAGTGTATTATTGCTCAAAAATATTCCTAGCTGAAAGCTCTGGCTTGACAACTGCCTTCAGTCCCTCAGTTTGAACAACTCGCTATGACCGTCCTCTTTGGTGCATTAGGCTCAGCTTCTCCTTTGGAACTCAGTCCTCAGCTCTGCTCACTCCCACTCACTTTGTTTTCAGTGTCCTCATAAATCTTGGTGTGATGCTTCTCCCTCCAGCCCCAGTGTCCTGGAATCCCACCTCTCCAGAACAGATCAGACTGGTTTGTTTTAGGCAGGCTGGATGGAGGGAGTTATGCTAAAGGTTCTAATACCCCCTTCATAGGGATGAGTTTGATGCTTGGACATATCATCTAAAAAGGCAGCCTCAGCAGCTGGGGTTGGCATACCCTTGTCCACCCTGGAGATGTTGGCTGGAGTGTTGGTGTCTGGGTCTTGGGCAGAGCAGTCTTAGACAGACCCTTCTCTGGTAAACCTTCCCAGCCTGGGGAGTTTTCAGGGCCAAACACCCATAGATGAGAAGGGAGTAGCAGCAGAAACTCATTTCTATTCTGTCCCAAGGGCCTGAATCTTTGTAGGGGGCAGCTGAACTGCCTACAAGACTTCTCAATCTCAGATAGAGCTGGGGCATTACATGTTCTTCCTGCCGACTGCAGTTCTGGGAGTGTGTGGAGAGTTCTGAAAGGCTTACGTTTATTTTCCACCACAGAGAAAAGTCTTCTGGCTTTTCTCAAACTTGACATGCATGAACAATGCCTGCTGTGAGTCTTGCTTCTTCAAAAGGAAATAAAGGCTCTTCACTGGCTAATCTGTCTGCATTGTACGTTTGCTTGCTGCTACCGCATCCCCAGGTATTCCTACCATCACTGGGTAGGGAGTGTTGGCAGAAAGTAAGGGATGATGGGACTGTGGTCCCATGAAAGTGCCATTGATATTAGATTCTCACCTCTGTTTACTGCAGCACTGTGACCTACCATGAGTTGTACACCGTAAGGAACAAAATAACATTTCCTTAGAGTATTTTAGAGCTGTCGTATATTTTTATTTAATATACATATGTATATTAAATGTATACATATGCCTGATAAGAGAAAACAATAAAAAACTAAACCAGATACAGTTCTTAACCTAGACATAGGATCCATGTAAAAAGACATTATAGATTCATGACAAGATAATAAAATATTGAGCACGAGAGAGAGAGAGAGAGAAATGTATTGCTAATAAGGATAACAGAACCTCACTGGGGTTGGTAGCGGCAGGAGAAAGTTGCCTGGTGGAGGTGAGACTGGAGATAAGCAGAGAGTTTCCCCATTGCATTGAGGATCAGCTCTGTATTCCTTATGTTGGCCTTGAAAGACTGCCGTAGACTGTTCCCACTAGTGACTCTTCCTCTCCCACCCAGCCTCTTCTCCCCACCAAGCCCTGTCTCCCACCCACCCCTTAACCACACAGGAATGTGGAGCCCCACCATTCCTTGGACTGGGCGCCATCTTGTCCTAGGCTTCAGCTTACTCTTTCCTTCCTTCTGAGTGTCGTTCCACTGTCCGTCACATCTGAAGCCAGATGGTATTTCCATTCTTTCAATACCAATGGGTTAGAACTTCCAGGATCTGAGACAAAGAGAACTTGCAGGTTTTACCATTCTCCCTCGTCCCTTCCAAAACGCAGTGACCCAGAATATCCGGACATCACCGGCGCTGTGTTGGAAGAGTTTACTCATGTGAAGCTGCCAAAGGGTTGAGAGCCTTTTTAGGACATCCTAGGCTTCAGAACTCCAGACAAATTATCTTCTGCTTCTCCACTTGGGAAGATGCATAACTCATCAAAGCTCAGCTCAAAAATCATTTCTGTGTGAAGCTTCCTGTCATCTTGCACCCTGCACCCCACCTGGGGTAGACTTAATCTTGCTTCCAGAGTTCTTACCATCTGGAGTCAAGCATTTTAATAAAGTCTTTTCAAATGTCAGTGCTGAAACTTGGGTGCCCATCTCTCTCCCTCTGTGTACTTCTGAGGGGAGGGTCTGAGCTTTGCTCATCTCTGAACCTCCATCAGGATGCCCAGCTCATCAGACACGAATATAAGGTGATGCTTTAATGAATGAATGGGCTCCCTGTAACTGGAAGGCTGGAGGAGAAGGCAGAAATGACATAGCTAGAAATTCTCTGACAATTCAAACGACTGGAGAAGATTTACATAAAACTGTGAGGAGATCATGAGTGCAGAGTTAAGTAGACGTTTGTCAGACTAGAAAGACTGATCAATGGTGTCCACACTTTCCCTATCCCTGCAAGTAATGAAGAGTGATGTGAGCGAAAGATTCCGACATCAGTGTTAGCCCTTCCAGGGGGGCATCCAAGAAAGAACACGGGACTTTATTCAGCTGCTGTATGTGTGATGGGGAGAAGAGGGAGGGAGAAAGGGTCTTGTCACAGGTTCTATCATTCGTGTTCTCTCTGATTCCCTGGTTCCTCAGTCACAGAATGGAGACCAACGTATACTCCATGGGGTCGTTGTTATTAATAACGGGGCCTAGGTCATGAAAGCATCCAAGCACATAGTTGGTACTTAGGTTTATCTTTGCCCACAGTCACATTTGAGCTGAGAACACAAGCATTTGACTGCCAGCATCTCCACAATTTCATTCCCGAGTGACAGCAATAGCAGCTTCAATTTATCAAGTGCTACTACGTTCCAGGCTCTGGGCTCTTTCTTTCTGTGCATTATACTCAGTACTCAAAACCCCGAGACAAAGACAATAGGTCTGTCTTTATCCTGCTGGTGTAAAAACCGAGGTTCAGAGACAGTAACAGACTTGCTCAAGAACAAATGATCTGAGCTTGAACCTGGCTCCGCACCACATTTTAGCAATTTGTTTCCGCCTCATGCTGGATCGGCTCTCAACCCACATTCACCTTTTCTACTTGGAGAAGTCAAAAAGCGAGAGCCTGTACTTCTCAGCAGCGAGGCTTTTTTTTTTTTTTTGAGTAAGTATTTATTCATGTTGAATAAGTATTTCTGTAAACTTTGTGTTTTTCTTTTTTTTTTTTGAGTATAACTATTTTTTGAAATTTTTATTGGAGTATAGTTGATTTACAATGTTGTGTAGGATTTTGAATGAGAATTGTCTCCCTGCCATCAGAAATAGCTGAGTGAGATTTGGAAGGCAGCTTCCCAGCTTCCATCCCTCTGGTCTGCTCAATGATAAGCACCCAATTCCTTGTAGCAAGTATTTTTGTGCTCCAAATATCTTGAGTAGTTTCTCTTTCCTGCGCTGGATCCTGGCACCCACAATCACAGAGCTAGAGGTAGATTGGAATGCCAGAGTAATGAGCTCCAATAATTATGCACATAATCATGGCATCATTTGCATATAGTTACCCTCTTTTACATCATCTTACCTTTTCTTTTTACCCTTAACATAATAGATTTTTAAAAAATATATCATAGATGATGTCTGATTTTTTTTCCCTCTGAAACATGTCTTTTGACCTGTAAGAGTAAACAGAGCATGACGCTGAGATGCTGAGGGATACCCTTCTCGCTCAGTGTGAAGCATCTTTGCTCCAAGAAGTCTGAGCTTATATTGCAGAAGGATGTCAGCTCTGGGTCGTACACTGGACCTTGAACTACTCATTGAATTGACTGTGCTATCTTACGAAATTAATCAAATAATGTAGCGATGGTGATTGTGAGTGACATGAGACAGAACATGACACTTTGCATTACGCGACTTGTCTCAGGCCAGGAAAAGAGTGATGGAAGAAGTAATACTTAAAGACATTAAAGTTAGACATGTGGAGTAGTTTATATTTATGCATATGGTCTGTCCCCAGGCATAATCTGAATGCATGATAATGTTACAAACAGCAGCAAAAGTATATATATTGACGTGTTGGGATTCTACGCTTTCCTCCTCCCCTCCCCAACTCTGACCCCGACAGAGTATCAAGGGGTTATCTGCTCCACTTGTTTCTCTTGCTGGAGTTTTAAAGGAAGAAAACACGATGACTGGGAACGTTCTTTCTGGAAAAGCAGCCAGGCAGAGTGAGAACTCAGCTCTCAAGGGCTCTACACCGTGAGTGGTTTGGGAAAACAGAGGGATGTGGGGAAAGAGAGGTTCAGAGTGTATTGTGGAGGGGGAAATGGAAGAGGCAGCCAATAAGACTGGGTATCGTGAGTCATGGTTTTATAGGGTTACAAATAAAAATAACATTTTAATAAGGATTTTCTAACTCAATAGAAAAATGGTCAAAAGATAATTGATAATTGATGATTAGGAAAAAAGAAGGAAAGAGAAGAAGAGGAAATCATTCAAACAACATACACTTTATGAGCATCAGTTTTGTTCTGGTATGGGCATTGGATGCTGGAAAAAAAAGATGACCAGTATACTGGTCCTTCTCTCAAGTAGCAGAGGAATGATAGAGATAAATATATTTGTACAAGGAACTGCGAGGCATAAGTATTAATAGAGGAAGTGTTACCAAAGTGCTTAGAGATTCTGAAGTTGATAGCATTCCATGTCATCATATCGACAGTTGAGTAAGACATCTATGTGAAGATGCAAGGGAGAGTGGAAGAACAAATCACTCCACCAATATTTGGGGATTAACAAGATGAACAGTTTGGCTATAATGAAATAATAATTCCAGCAATACTAGGCACTTAAACAACAACACACATTTAGCGATCGTTTGCCATGTAGACATTTTACTAAATATTGACAAAGCATTACCTCTCTTCATCCCCAGGTCGACCCTATGAACCCGTGAGTTACACACTATGATTGTCCTCATTTTATAGAAGAAGAAACTGAGCTTTCATTGGGTTAAGTGACTTCTTGTGTGTCACACAGCTGCCAAGTGCTAGAATTGGGATGGAGGCCCTTAGGCTCCACTCACGTGGGAAGGCAGGAGCAGGTTTGCCTGGGAAGATAGCTTAGGTCAAGTAGGACAGAGGTGCTGGGCTAGGAATTTTCACTTTATGTGCTAGGCAATGCAGAGGTTTAAGCATTGCTCTAATTTTGAGAGTTGGCAAAATTGATGTTTTGATAGAGGAGTCTGAGATCCATGTACAGGCTGCATGAAGAGGAGAGACTGGGCAAAGGGACCCTTGGAAGGGACCCCAGGGATGGGGGCCTGGGGTCAGAAAAGATGAGCCTTACACTGTCATTTATTTTGGGCAGTGTTTTGTGTGTGTGTGTGTGTGTGTGTGTGTGTATGTGTGTGTGCATGTGTCTATGTGTATGTATGTAGGTAAATACATACAAATATGCAAACTTTAAACTATACCCAAGAGGAGCTTAATTGACATTTTTATCCACTAATTGAGGACATGCCCTAAGCAAAGGCCCGTGTTACAGAGGAGGCTGCTATAGGCTCTTCTGCTGAGTTAACTCTCATTATAATCAGATGGTTTGTTAAATAACGTAATACATTTTATTAAAAGGTGGGAAAACGTGGGTGGTTTTTCATTGCTGAAATTAATGGTGGGTAAGATATGTAGACACATGTCAAGAACACATAAAAAACTCTTTAAACTTATTAAGAACCTAACTCAATAGAAAAATGGTCAAAAGATAAGCACACATTTTCTAGCCAATAAATTCTTGATTATCATGTGATCAAGGTAATACAAATCACGACCATGCTGAGACACCACTTTTATACCATTCGGTTGACAATACTTAAACATTTGATTATTTTTAATATCAATTAGAAATCATTGCTGGGGGGACACATCACAGAAGAGCTCTTTTACATTGCTCATAGGAGGGTCCCTGTGGCAACCGTGGTGGAGGAGGGTTTGGCATATTTCTTCCAAACATTTATCTACCCTGTTGACCCAGTAATTCCACAACTCAATTTATGCTGAAGATAAACTTTTGTACATGTATGGCAAGAGATTGTACAAGAATGTTTGCAGCAGAATTGTTCAAAAGAGCAAAAAACCTCCCCAAATCTGGAAATAATCTACATGCCCATCAACTAGAAAGTGGATGAATAAATAGATAATATAAAATAGTCAAAACAAACTATAACTCCCTGCAACAATATTAAAGTTCATTAACAAGGTATTTAGGTGAAAAGAGTCATAAAGACTATATATGACATAATCTTATGTTAAAAATAATTACAATAAAAATATGCATATATGCTTTTTTTAAGGAGCACATATAGATACAATAGAAGAATCTAAGCAGAATGCAAAAGAACTTTGGGCACAGAATTCCGTTACCCCCGTGAAGGTGAGGTTTGGAATGGAACGACCACAAGTACCACAGGCGCAGCTTAGTGTCAAGGTCTTAGCCCTTTTTTTAAGTTAGTGAGGTCACTGATGCTTAATATATAATTAAAAATACTAATTAAATAAAACTGATGGAGAAACACATGTGGTCTGACTAGCTATATTACTCAGTCAATTCTACCTTTGTGTGAACAAGATAGAAAGTTCCAGTAAGTCTAATTTCCAACATCCATTGGAATAGACCCCTAGGCTACGGATTCCAAGCTTGTCTCTGTTTAGCTGATATTTTTGTCATCTGACTTGAACTCGGTCAGCTGAATGATGCTGCTAGAATATCAGCATTGAGTGGATATTTCATGCAAAATACTCAGACTATTAGAAAGCACAGGGAGCTGGATTTCATCAATTCGTTAGAATAAGTTGTGAAATGCATTTTTTTCCTACGTACTAATAAATAGACGTGGTTCAGAATTCAGCTGAGACTTGTTTTAATTATGACATATCTGCCAAGCTTGTGAGGGAAAAAACCCAGAATCCTCCCTTAATTCCAACTAGATATCTATCAAAAAGTGTCTCGTAATTGTGAATGCGACAACCTTGGCCCTGGATGGGTTGCAACGATGGGTTTGTTATGAGTTAGTATGTCAGGATTAAACGATTGATTGAATGGGAGAAGTAGCAGTGTGAAAGGATTCAGAAATTATACTGAAGTGTGGGTCCCCATGGTGGAACATTCCATTCACCAGAAAGAGCAGTCTGTAGAAAGAGCCATTTAAGGAGGGCAGTGATGTGTAGGATTCTACCGGTTGAGTCTGAGTTGCTAGAGAGAATTAAGAGTGAAAGCAAATCAGTGTCTGGAAATTCAGTGTTGAAGCTGTGGAGAGGAATGCCAGGAAAAACACAATTTTCTTTTTCAGTCAGTTATGTAGCGGCAGAGAGGTGATGGATGAAGCTTTAGGAGTAGTGCAACTACAACAGAAAGGAGAGAGAAGGAACAGGCAGTGTAGGGTTTTGGTAAAGGAGGGTAATAAATAATCTGTGAAAGGAGGAATGAGGAGGGTGGATCATAGGAGAGACTAGGAGAGTAAAATTTCTTTTTTTTGAGATAGGGCTATTTGGGAAGGTTTTTTATGGGAAAGAATGCAGGCAGCAGCATTAACTTGGAAATTCTGGAGAAGGAGCCATACTTTGTTCAAATCCAGAAAAGAGTGTATACAGGTAGGTACTTGCATTTCAGGGACATTGGACAGAGAGACTGAAGAGGCCTGATAACTACGGATGGGCCAGCAGGCTTTTGATCTGGAAGTCAAGGGGATATGCTCCACGCCTGCAGCATTATGAGAGATAGTTAACTTGAACATCAGTGAAGTTAGCAAATCCTGGACACCAACAACCAGAAAACGTATCTTCAAACGAAAAGTAAACAGGTTTAATAGAACAGAAAGGAAGTAGCTCTTTACACAGTGACAGGAAAGCTTAGGGAGGAACTCACACAATGACCGGATCAATCTGACGTCAAGTAACATCAATTAATCTGCTCCTTTGAACTACTTTGGTATTATTTTATTTTTATTCGTTTCCTACTTAATATTATGTTTAATCGTGTATGTTACCTTGTGGATTAGGTAAAATTATGGGTGACAGATACTTTGGGTTGAACACAGACCTGGGAATCATGCTCTCATTTTTGAGGTACAATCAAAGTCCAATTATAATGGGTCTTTGAAGTCTAATATCATAGAGAAAACATCAGACACCATGGGCAAGAAATTGATTCAGTCAGTCAGTAAAGATTTAGAGGCAGACAGACCAGAAATTTGAATTTTCACTCCACTACTGACAAGATGGCTTGGGGAAAAGTCCCTGGGCCTTTGCTCACCTTTAAAATGAGGTCAAAAAACCCACTTCTCGGGCTTCCCTGGCGGCGCAGTGGTTGAGAATCTGCCTGCCAATGCAGGGGACACGGATTCAAGCCCTGGTCTGGGAAGATCCCACATGCCGCGGAGCAACTAGGCCCATGAGCCACAACTGCTGAGCCTGTGCGCCTGGAGCCTGTGCTCCGCAACAAGAGAGGCCGCGACAGTGAGAGGCCCGCGCACCGCGATGAAGAGTGGCCCCCGCTTGCCACAACTAGAGAAAGCCCTCGCACAGGAACGAAGACCCAACACAGCCATAAATAAATAAATAAATAAATAAAATGCAGTGATTTAAAAAAAAAAAACGTATTGGATTTAAAAAAAAAAAAACCCACTTCTCATGGATGGTATGAAGATGAAAAGATTTCACAAAATTGTAAACCACCTGATGAATTGCTGAAACTCAATAAATATCAGTTCGTCCTCTATCCTTACGAATTGTGAAGAGAGAAAGGTATAAGACGTAGATGTAAGGTAAGTAAGAAAATGTAGAGGCTTGGAAGAAAATGAGGGGAGAAAAGACATGCACACACATATACACAGAACAGGAGAGAAGGTCAAGCAAACAAGCAGGTAAAGTATGTTGAATGTCACAACTTATATACCCAGAGCCCATGGCCTTTTCTAGCAATGGTCTCATTTTTCTTCTCTTAAAGAACAAATATCACTGTCTTAGGGACACATGCTGTCAACCCTGTTCTGGCAGACTGGGTGGAATGTGGACCCAAGATACGGTTACATTTCATAAATGGAAAATGTTTAGTTACTCAAGTCAGTTGTAAGAAAAGATGATTCAAGCCTTTCTAAAACATAGCTGAACAACTCTAAATTGTATGATTATTATTATGCATCTTGAGATTGGTCATATTTTTAAAATAGTCTTTATTTAACCTAAAATTAGTAGATACTATATAAAAGTTGGAAAATACACCTCATTAAAAAGAATGGAATAAAATTAACCTATAACCCATTTCTCTAATCTAACCGCTGTTATCACTTTGATGTATTTCCTTCCAATTTTTGGTACTTTCACTTGTACATGGTCGAGATTATATTGTGCAATTTATCCTATTTTTGTCCTTTAACATTATGTAGTAAACATTCCTCCAAATCACTATAAGTGTTTAGAATACTAATGAATTGTGGCTGCAAGACATTACACTGAGTGTATGTAAATACCATAAATTATTTCTCCATTCACCTACAATCCGACATTTGTGAACATTCCATTTTTATTTTATAACAATAGTAAGTAATATGATGAATATCTTACTCAATGAAAGCTATTTTATTCATGCTTTTTGGACTTCTTTTTCTTTATATATATGCACACAATTGGAATTACTAGGTCAAAGCACATTATCATTTTAAGACTCTGTGAGTGTGTGTGCTTGTCAAACCATTTTCTAAATCATGACACCATCGTACACTCAGCAGCTGTATATGAGCTGGACAAACACCTTTTAGAACATAGTGTTGAATACATATGTGACCCTTTCTATGCCAGGGTTGAATCTTAACAAACAATGGTTATATTTTTTTGCCCAAAGTCTTTGGGATTGCGTGACTTCTGGATGGTCAAGAAAGTCTACAAAATGAGAAAGCAAACATTTTCATCAAATAAGAGCTTCATTGCACAGGTTGAGTTTGGGTTGAGAGCTGCTGAAATGTACATCCAAAGGCTTGGGTAGACTTTATGGGAACATGAGAAATTTCTTTTATCCTGTGATTAGTATTTTAGGTTTCTTTTTGTCTGGCAGCTACTACTATAGTACCATCACATAATATCTACTAATTTAATCTGTCACACTCTGTGTAACCATACATTGCTGCTAATATTTAGAATCTCTTCTCTTTCTCCAAGTACCAGGCAAATTTCAAACCCTACTAAGCCAGAGAATATGTGTGTGCTTTTTCTAACCCTGTTGTTATATAAAACACATGCACTCACACACATACACACACATTTAAAAAACTCACCCTGAAAAATATGGCCTTGCTTAAAAAAAAAATAAGAGAAGATAGTTTACACTGTTGCATAGCAAAGACCATATTTTCTCGTATTTAGGAACAAAGACATGTCAAGCTTTATTGAGCACATCACTAACTATATAACTAGCGTTAAACACTCTATTTGCAACTGTTGCTGTGTATTTTGTGTGTGATTATCACCCCTAGATCTGCATCCTATAAAAAGATATTTCTGTTTGCTTAATTATAAAGCTCTTTATGAGCAAGCTCATCTGTAAATAGCTTGGTGCAGCTGAAATAGAAATATAATTATAATGAAGGCAGATGTTTGTGAGATACTGGCTCATGAAACTTTTCAGAATCTACAAAGGAGAAACGTTGTGAGCGTGTGTGTTTACTGCGGGGCCAGACCTGGAGCAAGGAGTCTTTGCCTCTAGACCTATTTTAGAGTTGTCTTATTTACTCTCAACCTTTGCTTTCCTAGATCTCTATAATTTGGAAAAGGAGTGGCTTACCTCATCTTATTACTGAGCTGCAGGGAAAACTTATTTATAGGAGAGTTTGAGACAAAGCCAAAAAGAATAAAACCATGAAGTTGGATTTAGGGGAAGAAACAGTGTTTTTGGTTGTGGCTCTGTCACGGACACAACTTGGGTTGAGTTTCAGTAGCTAGAGATTTGGGATCAAAGATTTCAGTGTGGTTAAGATGACATTATTTCAGTGATTAATTTCTTTTTGTTGTTTTTAACACAAATTTTCTCAAAGACACACAAGAAAGTGCTAAACATATGGAGAGGAGAAGTTTAAAAAAGTGCTGATATGACAAGCTTTTAACCAATCACCATTCTGTGAAGTGGATATATTGAGAAACCACTCCAGGAAGCTAATACCTAGGGGTTTGGGCATACACAGCAGTTCATATGAGGTCTTAAAATTAAGAAATATTCATCCAATCAAATAATTATTTCCAGGCCAATAATCAGCTGTTTTACTGAAATTTTGATTCAAACAAAATTGTCTGAATTCTTTTTAAATGAGCATGGTTTTAAATTACTACATTTGATTTGTCCAATTTTTCTGAGCCATTATTGTGTTGAAGTCTTTTAAGCACTCTGGAAATGTTAGTGCTTAATTTTTAAGTTGTTAAATAAGCAAAAGAATTAAAAAACAAGTTACTCTCCCTGAGCTAATCCATCTGTGGGCACACTCTTTGTGGTCATGCTTTCAAGCCATTTGCAGCTATGTGTAGTTATTTCAGAATTCGTGTTGGAAGATCAGTAGGCATTGATAACTATGATTTTCAAATGTAAATAAACGTGAATTAGTTTCTGTGTGTACCTCAGGTGATGAAATATATGTGCCCCTGAAACACTGACTATAAATTGTACTTTTAAAAGTCCAATTAATTACATTTTAACTCCAATAGTTAAAGCTAGGAGTCTTATGGTGGACCTTCTTCTTCCATGATTTTTTTCATAATGTGAACAATTTCCTTTATTTTCTAATTTATTATATATTATGCATCTACTATGTATATAAATCTACCTATCTATCATTTATTTATCTCCTGTATCTTTCCATTTCTTGAACTCATCCACCCAAATTATTTTATCGCATGTACTGGCAATTGGATATCACTCATTAAGAATGTAAATATCCATTGTAACAAATAATATTCCTCCATTATTCACCATCTCAAGGGAATCATCTCAGTAAGTGAATTTTTAGTGCACATACCCTTTTCAGAGCTGTCAGTATTTGGCTGGCAACTGCTCCCACAGCCTGGGGAGCCAAGAGGGCTCCCCGGGACCAGGAGTACTTGGCAGGAAGCACCACATGAATCGGCAGAGAGAAGCTGCTGTCAGAATCTTGCTGGAACAACAAAAGATGGTAAAAACAATGATGACTTGAATGCCCACTGTGTGCCAGGCTTTGTTACAAGTACACACACGACATACACAAAGTAGGTTATTAACCCTGATTTTCAGAAGTATTAAGATATTAAGCACTGTCTCGGTTTGCAATGATAAGTAATCGATGTGGAGAGCACTCCTATACATAAAGCTTAGAATCCTTATTTGGTTAGAATTGTTTCTTTAAATTTTAGTTTTATTTTCTAAGATTCTTGACATATATTTCCAAATGTTTCTCCTGAAGGATAATATAGGTGCACCCTTTCTGCCATATGATTGCCAGCGTTGTAAAGTGTCATCCACAAACGCTTAGCACCTTGATGGGTAAAACATGGTATCTTATTTTGTCACTTGGTGGAACCTATTTTCAAGTGTGTTACCATTTGTATTGGTTCTGTAAATTTTATGTTTAGTCATTTTCATATTTCAAAAAATTTTTGAATATTTTGAAGTTTTATTTTTGATGAATAAGTGCTCTTTCTATAGTTAAAATATTGACCTTTTATCATACTTATTTTGGATATGTTTCCAGTTTCTTTACCTTATTATTTGCCTTATAATGTCATTATATGATTTGTGACATCATTCAAACTTACCAATAATTTTCCTCTCTTTTTGTTTTCATTGTTTAAATGCTTAAGAAGTCATCTTCTATAAAGATCAGTTGAAGATTCACAAATATGTTCCTTTTTGTGCTTTCTTTTAAAAGTATTTAACTCTCTAATAAATATAGAATTTATTTTTGGTGGACAATAGAAGGTAAAGTTCTCACTTGATTTTAGTTGTTAACAGTCAATTTTTTAAATACTAGTCACACTGAATAATCCATCTTTTCTTTCTAGTTTGTGATGTTTTGTCTTCTGTCACTATTTTTCTCTTCTATCTATCTGTCCATTCTTCTTATACCAATGCGACAACGTTTTTTTCTTGACTTAGTTTTAAAACAAGTTTTACTATTTAGGTAAGTAACATCTCTCCACTCATCTTTTAATCTTTCATTGTTAGTGTATAGGAATACAACAGGTTTCTGCGTATTAGTTTTATATCCTGCAACTTTACCAAATTCATTGATGAGCGCTAGTAGTTTTCTGGTAGTGTTTTCAGGATTTTCTATGTGTAGTATCATGTCATCTGCAAACAGTGACAGTTTTACTTCTTTTCCAATTTGTATTCCTTTTATTTAGTTTTCTCCTCTGTGATTCGCTTACATTTGATTATTTACTCCTCATAGTAACCCTGCTACTTATGGACCAATTGCCCATTTAAGAAAAAAAAAATTATATTCAAGAATATTTAAAGTTATCTTTATATATTCTTCAAATGAATTCTAGAATTATTTGGTTAACATATAGAATATGTCAATTGGAATTTTGATTAGATTGTTATTTAATAATTAATTAGAAAAATAATTTTACTGACATTTTCAGTAAAAGTTTACTGAAGCGAACTAATCTATAAGAGAGCCAAAGGCAGTTTTGGGAAATTGGGTATATTTTGTGCGAACTGATAACAAAGGACTGTGTTCTAGAAAAAAAAGGTAATGCACCCTCCCACCTGCTCGCCCCTCAAGCTTGGTGCAGGTACTTTCCAAGAGCCATTTTCACCATACTCATTTTTGTTTTTTTTTTTTATGTCCTAGATTATTTGAAGAACCTAAGGTAGCTGGATACATGGATCTTAAGTAAGAGCACAAGAGCCTAGCCCAGACATTCAGTCACACTCTGGAGGGGAGGGGGGAACGCGACTGGCATCATCTCTAGATTTGAAAATAAGGCAGAATTACATACTTAAAATTCTTATG
The DNA here is from genome assembly GCF_009873245.2 of Balaenoptera musculus. Classification (NCBI taxonomy): domain Eukaryota; kingdom Metazoa; phylum Chordata; class Mammalia; order Artiodactyla; family Balaenopteridae; genus Balaenoptera; species Balaenoptera musculus. The sequence continues at coordinate 85,153,378 of NC_045797.1, forward strand.
TTTTCCTCCTATATGGTTTTCCTTCTTCCTTTTGTTATTTTCTTTGTAACTGGTTTAGCCGCAGCCTGCCAGGGTGTTAGGCCCTCACCAGCGTGTCTGCGTTGATGCTCGGAAATTTTTCTCTCCTCGGGATTGCAAAGTTCTCATAAGTTATGAACAGAGCCGGAGACAAAAGCCCCTCCCAGGCTCTGAGTGAGTGTGTGTCACCTGGGGTGGGGTCCAGGCTCCTCTGCTTGTGCACAGACCCTCCCAAATCTCCCCAGAGAGGCAGTTCTCCTACTTGCTGTTCTCAGGACCCTCTCACACTCTTAGAGTTTGTTGAGGACCCCACGGAAGTTTTGTTTACTGGGGTCACATCTGCTGATACTTACTGTATTAGAAATTAAAACAGAGACATATTTTTTGAATTTTTATTGAAATATAGTTGATTTACAATGCATTAGTTTCAGATGTACAGCAAAGTGATTCAGTTATATATGTATGCATATATGTATATAATGTATATAACATAGATATGTATATATGTATGTATAACTGAATATATGCATATACATATTCTTTTTAAGATTCTTTTCCATAATAGGTTATTACAAGATATTGAGTAGAGTTCCCTGTGCCATACAGTAGGTTCTTGTTGGTTACCTATTTTATATACAGTAGTGCATATATTCTAATCCCAAACTCCTAATTTATCCCCCCTTCCCCTTTAGTAACCATAAATTTGTTTTCTATGTCTGTGAGTCTGTTTCTAAAGCAGAGACATCTTTAAAGCAGAAGAACACGCACCTACCATATCAGAGTCTGCTAGCACACCTCCGAGAGACTTTGCTCCCTTGCAGGCTTGAGGAAGGGCCACCATGTTGTGAGAAGCCCATGGAGAGCCCACATAGCAGGAAACTGCAAGAGGACCCTGAGCTGAGAGTGACCTCAGTCAAAGGCCAGCAGCAAAAAAGAAAAAGGAGATGAATTCTTCCAACAGTTAGAGGGAACTCAGAGGCAGGTCTTCCCCTCGTCTACCTCTGACCACGCCTGCATTGCAGACTTGTCAGACCCAAGAAGAGCGGAGGACCTTTCTAAGCCGCACCTGGGTCCTGGTCCACAGAGACAGTAAGGTAATAAACGTGTGCTGTTTTAATCTGCTAATTTTGAGGTGACTTGTTATGCAGCATGGAAAATGAACACACGTGTGATGGCCAGTTACATGAGGAGCATATCTGTGAAACCACTAAAAACAGTGGATTCCTTCCTGTGTATAAAATAATGTGTTACTATTAAGCAAATTTGCTTCATTTGAAAGAAGCCCAGTGGAGGGAACTCAGAGAAAAATTAATCACTCATAACTTTTTATCATACGATTTGATTAACATCAACTAATTTCCAGGTGAAGTTACAATACGATTTGACCTTGAACAATTTGGTTTGTTCAGAACTTCTTTGGGACATCCGTCGTATGTAAAGGGACATGGGCCACAAACATATTTCTGATGGAGAACTCAGAGCATCTCCACAACAAAAAAAAATTTCAGGTAATTTTAGAAAACCTGGAAACAAATATTTTCTTGTCTTACCACGTAGAAGTTAACAGGTTGGATGGCAAGTGACTTTTCACTGCTCATGTCAGTCTGTGGTCTGGATCCAAAGGAAACTGCTGTCTTTCTGTGAGGAGTCTTCTGTCTCATTGCTACAGATAAGGATCTTTCTAGATTCTTTCCACTTATGGGTTTTCAGTACTAAAATCAAAATTTTGTAATTTTATATTAGGAGTCACTTTACTCTGCCAATCAATTAAGTGGAGGCATTTTTAGCAGCATTAACCAAAACCATTTGTTTGTGTTAAGATGATACTGTGTGGCCCTAGACTAGAGAAGCCAAATGGATGTGTCCCTAATTAACCCCCTCATAGCTCGTGCATCTCAGACGATAGACAGAGACGTGCCATCCTGATGCCTCATCTCCAGAAACTCGAATTGCCTCAGAAACCACTGAGTCTTTGGTTTGGACCACACTTAATATTTGGTCCTGAAACATGATTTTACATGTGACATCTGCTTCAAGGGCCAGGCATTTGCTTCTTTTTCAAATTTTGGAGTCAGTGGTAGAAAAATCTTGTGTCCTACAGAGGCAAAGAGGAGCCCTGGAAAGACGTGACCCCACTCTGAGGGGAGCAGCGTTGGTGGCAGGTCTGGAAAGAACATCAGTTCCCCTGCGATAGAAGAACCCTCTGCCTGAGACTGAGCAGCAGGGGATGATACAGCTTGGACTTTGAACTTTATCTCACAAAGGCAAGATTATATGATCATGGACAGTATCTCCTTTTGATTTTCCTTTGTTCCTAGTATCTCTGGGATAACTTACAAGAAACTCTGATGAGCTCTGTTGGTTAGAGTGAGACAGCAAAGGAGGATGGGTTTTCATTTAGGATCAGAGTGGCCCTGGGTTGCTGCTAAAATCCTCCCGGGCAAGATGCCACGAGAGTGCAAAGGGGTCACTCTGGAACAAGAAGGAATTTGGCAAGCAGAGCTCCACATCTCTGTCTTGATTGGGATAAGAAAGAACCCAGAATGAATGAATAAAGAAGACGTGATGCACACACACACACACACACACACACACACACACACACACACACACAGGAACACGACTCAGCCATAAAAAGATGAAATCTTGCCATTTTTGACAATATAGACGGAACTTGAGGGTATCATGCTAAGTGATATGTCAGATGGAGAAAAGAAATACCATATGATTTCACTCATATGTGGAATATAACAAACAAAATAAATGAACAAACCAAACCAAACAAAAATAAACACATAGATACAGAGAACAGAGTAGTGATTACCAAAGGGAAAGGGTGGGGGGAGGATGAAATGGGTAACGGGGGTCAACTGTATGGTGATGGACCAATGTTACATCAATTAAAAAAAAGAGGATAATTCTCCAGAAGGGTAATGAAGATTAATGTGGCTTCTTAAGAAAAAAAAAAAAAAAAGAAGAAAAAAGAAGAACCCAGGGAGTATGTAACTGTGATTGTACAGCCAGCTTAGAACCTTGAGCAGCAGACAACAGAATGAAGCTGATCTTCTCACCACAGAACAGATGTAAAAAGTTCAGGAACCACAGATCCACTGAGCCTGAATCCTGCACTATCTCTAGACTTCCATTTAGACTAGGCAATGTCTCCATGATTTTTATAAATACTACTATGCTACTGCTGTTGCTACTACTATTGCTACTAATACTACTGTTACAACTATTGCTACTACTACTACTACTGCTACTGCTGCTACTACTACTATTATTGCTACTACTGCTACTGCTGCTACTACTACTGCTATTACTATTGCTACTACTACTCTGGCTACTGCTGCTACTACTACAACTACTGCTACTGCTACTACTGTTCATTTCACTTAATCCTTAAATATGGAATTGAAGGAAGGATTGTTAGCCTCATTTTAGAGACAGAGAAACAGTTGGTCACACAGCTAACGAACAGACGGACAGGAATTACCCAGTTGCGTCTGATTAAAGCCAGTACTCTTTCCACGGTCCCTTGTGCGTGCTCTCCCTCGATAGTTATTATGTTGGTTATTTTAGAGTAGAAAGGAAATGTGAAAATTATCTAGTCAAATCTGCCAATTATACAGAAAATAAAATGAAGCCTTGATTGGGTAGAGATGGCAACTATTTCTAATTTGGGGAATAAGGACATGAAATGTGGAAATCTGAGGTATGAGGTGTTAAAATGCTGCAGTAGTTATTCTCTTGCAATCCAAGCATTTGATTTTACATTAAATAAACTCAAAGTATTTTGTATAAATGAGTATATGATTTATATTCTTAAAGGTAGGAAATCTTCTAAGAGAGACTACCCCCTTGTATTTTTTAAAAGCTTGATAGGGAATGGGGAAAAGGAGTGTTTGTTTATTTAAAAAAACACAATAAATAGTGTGCTATCAGGACCCCCTGCATTTTTTACATTGTTCTAAATACCAGGTATCAAAAATCTACAAACAATAAATGCTGGAGAGGGTATGGAGAAAAGGGAACCCTCCTACACTGTTGGTGGGAACGTAAACTGGTACAACCACTATAGAGAACAGTATGGAGGTTCCTTAAAAAACTAAAAATAGAACTACCTTATGATCCAGCAATCCCACTCCTGGGCGTATACCAGGAGAAAACCATAATTCAAAAAGATACATGTGCCCCAATATTCATAGCAGCACTATTTACAATAGCCAGGACATGGAATCAACCTAAGTGTCCACCAACAGAGAAATGGATAAAGAAGATGTGGTGCATATATACAATGGAATACTACTCAGCCATAAAAAAGAATGAAATAATGCCATTTGCAGCAACATGGATGGACCTAGAGATTATCATACTAAGTGAAGTCAGACAGAGAAAGACAAATATCATATAATATCACTCATATGTGGAATCTAATTTTAAAAATGATACAAATGAACTTATTTACACAACACAAACAGACTTACAGATATTGAAAACAAACTTACGGTTACCAAAGGGGAAACCTGAGGGGGGGAAGGATAAATCAGGAACTTGGGATTAACATACACTACTATATATAAGATACATACCCAACAAGACAAGGACCTACTGTATAGCACAGGGAACGTTACTCAACATTTTGTGATAACCTAGATGAGAAAAGAATCTGAAAAAGAATGAATATATGTATATGTATAACTGAATCACTTTGCTGTACACCTGAAACTAACACAACATTGTAAATCAACTATACTCTATTAAAATTAAAAAAAAAACTATGTTGTATACAAACATGTTATTATTTTATGATCAAGGAGAAAATTGTGGTCAAATGGTTCCATGAAAGCTTAATAGGTCTGTAGTTTTGTTCTGCCCCAGACTTGCACTGTAACACATTTAGCCTGCTTAATGTAATTCTTTTACAATACTTGTCACATCCCTTGTACTTATTTGCTTATGTTTTTCTTGAGAGACAAGGTCCTCATTAAAAGCAGGAAATACAGTTTGTTTATCTCTCTATTCCTGTGTCTTGCAGAGTGCCTGGCACACACTGTATGCTCGATATGGGTTTGTGGAATTGAATCATGTTTTTAAAATACAACACTGAAGTTTTCTGCACCAGTCTGAAGACACAGTATGCCCTAGCTAAAAGCGTAGGTAAGTATTGAAGACTTTGACCAAGCTCTGAGGATCTTAACTTCTGAAATTTGTTTGCCATAAACATTGTCCGAACCCCCTGACACCCAAGAGAGCCCTGGCTAGTCAACTGGCATCATAGGTGGTGAAAATTCTTTGCAAAGCACACGGGGAATTTGGCTGTCAGGCCACCGACAGCTACACACAGATGCATCGCCAGGTTTCCCAATTTTGTACGACTAGTCTCCACGCTGAGATGATTGTTGCGTTCGTGTATGACTCTTCAGCCTCCTTGTGACAGTACCGCCACGTCACCACGGCTGTAAAATGGCGAGAATGAGATGGGGGTCTGAAAACTTTTAGAGAAGCTTTGCGTTTTGCATCCACATGAATCAAGCACTCCTCTCCCTTCTGCTGAGGGGGAACTAGAAGGTTCCTCTCTGAAACTTCTGTGGAGTTCCTGTGGTTTTGTGGTGTACGCCCAGGTTTGGGTCAGCTCTAAGTTTTCTTCTGCTTCTGAGTGCAGAGGCCCATCTGGTGATCCCAAAAGAACTTCCTGGGTTAGAATACACATGCCTCCCATTAAGAAGGTCACCCTCTCCCTTCTGCCTATGTCCAGCCACTCCCAGCTTTTCCCGATCTCCCCTTGACGTGTGCTCACAGTCTGTGACACACACACGACCACCAAATAAATCCTTCTCTGAGTTGTTTGTTCTCTTACAGTTTGTTTTTGTGTTATTCTCACAGATTATAATTTCTTGAGAGCAGGAGTCCTGTCTTAAAATTCTCTATGTCTTGGGGGCTTCCCTGGTGGCGCAGTGGTTGAGAATCTGCCTGCCAATGCAGGGGACACGGGTTCGAGCCCTGGCCTGGGAAGATCCCACGTGCCGCGGAGCAGCTGGGCCCGTGAGCCACAACTACTGAGCCTGCGCGTCTGGAGCCTGTGCTCTGCAACAAGAGAGGCCGCGATAGTGAGAGGCCCGTGCACCGCGATGAAGAGTGGCCCCCACTTGCTGCAACTAGAGAAAGCCCTTGCACAGAAACGAAGACCCAACACAGCCATAAATAAATAAATAAATACTTAAAAAAAAAAAAAGTCCATTAATTAAAAAAAAAAAATTCTCTTTGTCTTGAAAGACCAATTATAGAGCAGGTTAAAAAGCAGGTTCTTAGTAAACGTTTCCTAACTTCACCCCTAGAGGTTGAAAGTATTTCACATGAAGTTTACACCACAGTAAAACATTCAGAGAGTTGAGATTCAGTGATTCCACATACCTATTTTGGGGAACCAAATTCAAGTTCTCCTTTGTTAATGCCCTGTCTGCTGTCCCAGATATTCCAGGTTTGAGTGGAGGTGAGCTGTTGGAAGCATTTTCAGATCCCAGCGAAAAAAATTTTTGAACTGCCAATAAGAGGAGGTTTGTATTTATACAAAACAGTCCAGGCTGTACCATAGCCTAATAATTTATACTTTTTACCTTTTCTTAGTTGCCTGGTGGTGGCAAAACTCAGATATTTTCAGTGACTGATGATTGACTAAACTGGCCTCTCTGGGGACCCCAATATCTTTACTGGGGAGACCCTTGGTTTTTATTTTGTTCTTTTGAGTTGAGTTTGAATGTGTCCCCACCCTTCTTCATGAGTCACTGAGAATAGGAAGGTAAGTGTGGGTTTAGGAGAAGGTACTAAGGAAGAAGAGGTAAAGCCTGCTGGCCGTGGCAGATTGAAGCCCTCAGAAGGCAGGGCTGGGTCTGGTTATCTCTCTCTCCTCCTGGCATAGTTGGCAATCAGACAATATTTACTGAATCCATGATGAAAGGCTGGGTTGAAGGAGCAGGGAGAGATTTCTTTGTCAATGAAAGATTCACTGTACAGAGAAATTCAGTTCTGGAGGATAGACCTCTGGTGTTCTGTCTCACCATCATATACCATGATTTACTTGGTGATGAGCACAACTTAGCGAAGTGTGCTTTATTCCCAAACCTCACTCATTGTTTAAAGATGCTGGCCAGGTGTCAGCACAGGCTGGGCCAGGGAGAGGGGCTGGCCAGTGTGTCATCACCTGTCATGCCTGTGGACTCCAGGGACCAGGACGTTTACACTCAGAATCACAAAGAGAATTAGCACATTAACGCTTTTGTTCCTAACCACCAAGGCCGTTCATCCTGTCCCCAGCCTGGCTTCAAGGTCTTTGGAAGCTCTGCCAGCCTCCCCACCTGCCCACCACTTTGTCCTAAGACTCCTCCTCAACAGTATCTTGCATTTTGTGCTTCTGGGTGGTTTTGTGATTGTTCAGAAACCAACAGCATGATTCCACCTTCCCGTACACAGGGCATCATTGGGTATAATGAAGGCTTTCATCTCCTTTTTCTATTTTTGCTATATGTTTTTCAGTAAAATTGGAGTTTGGTTTCAATTTAATTCAAGAAATATTTGTCTACTGCTTTTAGTGCATCTTGATGGAGATAAAGATAGATGCTTCATTCACAATTACTTAGTGCACAAAGGATGCTTCTCTTCCCCTCTATTCTAGGCTGGGTGTGAGAGGAGAGAGTGGATTTTCCTTAAGCTCTATCCTTCTCCAGTACTTTCCGTGCTTGGTTATGAGTTACATTTCTTGAAGTAGTCTATGAACCAGGTGCTGTGCCAAAGCCCTTAGTGGCATTCTCCCATTCATCCTCTTCACTACACCCTTTACCACTCTACAGATCAAGAAACTGAGATTCAGGCTCAGAGAGGTTGGATGACAGGCCCAAAGCACCCTGCACAGATGACAAGTAAATTTCTCAAGGATATGGGACCAGTAAGTGATGGAGACAAGACGTGAGCACAGGCCTGTGGGACTCCTCCATCCTAGCCATCAACACACAAGGCTGTCTAAACTCTTTACAAACTGAATATATGGATGATCCCTTCTATGGCTGGATGATTTTACAATATATTTGTGAAGACGAGATAGATAGACCTTAAAAATGGGCAAGATAAAGGAACATATAATTAAGTACTAAAGGAGATGAGGGATAATTAATTTCATGCTCCAAGAAACCTTTGCTATCCAGTCCAATCCTATTATTTCACATCATCAGTGAAGAAGCTGGAGATTATTGACATTTCAGATCTTGTCCAACGCCCCAAAATTGCCACCAAAGGGCTGAGCCAGCACACAAGTCTAAGTTACCTTAATGCCAATTCATGATCCATTTTGATGCATCTTCCTGCCTTGATGGCTTCTCAGAATCAAATTTTATTATGAAAAAGTGTCAGTTTGGGGCAAGTAGTGTCCGGTTGTGCATTTCAATTCAGGGAAATAAAGTTGGCCTACTTATGGGAATTCTGTGAGTTGTTCTTCATCCTGAATTATGCAGCCATATCTGGGTGAATCTTCAAGGCTCAATGTCTTACCAAAAATGTGTAATGTCAGTCTGAACTGGTATTTACAAATGAAGAGATGTTATTACTGGGGTAATTTGGTTAAATGAATATTGTGCCAAATTATCTCACATTTATAACACTTATAACAATTTTATGGAAAATTGCTTCCAGAATTATACCCTTATAAAGTGCACACATTAATAACACCCCACAAGGACATGTAAATTATATGAGAGTCATATCTTTTTGCACTTGCATACATTGAATAATGTGATGTTTTTGCAAGAGTCAAAGATATACTATGTTATTAAAACATGCTGGCATTTTAAAATGCTACATTAATATCACTGTAGACAACCAGAGGATACCAAAGTAATAAAGACATAGTATTTTGACAAGATGAAATTTATTCCCCCTCTATAGGGAAAAAAATAATAATAATAATACCACACATACAGAGAAAGATGTGCTCCAAATAAGAATTGGAAAGGGATGGGGTCATCTGCAGTTATTTGGTATAATTTGTAACATTGAAATTAAAAGATGAATATGATCATCAAAAGTATGAAGAGTTCAGTTATCCAGCAACAAGATAGAAGCACTTGTTTCCATTAATTCCTGGGAACTGTGGCTGCTTTGCCAATGTGAGAAATGAATAGCACTCCTAAGTCTAGAAATTTTGTCTGAGCACCCCTGTCGCTCAGATAGACAAGCGTGCAGAATGGTACAAAGGTCCGTCAACACACCATTCTGTCTGTGTGTGTTTCCATATCATGCTTCTGTTAATCTTTTATTATGCTTAGTATTCCCATCTTTCTTGCCCCATATTCTCTTTTCCCTTCGATGATCTGGGGAACACAAACTCATCTTTCAAGATTTGGTTTGACAGTCACAATCTCTATGAAGCCTTTTCTGACCCCTGCAATTTTTGCTTCTTCATTTGGCCTCTCCTTGAATCCCCTTGAATCCACTTGTTGGTCTCCATGGTGGTCTCTCCACTAGACTGTAAAGCCTTTTTCTTTTTTGAATTTTATTTTATTTTTTTAAATACAGCAGGTTCTTATTAGTTATCTATTTATACATATTAGTGCATGTATGTCAATCCCAGTCTCCCAATTCATCCCACCACCACCACAGTCCCCGCCACTCTCTCCCCCTTGGTGTCCATACGTTTGTTCTCTACATCTGTGTCTCTATCTCTGCCTTGCAAACCAGTTCATGTGTACCACTTTTCTAGATTCCACATATATGCATTAATATACAATATTTGTTTTTCTCTTTCTGACTTGCTTCACTCTGTATGACAGTCTCTAGGTCCATCCACATCTCTACAAATGACCCAATTTCGTTCCTTTTTATGGCTGAGTAATATCCCATTGTATATATATATACCACATCTTCTTTATCCACTCATCTGTTGATGGGTATTTAGGTTGCTTCCATGACCTGGCTATTGTAAATAGTGCTGCAATGAACACTGGAGTGAATGTCTTTTTGAATTATGGTTTCCTCTGGGTATATGCCAGTAGTGGGATTGCTGGGTCATATGGTAGTTCTATTTTTAGTTTTTTAAGGAACCTCCATACTGTTCTCCATTGTGGTTGCATCAATTTACATTCCCACCAACAGTGCAAGAGGGTTCCCTTTTCTCCACACCCTCTCCAGAATTTATTGTTTGTAGATTTTTTGACGATGGCCACTCTGACCAGTGTGAGGTGATACCTCATTGTAGTGTTGATTTGCATTTCTCTAAGAATTAGTGATGTTGAGCATCTTTTCATGTGTTTGTTGGCCATCTGTCTAATACATACTTTTGACTTACTTCTCTCCATCCTCATTGCCGCTAGCTAATCTGTATACCATCTTTCCCTTCCAAGTGACTCCTAGGGATCTACTTGCCTTCACTCCTAGACCTTCACACTGACAACCCCAAGGAGCATCATTCACGCAGCACATAATGCTGTGTGTCCTGGTGGCCTGTACTTGTTATGCCCCCTGTCTAATTCACTTCTCACACTGCAGCCAATGTGACATTTTAAAACACATCTGCTTATCACCTCAACCCTCTTTAAAAACCTTGAGTGTTAGTGTATATATATGCCCTCCTTATAAAACACATCTCATAGCCCCATAGGGTATCTACTTTAACTAGAAAGACTACTCTCTTTCTTTTTTAATTCTCAAATAAATATAGTATTACTTCTTT